>NC_082640.1:178894020-179194020 GCF_028023285.1 Balaenoptera ricei | reverse complement strand
TAGCTCTTGGACCACTGTCCGCTGGGACCTGGATATTTCCCTTTAACCTGACCTCAGTATCAGCAATTTAAACCCATTTTATCAGCCATTCCAACACCAATGATAAAGAACAGATATTTCATCCTTGCTAGGCAAGGTGAAGTTACCTACCCAGGGTGCTATAACTAATGACTGGTGTAGGCTGTCTTCAAGGCAGCATGTCATGAGACATTCATTCACTCATTGAGTCACTCATTCATTCATTCATTCATTCACCAAGTGTTGATTATGCATCTTTTCTGTGCTGCACACTGTTCTGGGTACCAGCAACTGCAGGTTTGGCATCAGACTGCAGGCTGATTCTGGCCCTGCCTCTCCCATCTGTGTGTCCTTGGGCAAGTCACATCGTTGCTCTGAGCCTCAGCTTTCCCATCTGTAAAGTGAGGACCCAGTGCAGAATTCTTGGAACTGCATTCAGTATTAAACAGATCACATGTGTGAGGTGCCCACCCCATGGGAAGAGGCCCTGATGCCAGGTGCCAGCCCAGTACATGCTACAACACGCCTCACTCATATACATTTTTTTGCTGTCCACCTGAGCTCTGAGGGAGATCCCATGTTCCGGGGACTTAATTGTTTCCATCTGATAAACACCATGGGCCATAAAAGCTGACAGTGGCAACTGGCAGTCTGACATTTTGAGATGTCGCATCGCCTTTTGGAAGCATTTTTCCCTGCTCTGCGAGATGGGAAGCCCAGCCCACGCTGTGGGCAGAGAGGAGTGAGCTGTGACAGCAGAGGGAATGCAGCGACTGCTAAAGCGCTGTCACTTTCCATCCACTGCCATGTTCAAGTATCAGAGCGTTTGGTTGAAAATGCCAAACAATCTCTTCCACAATTCATCAAAGGCCGTGGTGGTTTGGGGAATAATTAGAAGAGATGCTGAAAGCAATTGCAAATATATTCATGCGATGATGGAACTGGGACTCCTGCAGGTCACGCTTTCTCCTTTCCTTCCACCTCATCATGTGTTGGAGCGCTTAGGGCCCAACTTCAAGGCGCTTAACCCACTGGGGCCACAGTTTCTTTACCTGGGAATAAGAAATCTATCTGGGCTTATTATGATGGTTCAATGATGGGGTAAGTTTTAAGTTTTTGTGTTGGAAGAATCCTTGAAGTCATGGTTAGACCCACCTGGGGAGCTATTTTTAAAATACCTTTGCCTGGTACCTCTGAATAGCTTTATTTAGTTGGTCTGTACTGGGGCCTGAGCGCTGGGCTTTTTGAAAACTTTCCAGGTGATTGAAATCTGCAGCCAGTGTTGAGAATCCTGACATTGAATCTGCCTACTCATACTTTTTAAGCACGGCAGTGACATAATCGTATTTATGCCTTGAAGGGATTTCTCTGGGGTCAGTGTGGAGACTGGGTGGTAGGCAGGTACAAGGCTGGATTCAGGGAGACTGACTGGAACCTTCCTGCTGTACATATGGGCCATGCGCCGGCAGCACCGGCCCCTCTCAGGATATGTCCTGCACTACTGGTGAGTGAGCGCCTGCATTTTAACAAGGCCCCAAGTGATGTCTGCATGCGTTATATGGTGGGCAGGGCTGGGTCAGAAGAATATGCGCCGCGAGGGTCCAGGCTGCAGACGATGGTGATCGCACCCCGGGCAGGAGAGTGGGTGTCATAATAGGAGGGACCACATAGGAGTGGAATTGAGAGGGTATAATGGTGGAGCTTCCTGCGGGGATTTAGAGAGACGAGTTGAGAACAAGCATACATTTCTTATTTGGACCCTAGCGGGGAGGATGGGATCTCTGTCTGCAGGTCTGTGGGGAAAGGCTGATGAGTTTTGTTCTTTAATTCAACTGTTTTTGCACAGCACCTTACACCGCTAATTGTCTTGTATCTTTCAGGCATTGTGTCGTAAGTAGCATCTACTAAATGTCCTCACCCTGGTATAGTCAGACAATGAGCTTTTCATTACAAGTTTTCACATTTGGAATCAGGCTTGGGGAAGTTAAGTGCTGGCCTCTGGTCACACACCTTGGAATTGGCAGAATGAAGCCTGAGCGTGGATCTTCTGACCTCAAATCCTGTGTTCCTTTCCAAGCCTGTTCCAAGCATGTTGTTTGTTTTGTTCTGTTGTGCCCATTGGTCTTTGTTGTGATTGTTCGTATACTGCATACGTGTCCACCTACGTCAACATAATTGGGTCTCTCATTAATCATGCGTCCTTTCAAAGACAACAAGCCATAATGACTCCTGGTGTTGAATTTCAGCTGAAAGAAACATTGCTATCCAGGAGCCCTGTCATTGGTTCTGAAAAGATACATAATTTTTTTTTTTTTACTTTACTTATTTTTATTTTTATTTTTTTTAACATCTTTATTGGAGCATAATTGCTTTACATTCTTGTGTTAGTTTCTGCTATATAACAAAGTGAATAAGTTATATGCATACACATACCCCCATATCCCCTCCCTCTTGCGTCTCCCTCCCTATCCCACCCCTCTAGGTGATCACAAAGCACAGAGCTGATCTCCCTGTGCTATGCGGCTGCTTCCCATTAGCTATCTATGTTACATAATTTTTAAATGCTGTTAATAATAATAAAATTATAATTAAGGGCTTCCCTGGTGGCGCAGTGGTTGGGAATCCGCCTGCCAATGCAGGGGGCACGGGTTCGAGCCCTGGTCTGGGAAGATCCCACATGCCGCGGAGCAACTAGGCCCGTGAGCCACAACTACTGAGCCTGCGCGTCTGGAGCCTGTGCTCCGCAACAAGAGAGGCCGCGATAGTCAGAGGCCCGCGCACCGCGATGAAGAGTGGACCCGCTTGCCGCAACTAGAGAAAGCCCTCGCACAGAAACGAAGACCCAACACAGCCAAAAATTAAAAAAAAAAAAATTATAATTAAGATAGTACAAACAGTTAAGCCAAGGCATCAATTCTGTGTTCTGCAAGCCTGGTGAAAGTGGACAGTAGGATCCTGAAGAAAGGACACCTGGGTCCTAAACCTATCTCTGCCACCCACCACTGTGCTACTTGGGAGAACCATTTCTCTTCTGATTTCTGTTTTCTCACCTGTGAAGTGATAGTACCCCAGGTCTAAATCCATGTGTGCTTCTATTAGAAGTTGGTTGTAATTACTTTCTTATTTTTTACACACATTTATTAAACAAAACATAGTATAAAAAATCACGTATTGGAGATAAAACCTGTACCTAAAGTAAGTGGGTATGCCATGAGCCAAAATACAATTCTAAGTGCTCACAAAGAGGCCAATTTATTTGGAGATACTGAAGAAGCCAGGAAGAATGTATTGGGCTCCAATGGGCAAAAGTAGGGCTGGGCCAGGGGAAGAGGCAACTTCACTTACTCATTCATTGATCAGTACTAAATACCATCCTGTGCTGGGGACACAAAGGTAAATAAAACATCAACTTTGACCTTCAAAGAGTTCCTATTCTGTTGCAGGAGACAGAACTGTTAGAAGATAAGCGCTATCATGGAAATATGATCAAGTCTGATGAAGGTGGCAGATGAAAGAAGAGCCACATCTCTTTGAGGGGTGGAGAAAATGAACACAGAAAAGGTCAAATTTGAATTGACATTTGAGAATGAGTTGGAGGTTGCCAAATGAAGGAGGGAAAGTATTATAAGCAGAGGGAACAGCGTGAACAAAGGCATAGAGGTATTAAAGGGTCAGATCTGGGAAACAAATGATGAGAGGTTCAATGAGATTAGGACACAGAGGACATGCTGGGAATTAAGGAGAGATGCTGATGGACAGGCAAGAAGCTACTCTATTTTGAAGAGTCTTGTATGCTCTGGAAGGGGTTTGCCAAGGGCATGAGATGACTAGATCCATGACCTTAAGAGGTCACTCCAGCAAAAGGATAGAGGGAGGATTATACCAAGGTGAGAAAACTATAAGAAAACCTGGCTGAGAGGCTGAAGAAAGAGTCCGTGAGAGAAAGTAAGACAGCTGAACCAGTGCCCCTGGCATGAAGAGGCAAAAATGGGGTGATTGACCTTTCAGAACCATAGACAGCTTCTTTTATTCCAGTCTCCTTTTGCCAGAATATTTTATATTTTATTCAATTGTTTTAAAAATAGCTACCATTTATGGAGTGCCAGGAAACTTGCATATATTATTCCTTTTAATCCCAAATAATAATTCTAAAAGGCAGCAGTTATTGGCCCTCGCTTGCTGGTGAAAAAAAAACAAAGCATCTCACTGAGGAATCATGCAGTATCACACAACTGATAAGCAACACAGCCAGAATTTTATCCTGCTATTGACCATCACATTAGGCTACTACCACCAAATATCCTCCAATTCTGAAGTGTTAATTAGTTTTCCCACTTTCGTTAATTAAAAGTATATAGGAAGGTAGAGTGTTGGTTCCCACAGGCTGGCGGTGGGATAAATGGGGAGATTTTATTCAAGGATATAAACTTCCAGTTACAAGATGAATAAGTTCTAGGGATCTAATATACAGCATGGCGATTATAGTTAACAGTACTGTATTATATACTTGAAAGTTGCTAAGAGAGTAGATTTTAAATGTTATCACCACAAAAAGAAATGATAGTTATGTGACATGATGGTAATTATATGATGTTAACTGATGATATGTTGGTAATCATATAAATGTATCAAACCAACACGTTTTATACAATGTTATATGCCAATTCTACCTCAATAAAGCTGGACAAAGAATATGGCATATAGGGCTTCCCTGGTGGGGCAGTGGTTGAGAGTCTGCCTGCTAATGCAGGGGACACGGGTTCAAGCCCTGGTCTGGGAAGATCCCACATGCCGCGGAGCAACTGGGCCCGTGAGCCACAATTACTGAGCCTGCGCGTCTGGAGCCTGTGCTCCACAACAAGAGAGGCCGCGATAGTGAGAGGCCCGCGCACCGCGATGAAGAGTGGCCCCCGCTTGCCGCAACTAGAGAAAGCCCTAGCACAGAAACGAAGACCCAACACAGCCAAAAATAAATAAATAAATAAATAAAGTAGCTATTAATTAAAAAAAAAAAAAGAATATGGCTAATAATATCTACAATGGAATTTAAGATTGTTTGTTAATAAATGGATTATTTCTGAGGACAAAATTAAGTTATTACCAAAACAAGTGTATAGGAATTCTAATTGGCCACCCGGAACTGCCACGCTGCACTGTTTATATTTATAGCCTCAACCAAAGTGAGTTGGCATTCCTTCTTAGCTGGGTTGCTTTATTGTGAGTAACTACCAGGATATCTATGGTTTTTTGAAATATTGGGATAGATTTGAACACCATTAAATCCTCCTTCAAGGGCCCCTAGGCATCTGGGGTCCTTAGATTGAGAACCGGGACATTGGAAGGCAAAGAAGACATAGCATGGAACTCTGGCTCTCTTATTAAGGTTTATAAATTGATCTTCTCTGGAAAGCTGAAAAACAGTCAGCCCTATCACCCCCTTTTCCCATCTTGGGTACATTTCCTTCCATTTCCCCAAAGTCAAGCCTGTGATTATTTTCAATTCCAATATAAGCTTGCCCCTGCGTGTGGAATGAAAATGGGTTGGATGTCAAATAAATGCCTGATAAAGTTCCTGCCTCATAAACCAGAGGAATGTTCAGAGAACTTTCAACACAAATGAGAATTCTATTATGGTATGTTTGGGGACATCATTTGTTTCTTTGGTCAGAGTTCAGGCCCTTACCACTTCTCCCCGGGATTTTGCAGCCATTTCCAAGTTGTCTCCCTTCAGTCTGTCCTGCACACAACATCAGATTAATATTCAGTAGAGCAACTCTATTAGAGTTACTTCCCTGCTTCAAGACCCTCAATGGCTCCCCATCTAGTTTACAGTCCTTTGCTGAGTATTGAAGGCCCTTCGCAATTTAGCTATAGCCTGTCATTCTAACCTCACACCCTGCTGTGTCTCTCCACAAGCATTATGGTCCGGCCACATGAGTCTGATTGCTATTCCACAAATCTATTGCCCAGGAAGTGCAAATTGCCTTAGCCTCACCTTCTCATCAAGACAATCCCATAAGGCAAGTGATGGACAAGGCAATAGCTTCCTGGACCATTGCTCAGGGTATTTCATTGCCGTAATGTCCTTTGCCCATATAGGCACTTGTAATAGTTATCTATTGCATAACAAATTAACACGAAGTTAGCAGCTTAATACATCACACATTTACTATCTCAGTTTCTGTGGATCAGGAATCAGCACAGCCTAGCTGGGACCTTTGTTCAGGATCTCTCACAAGACTATAATTGAGGTGTTAGACCTGACTGGGGTCTAATCTGAAGGCTCAACTGAGGAAGGGTCCACTTCCAAGCTCATCTATATGCTTGCTGACAGGATTCAGTTCCTTTAGGGTTGTTGGGCTCAGGGCCTCAGTTACTAGGTGCCGATTGGCCAGAGGTTGCCTCCAGTTCTTTGCCACATGGATCTCCCCAAAATGGCAACATGTTTCATCAAAATCATCAGTAAAGGGAGTCAGCAAAACAGAAGTCAGAATCTTTTATAATCTGATGATGGAAGTGACTTCCCCTCCACACTGTGGTTTTCTATTCATCAGAAGCAAATTACTTAAGGGAAGGGGATTACACAAGGCTGTGGTTGCCAGAAGGTGGGGTCATTGGGAGTTATCTTAAGAAGCTGCCTACCTGTTGAAGTTCTGCCAACTCTTTAAAACTTGAGCCAAATCCTACCTCTCAGAGATCTTGCCATATGTCTTATTAGAATAATTCTCTCTCGCTCTGTAAGATCAACTCCCACTTTGCTTTATTTTTCCTTCTAGAGGAACACTTGCCTTAACACCTGCATCAGACACACTTAGACATGTCTGTCTTTTCCACAATCTTAGGGCCCCTGGAGCCCAGGAACCATGTCTTTTCTCTGTCTTTGCATTTTACACAGCTTAACAGAACAGAGGAGATGCTCAGGAAATGTTTGTTGAAGGGAATTGGCCAACTCTTCTGCTCCTTTAGAATTAGCTTTTAGCCTTCTATAGCAAACATAGAAAGTAATCCACCAAGAGGACATTGATCTTGGGTGGCAAGGGAATATATGCTTTTCTCAGATTTTACAAAATCCAGCATTTGACATGCTAAGAAATAGTAATTTATCATGAACTGGAGCAGAGAAGCAAGTTTCTCTGCAAACATTCATGTTGACAATACATAAAACTCAACAAGTTAATAATAATAAGAGTCATAAATAACATTTACCACGCCAAGAATTCTATGTTTACCTGCCTTGTACAACTTAAACACCACAGTAGTCCTACCTTGTTGGTGCATTTATTATCCTCATTCTATAGGTGAGAAAAGTGAGAATTAAAGAGGTAAGTAACCCGCCCAAGATTACAGAGTCTGATTACAAAGGCTATGCTCTTAACCACTCTCCTATGTGCCTCCTATAAATAAAGAATTTCCTTTTTCTGATTACTACTTCAGAGTTGCCTTGGGTGTGTACTAACGCATAGCTTCAGGGACAGCTCATTGGTCCACATGCCAAGAGAGCTGGACTTTTGTTTCAGTTATGCCCCAAACGTGCAGCACAATCTTGGAAAAGCCACTTACCTTCTCAGGGTCCCAATTTTCTCTTCTGAAAACAGAGGCAACCTAGGTAATACCTAAGGTACAATACAACTCTAAAGTATATAAGATTTCATATAAACCATCATTGATATTTTAAATTGTATTGCTAAAATACGTATTAAAATTAGACCATTGCTACTTTTGTCAAAAATCCTCTTTTTAAGAAATTTTTTACAACGGGGGAACCATTTAAAGTTACATTTCAAAACGTCACCATGGCATAGAGAATAAGCTTCAGTTATGTCATTTGGGACACTTTTTTTAATGAAGCCTGTTCTAAAAAATCTTATCAATAAGTTATAATAGACTGTGTTCCCTATGCCAGACCCGGAGCTTCCATTACAGACCATTTAGAAAGATTAAAGAACATTCTCTCCAGGGAGACTTGGTTCCCAGAGCGTCTAGGATATCACATTAAGCATCTGAAATACTCATTTTCAGTTCCTAACAGTGGATTA
Source organism: Balaenoptera ricei (assembly GCF_028023285.1). Lineage (NCBI taxonomy): Eukaryota > Metazoa > Chordata > Mammalia > Artiodactyla > Balaenopteridae > Balaenoptera > Balaenoptera ricei. The sequence continues at coordinate 179,185,966 of NC_082640.1, read as the reverse complement.
ATGAATCTACGAAGAACACACTTATTAACAATGACATATGCTGAGGGATAATGACCTAATCTCTATTCTCATCTGTCTCTTTCTGCCTGTAAATAAAGAGAAAAGGAAGGTGAGAGTGAAGTAGCTTCCCACCCCAGCAGTCTTATCTTCTTAATTGTGTTGGGGGGGCGGGGGGGGGAGTGTAATGGATTGAACACTGTCTTGGGGTCAAGTACATGGATCTAAGTCCTGACTGCCACTCACCTTGTACAAACCAACCGACCCTCTCTAGAACTCCATTTCTTTGTTTTCAAAATAAGCCAGACCATCGATTTTCAAAATGTATTTCACGGAGCTCTAGGCATGTCTTACCCAGTGCCTGTGGGAATGCTATTGGGTGATAACTTGATGAAAGCATTTCTCAGCATTAAATGTTTTTGTTAAAAAACCACTGGGCTGGTTGATCTCTAGAGTCTTTTCCAGTTACTTAGGTCTTGGAGGTGCTAGAAAAAAATCTATTAATTTTTTAAAATTCTTAAATTTAAAACTTTGCAAAATTCTGAAATATGTATATCCTTTTCTAGCTAAAATAATGTAGGAATTGGTACCATCTTGTCAGATTGAGCCTCACTGGGGCCTCCTAAGTGTCAATGTCAGAATTTTCTGGTATAAATATCATCAGATTCCCAGAGCCGGAAGAAACCAGGAGAGATTCATTTAAAAAGGAAACTGAGGCTCAGAGCTCATGCAACCAGGATTGGTACAGGCGTCAAGTTTTCAGGCTCCCAGCCCACGATGCTTTCTGCTATGCCAGGCTTCTTGCCCTGCTCTTCATCCTATGACGTCTCTGCTTTGTGGTATAATTACTTGTGGGCATCATAACATTCTTCCTAAACTGTTAGATCCTGAAGGGTCAGGACTCTTCTGCCACAACAACCCACAGTTTATGTTTCATCTGCCATCGTCTGACGGAGCTGCAGACATTCATCATCAGGAAAAGAAAAAGAAGACCTTGTGAAGATCAATCAGTTCCTATCATGAGAAATGCAATAAACTGGAACCCATCTCCACAAATTATGGAACACAGGTACCGAGGTGTCATCTTCTGCAGGAAACAATGATTCGCCCAAGTTTTCCTGACTAGAGATTTAAATTGGGCTGTCCATCAATTTGATGTCAACCAGCTTCTCCTATTCTGAGCCCCACATGCAGAAATAGAATCAAAACGTCTTCCCTCCAAGGGTGAGCAGGGCTAGGTTTTGTCACTTGGGTGTTGCCTTGTAATTCAGCCAGTTGACAAACATGCAGCAGGTACCTACTGTGTGTCAGGCACCATGTTAGGGTGCAGGGTGTATGGCAATGAGGAAGGCATGGACCTCCCCTGCATTCATTATCCATTGTCCTCATAACAAATTACCACAAACTTAGCAGCTTAAAACAGCATGCATTTATTATCTCACAATCTCTTTAGGTCAGAAATCCAGCACTGGGCTAAAATCAAATGTCAGCAGGACCACATTCTTATGGAGGCTCTGGGGAAGAATTCGCTTTTGCACTTATTCAGGTCGTTGGCAAAATTTCATTCCTTGTGTTTGTACGACTGAGGTCCCCATTTCCTTGTTGACCATAAACAGGGGGCCTTCTTTGCTCCTAGAGGCTTCTCTGGGCTTTGCATGTGGCCTCCTATATCTCAGAATCAGCAATAGCCTATCAAATCCTTCCCATACTTGGACTCTCTCTGACTTCCCCTTCTGCTGCATCTCTCTGACTCCAGCCAAAGAAAATTCTCTGCTTTTAAGGGCTCATATGAATAGGTTGAGACCACACAGATAATTCAGGATAATCTATTTTGAAATCCCTAACCTCAATTATATCTGCCGTATCCCTTCACAACAATACCTAGATGTGTGTTTGATTAAACAATAAGGAGAAGGGGATCTTGGAGAATGTGATGGTTAATTTTATGTGTTGATTTGACTGGGCCACAGGGTGTCCAGATATTTGGTCACACATGATTCTGGGTATGTGTGTGAGAGTGTTTCTGGATGAGACTATCATTTGAATTAGTAGACTGAGTCAAGCAGGTTGCTCTTCCCAGTGTGGGTGGGCCTCACCTAATCAGTTGAAGGCCTGAGTAGAACAAAATAGCTGTCCCTGCCATGAATAAGAGGAGTCCTCCTGCCTGCCCGCCATTGAGATGGGACTTCTTTTTTTTTTTTTCCTGCTTTCAGACTTGAATTGAAATATTGGCTCTTCCTGGATCTCAAGCCTATTGACATTCTGACTGGAATACACCATTGCTTCTCCTGGATTTCTGGTTTGCAGACTGTTGGCCTTGGGACTTGTCATTTCCCATAATCATGTGAGCCAATTCCTTATAATAAATTTCTTTCTCTACATATACATTGTGCTGATTCTGTTTCTCTGGAGAACCCTGACAAATACAGGGAAACATCTCTGAACACACCCCTTCAAAGAGCTCACTGTGGCAGAACTCCAGCAGGGGTTGCAACTCAAATGCCTTCAGGGTCAGCGCAAGGAATTATGGGACAGGAAGTAATGCAATAGGGCAGTGGTGGGGTCTGTGGCAAAAGAACCGCAGAGAAAGGAAGGTTGGAGAATGCTTTCACCAGAAAGAGACTTGCATTGAGCCTTGATGGTTAAATATAAGTTGTCCAGGCCAAGCAGGAAGAAAGGCACTATCGACAGAGAGAACAGCGTAAGCAAAGACACAGAGTCCTGATCGTGGCCAAGACTGCTGTGCGGTGGGCAGGCGCCTAGGGGGCCAGGCGTGTAGCTCGAGGCGTAGGTGGGAGTCAGCCTCGGGAGGACTGCTGTCAGGATAATATCTGTGCTGCCCTCATACTCCCTGAGGCACAAGGCAGGCCTGGGCTGACAGCTTCAAATCAGTCAGAGATTCATTTCACTTTCTATAAAGGGATTTCACTGTGAGGGATTGGAGGAACGCGGCCAGCATAGCCATGAAGACCTTGCCTCCTCTTGTTCCCAGCAGGCAGGGCTGACCTGCGCACAGGGGCCTGGGCTGGAGGGGCTGAGCCCCTGGGGGCCTCGGCACCTCCTTCTCCCACCTTATTCATTCTCACCGCCAGCACCCCTCATCATTAATGATTTAATTCTCTTGATTGAATACCCGACCCCTAGGCAGGTCATTCCCCAGCTTAAGCCTAGGAAAGCCTGCAGCCCACCCAGGTGCTAGGAGGCAGCTCCTATGGGGGAAAGGACCCAGGCAGGGTCTGTGAGTCGGGTCCATCTCCATCCTTGACCAGCTATCTTCCTGGGATCCCAGCCCCACCCTAGTCCTAATTCCCATCTCCTGAGGAGTCATGGCCTTGGGCTGGTTACCTCCCAGGACCTGTCCAGGCTCCTGAGTTCTGGGGTGACTCTAAGTGCAAGTCCAGGCTTCCGCAGATCTTTAGGCAGAAAGAGAAGAAATCCTATAGAGGCAGCAAAAGCAGAGTGAGAAATTGCAGGAAAAGGACTGGATTTCACTTTTGCCTAAGGTCGGGGTTTGGAGGAGTTGGTAAATAGGACTCTTTTTTTTTTTTTCCACACCAAGTTCAGAACACATTACAGAGAAAAGACACAGGAGCCAGACAGGGGAGCCTCAAACCTCGGCTAAGAAAAGTGAGGTTGAGGCAAGGGGCTCAGTTGTGAGACGTCCGGATCATTGTACCTCTGAGTTAGACTACTGTGCCGTCTCAGCAACTGGCTCTCAGAGAGGCCCCGGAAAGCGCTGGGCCCAGCATGTGCGGTTCCCTCTCCCAGGCGCCCAGTCAGGCAAAGGCTGCCCCCCTTCCCTGAGGAGGTGTGAATGAGTGAGGGGGAGAGACCAAGAGTCTCACCTGCGTGGAAGTCCCTTCACAGGGAAACACAAGGAGTGGGGAAAAAATGTTCCCCCCAAGAGCTGGTGAGAATAATGATGGTAACAATTAATACCATACATTGACCGCTTAATGTGCCAGGCTCTGAAAGCGCTATTATCTTGACTCCTCAAGACAATCTCATAAGATAGATGATGGAGAAATTGAGAAAATGTTATGGGGCCAAAGGTCACATGCCTGGTCACCCACGGCAGGTTGTCTGACTGTAAAGTTCTCCTTCCAAACCACCTTGTCTAGGGCGGCTCCCTCTTTACAGCTGTGGGACCCGAGGCAAAGCTCAGGACCATTCGGGTCTTGGGTCCCTTGTCTGTAGGAAGAGAGTCACAGGAATACTGGTCACACCGGGTTGTGGTGACGAGTGTGCACCAGAAACTCCTGTATTTTATAGTTAATCAGGGTGGAGAGAGGGACGATGCAGTGGAAACAGCAGTGCTGCAGGGTCAACCAAGAGGCTCCGAGTCCTCACACTTCAAAAGAAATAATGATATCGACATCACGTAGCTCCACGTCTGAGCACAGGACTACTGTGATTGTAATCTTATAATATTATAATGGTTACAGCTATTGTGCAAAATGTCTAATAGCTGTTATTTTGTTGTCATTGCTGTTATCATAGCTTTGAAGTCTCCTGCCCTCCTTCCCCTTTTAGGCTCTGAACTGCTTGAGAGAAGATGCTCTGTCTCTTCCCTCTGTATCCCCAGAACTATGACAATGCCTGGCGTATAATAGTCAATTGGTGAATATTAGGTGAACCGAATCAGCTTCATTTCCTTCCTCCCCAAGCCCACCTGACCATGCAGCTTGGGTGAGGTCTTTGGACTCTTGTTCTCCTAGCATCCTGAGTTTCCACTTAGAAGAGCACTCACCACCCTTGTAATAGGTTGTTGAAGTGCTTTCCCTATCACACTGGTGGAGGTCTATGTCTTTCTTATTCACCATTTACCTCCACTCTTGGCAGAATGCGGGGAATCAGAAAATGAATGTGACCCTATGCAATTCCAAAAATGACCGACAGAGGGCGCTCTGCTCTATAGCTCTTAAAGATAATGAGATTTCTGTCTTGTAAAGATTTACGCGTACTGAGTGGCTTATGACATGTGGCTTTAAGTAATGCCCTATTTAACTGTCTCATTTGAAGCTGCCCACGCCCCACCTCTGAGCTCCCAGCATGGCTGGGGCAGTAAGACAGCCTTGTGAGGACTAAAGAGCCATTTCTGCATTTTTTTTTTTTAATTATTTTTTTAATTTATTTATTTATTTTTGGCTGTGCTGGGTCTTCGGTTCGTGCGAGGGCTTTCTCCAGTTGCGGCAAGTGGGGGCCACTCTACATCGCGGTGCGGGGACCGCTCTTCATCGCGATGCGCGGGCCTTTCACTATCGCGGCCCCTCCCGTTGCGGGGCACAGGCTCCAGACGCGCAGGCTCAGTAGCCGTGGCTCACGGGCCCAGCCGCTCCGCGGCATGTGGGATCTTCCCGGACCAGGGCTCGAACCCGTGTCCCCTGCATTCTAAGCCCCTCAGCTTAGAATTTGAAAGATCATTCTTGACTACGTGGAAAGGAGACTGGGGGGAGGGGAAGGGCAACGGTGGCATCGGGGGGACCTCTCTCACCTGAAATGTCGGAGTCTGGAAGAAGATGGTCTTGAAGGTAACTTTGGACGCTGAAATCCTCTTTTTCTACAGAGATAGACATAGTTGAGTCCTTTAGAGTGAACAGAGGTTATCGGAAACATATCACAACCAGGGGAAAGAAAAGCTTCCACAAGCCAGCGTCTAAAAATACCATTATTTCACCGGGCCTGCCTGTCCCACACTTACTCAGTGAGTCTGACAGGGTGTCAAGGAGCTGGTGTCAGTTCCTGTCTGCAGCTCCAGTTAAGAAGAGGCTGGAGGAGGTAAGCAAGAAAGGAAGATGTCACTCACCTTGCTTGATGGGCATCCTGCTGGGACGACTCTATCCCAGCAAAGTGTCCGAAGGCAGGAGGAATTAGAGTCAGATGCCTGACTGGAGTCAGCCCAGATTTTCCTGAGAGGGAGTGGCTTTGACTGCCTCCAGAAAACAGTCCCAGTATGGCCTTTTTGGAACCCGCCTGCCATTTTTTTTTTTTTTTGGCCACGCCGCACAGCTTGCAGGATCTTAGTTCCCCTACCAGGGATCAAACCAGGGCCCCCCCCTGGCAGTGAAAACCTGGAATCTTAACCACTGGACCACCAGGGAATTCCCCCTGCCTGCCCTTAGAATGCCAAGGGCTCAGGAAGCAACATTCTCTATCATTCATCCCAGGTGCCCCATATTCGGGAGTGCTCAGTTCTGCTCACGAGACAGGGTGGCAGTGAAGGGGACATCTGTGAGAAGGGGGCATGGTCCTTAATTTGCAAGGTCACCAGATGCAGACGGCAGGAAGGCTGTTCCAGGGAGAGGAAATAGCATCAGTAGTACCCCCAAGCTGGGAACCGTAGTGACCTAATGCATTCGTTCTGGAACAGGGTTCAAGTGTTGCGTTTTCAGTCACTGGGGCTCCTCTAATGTCGGAGGAGACGGAGTGTGCAAGGGGTCTTGATGGCACAGTGATGAGGCTGGTAGGACCCATTACACCAGGGATCTCCTAGTCCTTGCATACATTAAATATTGGAAACATTCACCTCGAAAACCACCTGGCTCGGCAATTGTAACAAATGTACATGCCTCTGGTTTTAACTAACAACTGAATGCCTTCTGGGGTGGCCACTGGACCGGCCACATAGCTGAGGACGGATGAGTCCAAGCGCATGTCCAGCTCTTGGAGTCTGGGCTAGTCCTAGGACTGGTGCTGCTGTCCATAGTGGGAGAGGTCGTGGGTTGCAGGGCGCAGCAGGAAGCTCAGGGAAACTCTCTACTTTCTGCTCAATTTTCCTGTGAACCTAAAACTGCTCTAAAAAATAAAGTCTATGTTTTCAATGAAAAAAACCCCAAAAAGCAAAAAACCACCTGGGCCTGGCAGGGGTGTGTGTGTGTGTGTGTGTGTGTTTGTGTGTATTTCTAAAACTTGCCACAGAGCATATGCAGTATGATTCTATGTGTGTACATTTGAAAAACATACAAGATAAATTGTTTTGATATTTATCTTGAAATTGTGAAAGTGTAAAAATATGGGCAGGAGGGCTCTAGGCTAACTTCAATACAGAGATAACTTCTGGGAGGAGGGAGGTGAAAGTTTGGTACTATCTGCAGTATTTTTCTTCAAAGAAAATACGCTGTGACATTGTCTTTACTTTTTTATAGGTGTTTTAAGTATTTCATAATTTAGTATTAAAATATGAAAACAGAAATCATTGTCAGCAGGAATGAAATGAGAGCTCTCTGCTGGAGTTCGTTCAGCCTCTGGCCCAGCAGGGTTCCGCCCCCAGCCCCACCCCTACTCCCAGGGGCCCCAGTGGAGACAGCCTTTCTCCCACTCTCTTTCTCCCAGAGTAGGCGGCATCTTAGAATCGAGCCACTTTCTGCAGACCCCTGACCTATCACCACCATGGGCCTTTCTGAGTCTGATCGGTGATGCAGAGATGGGTTCTGATGCCTGCATTGTCTCTGGGTTCAATCCCTCTGCCACCTCCTGCTCCATCCTGGCACAGGCCCTAAAAGTGACCTTCTGCTTTGGATACTGTTCTGGGAGTAGATGGGCTAGAAGTTGCCCCTCATGGGGTGTTTCTGATGCATGGGTACAGGATCAACCCCCTTGGGTGTAGGTAAGCCCTCCAAACCTCTCCCTTCCCTCCCTTCTTGGCCACCATCCCACCTGTAAACCCCTCCACCTCCCTATATTGCTCCCTGACCCAAATTTCCTCTGCTCTCCTTACCTCCCCAGTCCTCTCCCCCATGCTCTCTGGAACCCCCTCCTGTGGAACAGAATTTCCATCTACCCTGAAGCTCTCAGCCCACCCTCTGCATCCCACCCTGAGGCCAGGCTCTCCCCCAGGTACCACCTCTCTGACAGGCCCCTCCAATGAACGCTGCTTGTTCTCACGTCACGATCAGAGACGGCCTGAGCATCCTTCTCAGTCCCCGCAGCCCCCTCTAGACCAACTTCACATACAAACCTTTTTAAGAATCACATCCTCAGGCTCCATAGTTCCATGGCCTTTCCCTCCTGCTAACCATCTCCCAAGCTCCTGGATATTCGTTTATTAATGGAGAACTTGGGCACCTGAATTCCACCACAAATGACTTTGACTAACAGATTGCAAACTAGAGGGGCCACAGGCTGAATCAGCCTGTACACATTTATATGTTTGTTTTAGAGAAGGAATGTGTGATACTCAATTTTGCATCCACAACAAATACCATAAACTGGGTGGTTTAAGGAACAGGTATTTATCTTCTCACAGTTCTGGAGGCTGGAAGTCCCAGACCAAGGTACCAACATGGTCAGCTCCTGGTGAGGGCTCTCTTCGCGGTTTGCAGATGGCTGCCTTCTTGCTGTGTGCTCACATGGCCTTTTCTCTATGTGCACACGGAGGAAAGTGAGGGAAGGGGGCAAATGGGGAGAGAAAGAACTCTCTGGTGTCTCTTCTTACCAGGACACTACTCCTATCGGATTAGAGCCCCACTCATGTGATTTTAATTACTTCCTCAGTGCCCCATCTCAAATACAACCACACTGGAGGTTAGGGCTTGGACGTATGAATTTGGGGGGACAGAAACATTCAGCTCCTAACAGAAGGTGAAGGCCTTTAAGCTTGCATGCACTCTCATTTGCTACAGTCTCCACCTCTCCCTATGTCTTCTCCCTTCCTGCTGCAATCATCTGTCTATGCATCATGCATGCCGATCTGCACGGTCTTCACTCCTGTCCATCTCGGCATCCCAGTTCAGCCACATCCTGAACTATGTTGTCACCCAGAACCCTTGAACCCCTGAATCCCCTAGGACCCAGCAATTCCACATCCCTCTGGTCCCAGCCTCCCAACTTTCTATCCTGCTGAACTGGATCCATTGGATAAAGCCCAGAACCCTGCTTCTAAGTCCCAGGTCTTGGGATGGCTTCCTAACCAGGAACCTCAACCTGGCTCTGTTCTCCACACCTGAGTAAGGCCAACAAACCTGGCCAAACCCCAAACGAGAAGAGCCCTGGAACTGGAGTCAGGAAACTGGGGGTCAGGAGCAAATCACAGCCTTTGGGGGCCTCAATTTTCCCATTTGTAAATGGGAAAATACCAGTTCCTCCTTCCCAAGGTTTTTGAGGAAATTAAACTAGAGATCTGTGGAAGCACTTTATAAGCAGCAAGCACTGGGCACAGGGAGACAGTTGTCACTTGGGAAGCATATGTCCCCCTAGTGGATGCTGGAGAGTCACCGTCTCCTTATACTGATGTGTTAGTCAGGGTTTTGAAGAGTACAACCAATTCGATGTGTAGTTCAGTCTGAAAGCCGGCAGGCTCCTGGCTCAAGAAGAGCCAATTATTTAGTTCTAGTCTGAAGGCAGGAGAAGACAGAGTCCCAGCTCAAGCAGTCAGGAAGGAGGAGTTTCCTCTTACTCAGCCTTTTTATTCTTCTCAGGTCCTCAGCGGATCAGCTGACCCCCACCCACATTGGAGAGGGAAATCTGCTTTACTCAGTCTACAGATACAAATGCTAATCTCATCCAGAAACACCCTCACAGACACACCCAGAATCATGTGTGACCACATATCTGGGCATTCTGTGGCCTAGTCAAGTTGACATGTAAAATTAACCATCACAACAGAGGACATAGAATTCCCAAGGTCAGTAGTTTCTTCTCCTTTTGTACACATAGATGAGAATCCTGGTCATTTAAACAGTCCCACAGGTGCTTTGTCATCAATTGCCTTAGACTTTATAACGTTCAAGGATGACAAACTAACGGGGCCAAGACAGTAAAGTAAGGGTGCTTTGTAAAAGCAGAAAGTTGCCATAGGCATGTCTAGTGGTGTTGTATCAAACTGTATAACAAGTTCAAATTGGCTCAGACCAACGTTTACTTTCTGAGAACCAATCGCTAGCAAGAAGCCCAGCTGGAGAGAGATAAGGGTCTTGGCGTCCCTAAAGCATCCTGGTTCCATGCGCAACATGAGTCTGCCTGAGAGCAGGTTGACGGTATGACCTTGGGGCTCTCCCTGGGTCTCAGTGTCCTCATCTGAAAAAGAAGGCTCAAAACAAGGTAAGGACATGTCGTATCATCATAAACTGAAGGTCCAAGAAACTGCAGTCAAGTCCCTGACATCTCGGAGCCTCAGTTTCCTTGTGGGTGAATGACATGAGTCATCATTACCGTCATTGTTTGTTGTGAGTATTCATGAGGTAGTGTCACGAAGACACTCGGCACGTGTGGCAGGTGCCCAAAGGAACTTTACAAGTGCCACTTATTCGTGAGTTTGAACACTCATTAAACATGGATTGCCTGAGGGCTTTCTATGAGCAGGGGCCGTGCTAGGGGCTGGAGAAGCAACAGCAAATAAAGAAGCTAAGTAAAATTTCTACACATGGCATGTGGGCAAGGAGGGGGAAAAGCAAGTAGGAAAAATATTTGCAGCAAAGAGTTACTGTCTTTATTCTGTAAAGAATTGATACCCATTAGTACGAAAAACATTGAGCTTTCTATAGTAAGATGAGTAAAAGACACAATTTCCAAAAGAAAAAAGGACACAATCAGTAGGGAGACCTATGAGAAGATGCTCTTCTTTGTAGTAACAAAGAAAATGGAAGCTGAGATGAGGATGAGCTCCTGTCTGCATCCAGCAATGCGGCTAGTGTAGGACAATTCCAGGCTGACAAGCAATAGAGCCAAAAGCTTTCTGCTCCTTTGTCTGTGCCTTGGCGGGGGGTGGGGTGGGGCATCATCTGGTGAGACAACTTGTCTTCTTAAAAAGACTTCTGATAAACACATAATATACAGAGGGCTTTGTGTTATAGGCAAGAGAGAGCAACTTAATATTTCCCTAGAGCTCCAGGGCTAAACTAAGAGAGATGCAAGGACTTGTCAAGGTCATTCATTTATTCTCTTACCCATTCTACAACTATTTATTGAGTATCTGCTATGTACAATGCACAGAACTGCAGGATCTGCCGGTACACCTGTGAAAACATGGACACGGTCTCCCAGCCAGCTCGTCCCCCGCTACCCCCTCAATCCATCTATAATGTTGTACTGAGAAGGACTTCAAGCAGCTTTTTGGGGCATTAGGGTCTCCCCTCCAACATATGAAAGAGGCAGAGTGCACCTGACCCTGCAGAGAGCCTGGAGCCTCTGGTAATTAGAGTCTCTCAATAATTTAGGGTGACACAACACCTTGGGGATACTCACTAAGGAGGAGGTAGTTGCCATGGCAGGATCTGGAGGCCAATGACCTGGATTCGACTTGACTTGGCTCTTTTCTGGCTGTGAGCTCCTGAGTGAGTCACTAACCCCATGGCTGTGACCAGCAGCCCTACCCATGGAGCGAGTGGCAGAGGGTTCAAGGTACCCCTGGTGTGAAAGCATTTGGCAAACTGTGATGTGTCCAATAAATAGGAGGGATGTTCCTTACTCAGGACACCAAGCGGCTGTTTATTTCGATTAATGCCGCAGAATCTGACCCCTCCTGCCAGGGCTGCAGCATCCCAGGTGAGGGATGGGTTTCCCTTCTCAGTCTCGTGTTTGCTTACAGGAAGGCTGTTCCACGTGGTCATGACTCCACGCTCCGTGCAGCAGTTATAGAACTCTAATGACTTGATGGCTAATCCTGTTCTGATTCACATATTGGTTAATTAGGATTTTTACCCTGTAACAGATGGCTGTCTCCATTAAATCATGATCCATTTGCTCTGACTGGAAGCAGCTGGTTTGGGGTGGGGGTGATGGCAATTTATTTCCTGTGTGTCAAAACTGAGCCATGAGGAAGGGAATTCAGATGGAAATAATGCAATTTGTTTCATTTCGTGTTATCTGTAAAATGAGGGATTTCCGCTCCCCGCCCCCGCCCCCTTGAGCCTTTTAGAGGTCCCCACTATGATCTTTACAAACCTTAAGCAGTCAGGGAGGCTGGAGGCAGGGTCATCTCCTGGGAAACTGATGGAGGGAGCAGGCACCGTCGATGCTGTCTGGGCCTCCAGGGCCTGGGGGTACAGCGGCAGCAGCCAGATAGCACCAAGGTAGACCAGTTTTGTCACTTTGAGAGGCAAACCCATTGCTCTTGAAAAGGAAAGTGTTTTGTTTTTATTTTTTCATTTATTTTACAGACAGGAGAGTAACCCTCAGCGAGGAAGGTCACTTGCCCCAACACAAGTGGTCTTGGTCAGGGTCAGGTCCACAGACGGGATCCTCACTAGACATCATGGGGTCCCTGGACCAGTATCATGGGCATCACCTCGGAGCTTGTGAGAGATGCGGAGTCTACACCCCACTGACCTGCTGAACCAGAACTGGCACTTTATTAAGACCCTCAAGTGATGTGTGTGCTCGTGAAGGGGATGGCAGTGACTTGGGCATGACTACCTTGGCAGTTTTCATTTGTGGAGCACATACCGGGGACCAGGAGCTTTACAGCTGTTGCAAGATGCTTCACGTGCTTTATCTCATTTAATATTCACAAAAGTGTTGAATGCAAAGCAGGTGCCTTATTCTCATTTTGCTGATGGAGAAATCGAGGCCCTGAGAGGTGAGTTTATTTGCCCAAAGCCACACAGATAGTAGATAAGATTTCAAGCTAGCTTTGTCTAATGGCTAAGTCTGGGCTTACAACTATTATAGCCAACATTATCTCGAATGCCAGTGACTTTTTTTTAAATTAATTTTTATTGGAGTATAGTTGATTTACAACCTTGTGTTAGTTTCTGCTGTACAGCAAAGTGAATCAGTTATATATATACATATTTGCATTCTTTTTTAGATTCTATTCCCATATAGATCGTTACAGAGTATTGAGTAGAGTTTCCTGTGCTATACAGTAGGTTTTTATTAGTTATCTATTTTATATACAGTAGTGTGTATAGGTTAATCCCAATCTCCCAATTTCTCCCTCTCGCTCCCCCTCTTCCCCCTTGGTAACCATAAGTTTGTTTTCTACACCTGTGACTTTATTTCTGTTTTGTAAATAGGTTCATTTGTACCATTTTTTTTAGATTCCACATATAAGCGATATCATATGATATTTGTCTTTCTCTGTCTGACTTACTTCACTCAGTATGACAAGCTCCAGGTCCATCCATGTCACTGCAAATGGCATGATTTCATTCTTTTTTATGGCTGAGTAATATTCCATTGTATATATGGACCACATCTTCTTTATCCATTCCTCTGTCAATGGACATTTAGGTTGCTTCCATGTCCTGGATATTGTAAATGCCAATGACTTTTTAACCACAGGCAGAACCAAAGATGTCTTCAGTGTCTTTCTAAACGTATTACATTCATCCCTGCCCTCTGAAACTAAGTAGCTGAAAATTAATGTTACCTTTCAAAATTATAAACTTCATAATGAATATTATTTTAGAATACAAGGAGACCCTAAGAAAGTGTGCAGAACTCTTTGTCCCTTTACTGAATGAACGTAGTCTGCTGAATTTTTAAATAAACTTTTAATTTTAGAATAGTTTTAAATTTATAGGAAAATTGCAATGATAGTACAGGAGTTCCCATATACCGTGTATGCAGTTTCCCCTATTATTATCTTACATTAGTGTGATATATTTGTCACAATTAATGAACCAAACTTTGTTCAGATGTCCTTAGCTTTTAATGATCTTCTTTTTCTGTCCCAAGATCTCATCCAGGACACCACAACACATTTAGCTGTCATGTCTCCTTAGACTCCTGTTGGCTGTGATGGTTTCTCGGATTCTCCTTGTTTTTGATGACTTTGCCAGTTTTGAGGAGTCAGGTATTTTGTAAAATGTCCCTCAGCTGGAATTTGTCTGATGTTTTCCTCATGATTAGGCTGGGCTTATGGGTTTTAGGGAAGAAGATCCCAGAGATCATGACATCATAACCGGGGCGGGTACACACTACCAACATGACTTATCACTGTTGATGTTGACCTTGATCACCTGGCCAAGGGGTCATGTTTGTTAGATTTCTCCACTGCAAAATTATTCATTCCCCATCTGCACATTTCCATACTGTACCCTTTAGAAGGAAGTTTAGGGGAGGAAAATCTCTACCCATCTTAGCTTCATTGGCTGAGGCCCTGCAAATTAGACTTACAAAAGACAGATTAACAAGAGAAAAACAAAGAAGTTTATTAACATGTGCATCGTGCATACAAGTGGGAGTACTCAGCGATGAATAACTCAAAGGGGTGATTAGAACATGGGCTTTAAAGCATTTTAACAAAACAATGAATTTTGTAGAGAAGTGACAGGACAGAGGAAAAGGATTTTGAGTTTCTAGGGAGGGCAAATGGTGGCAACAAATATATGGGGGAACTAATGGAAGATAAGGGCTAGTTAATATAGTTTGTTATGTAGATTTCCCTGGTGCTATCTTGGGGCTGAGACTAGAGTTGTCTCCTACGATTAACTCTGTCCTTCCTGGTAGAGAGGGGAATGGAGACATCTTTACAAATTTATGCACTGCTTTTCTACAAATAGAGAGAGGTCAGAGAGCTTTTCCTGTATCTGCTTATTCTCAATTGCCTTCAGCTCAGAATAATCCTTATGCCAAAATGGTACATTTTGGGGTGGCATATTCTGCCATCCTTCAGAAGTCATTGTGAGCTGTCCGCTCTTGAGGAGTGGGGAGTTGTGCTCTACCTTCTTGAGGATGGAAGATCTATTGATACATAAAATATTCGAATTCTTCTGTAGGCAAGATTTACCTTTTCTCCCTCATTTATTTAGTCAATCATGTGTTTATATCACCATGGACTCATGGATATTTATTTCATGCTTTGGGTGATAATCCAATACTAATTTATTTATCTTGATGCTCCAGCTGTGGTCATCGGGAGCTTTTTCAGCTGGCTGCTGTATCCCTTTGGCATACTCCCATCACTGTGGATTTTCTTTTTTAGCACTTCCTTACTTTCTGACACTCCAAGATGCTCCAGGTTCACCTTGTCTATTCCCTTCCCCAGAATCAGCCATTTCCCCAAGGACCACATTATGTTTGCGTTTGTGTTTACACATGCCATCTAGTCTGATCTTCCCAACAGCTCTGTGACATGGGGAGCGTTATCCTTCTTCACAGATATGGATCAGAAAGGAGAAGCTGTTTGCCAAGAGAATGAAGTTTGGGGCCAGTATCTGAGTTAACATCTGCCTGCTCCAAAGCCTTCGCCACCTATACTGACCTGTTATATTACAAAATGGAGCAATCTCTCTCAATATGGGGGATCCATGAGGTTCCAAGGAGAGGAAGAATGGAGAAAGAGAGCTGAGCGGAGTCACTGAGAGGTAAGAAGGAGCTGGGGGTCCTGCTTTAATGAGATTTCTACGTCTACAGAATAGACACACAGCCTCCCTCTTCTTCAGCCCACCACTCAGCCCACCTTGTAGCTACTTTTAGATATCCTCACCCCTGGGGCTTCCCTGGTGGCGCAGTGGTTGAGAATCTGCCTGCTAATGCAGGGGACACGGGTTCGAGCCCTGGTCTGGGAAGATCCCACATGCCGCGGAGCAACTGGGCCCGTGAGCCTCAACTACTGAGCCTGCGCGTCTGGAGCCTGTGCTCCGCAACAAGAGAGGCCGCGATAGTGAGAGGCCCGCACACCGCGATGAAGAGTGGCCCCCGCTTGCCGCAACTAGAGAAAGCCCTCGCGCAGAAAGGAAGACCCAACATAGCAATCAATCAATCAATAAATAAATCTTAAAAAAAAAAAGACATCCCCACCCCTTAGGTCTCCTTCCACGGAATCCTAGAATTCCGGTTCTAGAAGACACTCAGCAATCACATCATCAACTCTTCTCCTTTTACAGATGATACAATTGAAGGTCAGAGAAGGCAAGAGGCTTGTTCAAGGGTGAATAGCAACTACTTGCCAGAATTGGCGCTGGGATCCAGGTTCCCTGATTCCTAAATCACTGCCCCCAAGGGGCCTTCATCGTAGTAAGCTGGTTTCACCTGGGAGCCAGGAACCTGGGCGTTGCCATGAGGAATGGCATCACTCAGCCTTAAGTCCGTCTTTTTTTTGTGTCCTGGGCCTGCAGAGTATACCCTTGAAGATGGGGAGCGGTATTAACCTCCACCCTTTACCCACCTAAGGACTCTCCCTCAGCCCTACAGTTAGGCTTTAGCAAAAGACTCTTTTCTCGAAACTCACTCTGGGTCCTTCTCCTGCATTGCTCTTTTACACATCCTCAAAACCCAGCCAGAGCAGCAGGGACTTAGCTATGGAGACTGGAGTTCTCAATTATTGTTGGATCAGAATCCCTAGTTCATCAGGCCTGACACCCAGTGTTCGCTGGAGACAGAACCCAAAGAATGATGGATAGTAACTGATTAATCTCCAGCCTGATGGCAGTAGAGCCGTCCACCTTGCCACTAAGAGAGCCATGTTTGGCAAGGGACATGCAGGCAAACAGAGATGAATATTTTTATGATCCAACTCTGAGTGAATTCATCTGAGGGCCTGTTTAGCTTCAGGGCAAGCAGGAAGAGATTAAATAAGTTAATGGATGCGATAGCACTTTCTAAACTGTAAACTGGTTGTGAAAGCACTTTCTAACTGTAAAGTGTTACGTAAATCCTGAGAGAATGTTGGTGGAGAGTGGGTAGCAGCATTCCAGAGCTGAATACAGCAATGTCTGCTCCAGTATCTCCAGCTACTTCATGAATTTAGGTTTATAAATATTGTAATCAAGGGAATCTTTTTTCTCCCCTTTCAAATAACTTTCCTTTGCAGCAGACTGTGCCTCCCTTCCTTTATGGCTTCAACTTAAAAGTGCATGCAGACTGCAAGGGAAATTTTCAGTGGCTCCCTCAATAAAACATCTAATTCTATATGAAATCAGCGAAATGTAGTAAATCCTACAGAACAACAAACGATTCCTTGAAGATTTATAAAACGCAAAAATGGCTCTATAAAGAATTTGATAGTTTTCTAACTAATAATTATTACTAGTGATTACATGGCTATTTACCTTGGTTAAGACCCATAAAATTATACACTTAAAACTGGTAAATTTTGTAGTATGTAAATTATACCTCAATAAAGCTGATTTTTTAAAGGCATAAACACCCAGGAACAGTTTGGTATTTTTCAAATAGTATTAGTTAAATTTCACCTAATATATTCCTAGGCATAGAATGTTTCTTTCCACATTATTTTAAAATTTGTCTTCAGGACAAACTTCTCAAGCTGAGATAGAGTTCTGAAACTTTGGACAAACTTCCCATCAAAAACTCCTCTCTAAGAATTTTCTCATATTTTGTAGCTTTGTATTTCAAATTAAAAAGCCATTGTTTTCTATAATTACTTCCTGCTAATTACAGGAAAGCTCTTGTTTAACTTCCTAACACATTTCATCAGGTAGAAAATTTTACCTGACTCTCTGCCGCATTCTTTACTGGGTAGATGCTCAGAGAGGAAATTTAAAGATTGTTTTCAACGGCACTGAGGGAAAGTGTGTCCCCTTCACCAGCCGTATTCTAGCCTAAGTTCCTAAGGATTCATAACCTTCTAGTCAGGCATGATAAACTTTTTCTTTGCAACAATCTAGCACTGACAGCGTGTCTAGCATTTTCAGTGATTCGTACTGTTATGTGGGAACACTTGTTTCTTACTCTTGATATTTCCACTGTTAAGGAAGGAACATGATTAATGTACCTCCCAATGTTTCCTGGTTCCTTCCATGTGGAGGAACTTTGTAAGTGGCCTCTTTCTGCCCCTTTCCTCAATCCTGCTGGGAGGCTGAAATGACTTATCCAAACGGCAACTATGGAGAAATCAACCAGGCAAACTCAAGTTAATTCCTCCAGCCTTCACCTTGAGAGCGAGCCTCCCTGCTGAAGCATGAACTCTCTGCTCCTCCATGTCCTAAGACTAACCTGGGCAAACCCCCCCCACAGATGGACCCAGTGCCCTGTCCCACCCCAGCTGCTAGGACAGGGTTGTTAAGTCAGTCTAATACTAGGGTTTAATTTTAGTAAGCTCACTTACCCAAGGATAAAAGCCATGCCCCCCAATCTTGATGTTCCATCCACTTTCTTATCTGAACAGGGAAGGGGGTGTCATTAACAAACTACCCTCAAAGACCCCAGCACTTATAAGAGAAAGCAATGGACATGCACTGAATTCTCAGTCCAACCACCTAACTAGATTGTGACTATGGACCTGCTGCTTGAACTTTCTGAGCTCCATCTGTAAAACAGAGGAAAACAGTACCAGCATCACCACATCATCACAGTGTCAAATGAGATAATGAAAAGGAAAGAGGTTGGTAAACTGTGATGACCTCTGTACTTATGAGCTATGCCTAAAACTGTTTGCTCTAGACTAAATATTTGTGTCCCTCACGAAGTTCATATGTTGAAACCTAATCCCTAATGTGATGGTATTAGGAGGTGGGGCCTCTGGGAGAAGATTATGTCTGCAGGTGGAGCCCTCATGAATGGGATTAGTGCCCTTATAAAAGAGCATCCAGGGAGCTCCCTTGTCCCTTCCGCCACATGAGGATACAGCAAGAAGACAGTGAGTGGGTCCTCACCAGACACCGAATCTGCCAGCACCTTGATCTCAGGTGTCCCAGTCTCCAGACCTGTGAGAAATAAATTTCTGTTGTTTAGAAGTCACTCAGCCTATGGTATTCTGTTATAGCAGCCCAGATGGGGTAAAACAACATTGTAACCAATCTTTAGTAAACCGATCCAAATGTACACATGCATGCAGAGATCTAAGCTATCTACATGACACCTGTTCTCTTAGCATCTCATAGATCATCGACCAGTTTGTAGTCTTGGCTCTGGGACTAGCCCTGACAAGACTGTGTAGCAGGTGAAAGCACCGTTTATTGGATGTCACATGAATATAGTGAGGTGGCTGAGAGCATAGACTCTGGTGCCAAACAGAACTAGTTGGACTCCTAGCTCCACTACCCACTAGCTGGGTGTCTGTGGGTGAATTTTTTTTACCCCTTTGTCTGCAAAATGAGAATGATAATAAATGAGGGTAATATTGGACCTGCTTTGTAGGGTTATCATGAGGAATAAATGAAGTAAGGCATGGGATAAATTCAATTTGAGTTCTGGTACATCATAAGCATTCATTACGTGTTAACAGACATTAGGATGTCTACCCACCATCTCCACATGGCACCCATGATATTCACAACCCCCAGGCTAGTCAGGATTCTCGCTAAAACTCCTCGTCTGAGCCTAGCCTCCTTCTCAGCCCTGTAGCCCACTCGTCTCAGCACCACTCATGCTCTCAATTCCCCCACTCAAGCAGCCAGCTCATGCCCTGTTTGCCCCAAGCTCCTTGCAGGTGATCAGGAACTATGCTCGTTTGTTCACGCATTCATTCATTCAACAAGTGCGTACCTAGAACCTCCTCCATGCCAAGCCCTGGGCTGGCAGTTGGGGCCATGGAGACACATCAGTCTCCTTCTCCCACCCTTGCTGAGCTCATCTGAATGGGTAACAGACACAAATGGCTCCACTCCACAGCTGGCTGTGAAGGAGCAACCTGGAGGGAGAGGCGGTGCTTTGGGAGCACAGGACACGATTCCTTCCAAGCAGGTCATGTTCAACTAGAACTTTGAAGGCAGGAGATGCGGAGGAAGAGCCTCCTGAGCTAAAGAAAGGGTGAGGAAAGGAAGCAAGGTGGTCAAAGGCACGGAGGCAGGAAGCTACAAGGATTGTGAGAGGAAAGGTTCTGTGATCCAGAACCCAGGCCCACCAGGAAGAACTCTGTAATCAGAGTTGAGGTTGCTAATTCCATGCTAAGGGCTGCTAGATACTTGAGCAAAGGCTTGACGTAATCAGGGCTGCTCCGCAGGATGATGAATAGGGCACGTTGGGAGGATGGGTTGTGACAGGGTGGGAAGGCCCAGATGCCGTCTGAAGACCACTGGACAGTGGTGGTCTTCAGTCACTTGTTCACTCATTCGTCCGAGAAACGGTCATTGTGTTCCCAATGACAGGCAACAGCTGTGCGTCTTTGAATGGGACCCCTGAGCCTTCCTGGGCCTCCAGGAACCTTCTTCCGTCCATGAAGGAAAGATGTCAACATTCAGGGACTGAGGTTGTGCTGTCTGAAGCCAGGTCTTGGGCACAGGTTGCTTTCTGGAGTCTCCTGCAGCCTCAGGACTCCGCTCTGCCCAACCAGCAGTATTGGACTTGACGACTTAAAAATATTTCATCAGCCTTTCCCAAGCTCCACTAGAGTCTCATCTCTCTGACTGCAAAGGAAGATATTTCCATATCATCGGGGCACACATAGTGGGTGCTTGCTCAGAAACTGGATGTCCCATGAATGTCAATACCCTCTGAAAGGAAATCCTCTCCAGACAGATGAGGAATCACGGATGCAAAGAGGGGATTTTAACCCGTTGAGCCTTGACATCATGCACAGATACGATGACTGGGAACTTTAATGGCCTTCACTTAACCCTCCAAAAACCCTAGGAAGAAGGTATTTGTATTCTCAAGTTCCCAAGGACCAAACTGAGGACCAGGGAGACAAAACAAGACATTTGCCTCAAGTCACAAAACAAAGACACAGCAGAGCTGGGACCTAAGTCACCTGGGGCTGGCTCCACATCCCACGTTTTTTCTGCTGCATCACTGTTTGCAATCACACTGGCCTCCTTCCCTGTCCTGCACATGTCATCCTCTGGGACTTGGGGTGTCCCCTGCATATCTCAGGATCCCTGGTATGATGGCTTACCCCGGCTCAAGGAGAACAGTACGGCTGTGGCAACATGATCCAGGGAGGAAATACCACTTTAATGCATCTCGTCCATCACGCACTCCAACAGGAAAAACAAGTTATAAAACATGCCCCGTGCACCCTTTCAAATCCTGGCAGAGAGCAGCAATGAAAACTTCTCGTTGCAGGAGTCACCCTGGAGACAAATGAAAGGAAACTGAATGTAAAATGGGGGGAGAGAAGGATTTCTGTGGGGATCTGGGTAACTTCAGGGTTGTTCAGAGAGATGAGCATTTTACAGATGGTTTGCCAACAGTCTTTGGATAGAAACTCTCAAAAACAAGCCCAGAAGACTTCTCTGGTGGCACAGTGGTTAAGAATCCGCCTGCCAACGCAGGGGACACGGGTTCGAGCCCTGGTCCAGGAAGATCCCACATGCCACGGAGCAACTAACCCCGTGTGCCATAACGACTGAGCCTGTGTCTGGAGCCCGTGTGCCACAACCACTGAGCCTTCATGCCACAACTACTGAAGCCCATGCGCCTAGAGCCCGTGCTCCACAACAAAGAGAAGCCACCACAATAAGAAGCCTGCGCACTGCAATGAAGAGTAGCCCCTGCTTGCCGCAACTAGAGAAAGCCCATGCGCAGCAACGAAGACCCAACACAGCCAAAAAAATAAATAAATAAAATAAATTTATTAAGAGAAAGCCTAGAAAATGTGTGGTCAGTGAAAAATAGCATTTATCAATATGAATATAAGTTGTGCACACACATTCATTTATAACAATGCTTTCTAACTTAAACAATAAAAGATGTTCATTAAAGAAAAAAATGAAAGTAATAGAAGCAGGAAGGGAGGAGAAATCGCCTTTGGTTCTACTCTTTTGCTTCCTTCCCTCACCCAGTAAACAGGTTCTCTCAGAAATAGACTCACAGATAACATCTGATTCACTTCATTCTACTTCTCTTTTCACCTGTTCAAAGCTATGATTTGGAGGGAAAAGGAAGTATTTATTTAACATCTACAATGTGCCAGGCAAGTGCTTACTGCATTGCTCTTGTTGCCTTCTTTAATTCTCATAATGATACTGTGAGGTCAGTATCATTATCCCTGTTTTATGGAGGAGGAAACTGAAACCCAGAGAGGTTCAAAAACTTACCCAAGTCATACGGCTTCTAAGTGGTGTAGACAGATTCCCACTGGGCTCCAACAAGACTCCAAAGTCCCTTTTACGCCTGGTACCTTGGGGGAAACACATGGAATAAGATTAAGACTTGGCCCTGGGCTTCCCTGGTGGCGCAGTGGTTGAGAATCTGCCTGCCAATGCAGGGGACACGGGTTCGAGCCCTGGTCTGGGAAGATCCCACATGCGGAGCGACTAGGCCCGTGAGCCACAATTACTGAGCCTGCGCGTCTGGAGCCTGTGCTCCGCAACAAGAGAGGCCGCGATAGTGAGAGGCCCGCGCACCGCGATGAAGAGTGGCCCCCACTTGCCGCAACTAGAGAAAGCCCCCGCACAGAAACGAAGACCCAACACAGCCATAAATACATAAATAAATAAATAAATTAATTAATTAAAAAAAAAAAAAGACTTGGCCCTTATTCTCCAATTGCTCACAGTTGAACAGGGATGGTCAGATACACGTGGGATTTATCTGAAGCCCAGACAAAATACAAATGGTAACAAAATGCAAATGGTAAGAAGAGGTTTAATTTAAGTCCTTTGAGAATTCACAGAAGGAGCGTGGTACTTTCAGTTGGAGGAAGGCAAAGGGGGATCAGATTAATGGAAGGGGTGACATTTGACCTGATTCTTGAGAACAGGGTGGGATTTTAAAAGCCATACCGGTGGGGGGGGGAAGGAATGAAGGGCATTCTAGGCAGAGGTAACAGCCTGAAGAAAGAAAAGAGGTAGAACACTCAACAGCCACGAACAGGGGTTAGATTCATTTGGCTGGAACTTAAGGATGTATGAGTGGAAGACACAGAAAATGAAGCTGGAAATGAGGTTAGAGATGGATATTGAAGGGCCTTGAATGCTTGACTAAGAATCCGAATTTCTGTTATTGAACAGGGGAGTGACATGCTCTGACTAATAGTTTAAGAAAATCTCTCTAGCAGTAGAAGGCTGCAATCATCACAGAGAAAAGGGTGTTGATAACGGTGATGGGGAGAATAAGAGGAGAAAAGTACTGGAATATGAGATGCGTTAGAGATGAGATTTCTGACCTGAGTTACAGACGGTGGAGCCATCAGTTGGGAGAGGGAACTCGGGGAGAGAAGCCTACTTGGAGGAAAATTACGACATCAACCTTTGTCCATTTGAGTCTGAGGTGCCTGTGAGGCATTTAAGTGGAATGTCGAGTAGATGATGGCTGTGTGTGTCCAGCAGTAGAGACACTGGTCTAGCCGGTCTTAGCATATCCCATCGTAGACCCAGTGGGGGCTTTGGAGACGATCCATTCCAGTCTCATCATCCCTACAGCAAGCTGCATTGATTAGGTCTGCTAAAAATTCATGGTCTTTCCTAGATCAGGCCACCCATGTCATTGTCAAAACCTTTTATTTGTCCTTTTTCAGCTTCCTTTCCCACTTCATTTCCTCTCTCCTTGCTCCATAAATTCTCCCCTCTTTTTTCCTCCTCCTTTAACCTCCTCTTCTCAACTGCCTTCATGCTCAGATCTCTTTCACTTCAGCTGTCCTCCGATCTCTCACCTGTTGTTCTCTTCCCAACCTGTCAAGAGTTATCTTTAATGCCATTCACTGTCTTCCCTTCACTTCTTAGCCCATTAAAGCTGGCTTTTACCTCCACCATCCTCCCGGAACTGCTCTTAGCAAGGTCAACAGTGAGCTTCTGAGAACCAATGGGACGTGTTCCTTCCATGCCTCGGCTCACTATGCTTATCTCTGAGATTTGACTCTGCTGATCCCTGGATTTTTTTGAATCTCCTTATTCCCAAGGCTTCCACAGCATTGCAGCTTCTGGTTTATCGCATCCCACTTTCATTCTTTCCCGGGATTCATCATAGGCTCCTTCTCTTTCCATCCTTTACATGTTATTTCTTAACATTCTATTCTCAGCCTGTGGCTCTTTTAATTTTATAGACACCCTTGCTTGGGGGCTCTTGTTCAGTGCCATTGTTCAAATGACCAACTAAATATTAACAACTCCAAAGATTGTATCATCATGCAAAAATCCTCAACAAAATACTAGCAAACAGAATCCAACAACACATTAAAAGGCTCATCCACCATGATCAAGGGGATTTATCCCAGGGACGCAAGGATTCTTCAATAGACACAAATCAATCAATGTGATAAACCATATTAACAAATTGAAGAATAAAATGATCATCTCAATAGATGCAGAAAAAGCTTTTGACAAAATTCAACAGACATTTATGATAAAAACTCTCCAGAAAGTGGGCATAGAGGGAACCTACCTCAACATAATAAAGGCCATATACGACAAACCCACAGCAAACATCATTCTCAATGGTGAAAACCTGAAAGCATTTCCTCTAAGATCAGGAACGAGACAAGGATGTCCACTCTCACCAGTCTTATTCAACATAGTTTTGGAAGTCCTAGCCATGGCAAGCAGAGAAGAAAAAGAAATAAAAGGAATACAAATTGGAAAAGAAGAAGTAAAACTGTCACTGTTTGCAGATGACTTGATACTATACATAGAGAATCCTAAAGATGCCACCAGAAAACTACTAGAGCTAATCAATGAATTTGGTAAAGTTGTAGGATACAAAATTAATGCCCAGAAATCTCTTGCATTCCTATACACTAATGATGAAAAATCTGAAAGAGAAATTAAGGAAACAATCCCATTTACCACTGCAACAAACATAATAAAATACCTAGGAATAAACCTACTTAGGGAGACAAAAGACCTGTATGCAGAAAACTATAAGACACTGATGAAAGAAATTAAAGATGATACAAACAGATGGAGAGATATACCATGTTCTAGGATTGGAAGAATCAACATTGTGAAAATGACTATACTACCCAAAGCAATCTACAGATTCAGTGCAATCCCTATCAAATTACCAATGGCATTTTTTACAGATCTAGAACAAAAAATCTTAAAATATGTATGGAGACACAAAAGACCCCGAATAGCCAAAGCAGTCTTAAGGGAAAAAATGGAACGGGAGGAATCAGGCTCCCCAACTTCAGACTATACTACAAAGCTACAGTAATCAAGACAGTATGGTACTGGCACAAAAACAGAAATATAGATCAATGGAACAGGATAGAAAGCCCAGAGATAAACCCACACACTTATGGTCAACTAATCTATGACAAAGGAGGCAAGGATATACAATGGAGAAAAAACAGTCTCTTCAATAAGTGGTGCTGGGAAAACTGGACAGCTACATGTTAAAGGATGAAATTAGAACACTCCCTAACACCATACACAAAAATAAACTCAAAATGGATTAGAGACCTAAATGTAAGACCAGATATTATAAAACTCTTAGAGGAAAACATAGGAAGAACATTCTTTGACATAAATCACAGCAAGATCCTTTTTGATCCACCTCCTAGAAAAATGGAAATAAAAACAAAAATAAACAAATGGGACCTAATGAAACTTAAAAGCTTTTGCAAAGCAAAGGAAACTATAAACAAGATCAAAAGACAACCCGCAGAATGGGAGAAAATATTTGCAAATGAATCAATGCACGAAGGATTAATCTCCAAAATATATAAACAGCCCATGCAGCTCAATAATAAAAAAACAAACAACCCAATCAAAAAATGGGCTGAAGACCTAAATAGACATTTCTCCAAAGAAGACATATAGATGGCCAAGAAGTACATGAAAAGCTGCTCAACATCACTAATTATTAGAGAAATGCAAATCAAAACTACAATGAGATATCACCTCACACCAGTTAGAATGGGCATCATCAGAAAATCTACAAACAACAAATGCTGGAGAGCGTGTGGAGAAAAGGGAACCCTCTTGCACTGTTGGTGGGAATGTAAATTGATACAGCCACTATGGAGAACAGTATGGAAGTTCCTTAAGAAACTAAAAATAGAATTACCATATGACCCAGCAATCCCACTACTGGGCATATACCCAGAAAAAACCATAATTCCAAAAGACACAGGCACTGCAATGTTCATGGAAGCAGTACTTACAATAGCCAGGTCATGGAAGCAACCTAAATGTTCATCAACAGATGAATGGATAAAGAAGATGTGGTACATATATACAATGGAATATTACTCAGCCATGAAAAAGAACGAAATTGGGTCATTTGTAGAGACATGGATGGATCTAGAGACTGTCATACAGAGTGAAGTAAGTCAGAAAGAGAAAAACAAATATTGTATATTAACGCACATATGTGGAACCTAGAAAAATGGTACAGATGAACCGGCCTGCAGGACAGAAATAGAGACACAGATGTAGAGAACAAACGTATGGACACCAAAGGGGGGAAAGCGGCGGGGGGTGGTGGTGTGATGAATTGGGAGATTGGGATTGACATATATACACTAATATGTATAAAATGGATAACTAATAAGAACCTGCTGTATAAAAAAATAAATTTAAAAAAGTCTAAAAAAAAAAGATTGTATCATCAGCCAGAACTTCTTCCAATGAGCCAGACTCATACATATCTGCATTCCAGATCCTTCCACCTTGACACATCATTGGCTCCTCAAACTCAACGTGTCCAAAAGTGCCCTCTCTCTCTCCCTTAGTCAGTGGCATGACTATCTACTTGGTTAAACCTTGAAGTCATCCTTGACTCTTCCTCCCCTTACCCTTCACATCCAATAGATCTCCCAGTTCTGATTATTCTACCTCCCAAACATCTCTGAACCCGTTTCCTTCCTCAATATCTCCCAATGGTTCATATATTCTTAACGTCTCTCCCCGAATTCCTATAACCCTCTCCTCACTAGTCTCCTCTATACAGCTTTGTTTTCTTCAAAACTATCCTCTATACTCTTAAAGATAAATCCTGCAGAATCACTCTCCTTTGGAAAACATTTCCAAGAACCTTGATTACCCATAAACAGTGTTTGCCAAAGAGATTTTTAAAATACTGGCTTTTCAGAGTGTTACAAATTATTACCAAATCAATAAATTGAACAGTTTTCTTCACTGAAGGATTCTCAGTTCCCTAATGTGCTACTGTTTATTAGGAATCTCTAAAGCATTGCCCATGCATACTTGGCCTTGGGACTTTTTCCTAAGGACCATGTCCAAGGCCAGTTTTCTTCAGTTTTCTTTTTTTTTTTTTTTTTTTTTTTTTTTACTACAATGTTGGTTTATTATAAAAGGATGTAACTCAGGAGCAGCCAGATGGAAGAGGTGCATAGGGCAAGGTATATGGGAAGGGGCATGGATCTTCCATGCCCTCTCCAAGCATGCCAAGGCCAGTTTTCTAAGAAACATGCTTCAGAACTCAATTAGTCTACACAATAAACAGGGTTCCATACTGTTCTCCATAAAGAGAAAGACAAATATCATATGATATCGCTTATATGTGGAATCTAAAAAATATTGTACAAATGAACCTATCTACAAAACAGAAACAGAGTCACAGATGTAGAAAACAGACCTACGGTTACCAGGGGGGAAAGGTGGGGAGGGACAAATTGAGAGATTGGGATTGACATATACACACTACTATATATAAAATAGATAATGAGTAAGGACCTACTGTATAGCACAGGGAACTCTACTCAATACTCTGTAATGACCTATATGGGAAAAGAATCTAAAAAAGAGTGGACAAATGTATACGTATAACAGATTCACTTTGTTGTACAGCAGAAACTAACACAACATTGTTAAACAACTGTAGTCCAATAAAAATTTTTTAAAAAAGAGAGAGTTCCAGAGCTGGACGTGGAAGGTCCTGTGATGTTCCTCCTGTGACTGCTCTAGCTTAACTCCTACCATGCCCTGCCTCACCTCCTATGCTGTGGGAATAGCATACACACGTCCCACCCTACCTTTGTCATCCTGTCTCTCACCTCTATGAACTAAGAATGTCGCCTGCCATTATCAGTAAACAAAGGATGTCGCAGCCATCAAGCCATCACATTACAGCCACCTGGATGGTGAGCCCTGAGGAAACTCGGGGTGAGAAAGCACAGGATACTGGCCCCAGATATCTGAAGTGCACATCAGAGGAATGATTTCAGTAAGCCCAGACTTTGCATCTTCCCATACATAGAAGAGCGCTAATTTCATTAACTTGAGATATCTGGTTTTCCTTAATTAACAGTAATCTTTTGATGTTCCGACTACCTGGTCTTTTGTTGCAAAAACTCCTATATATCCTGGCTCCCCCCTTGCCTCTTTGGACCAGTCCCTCGGAATTATCTGAGATGCTGTGTCCTGGGCTTAAGTCCTCAGATTTGTCCACCAAATAAAACATAACTCTCAACTTTTAGGCTGTGCCTTTTTTTTTTCAGTTGACACCTCCTTGCTGTGTCCTCTGTTTGGATTGTTCCTCCAATCTATCTTCACATGACTAATTTCTAAGAGTTCTTCACATCTCAGCATAATTGTCACCTGCTCCGGGAAGCCCAGATCATGGAATTACACAATGGGGGAGTCAAGTAGCTAAAGGAGAATTGGGGCCAACTCATACCCTGCCAATCAGAGAGGGGCCAGGAAAGCGTCTAGTGAGTTACCAGGACTGGCCCGGGCCCCATCCAGGGCTGCTTACCCCATGGAGGAGAGGAGTGGGAGGGAAGCTCTACCCTCTAGAGTCTGCATAGGCCAATAGAAAGAGCCCAGAAGGGTCCAAGACACTCATGTACAGTCCCTTTACCCATCCCTCCAGCCAATTAAGTCATTCTTCCTGCTTCCAGAAGTAGTCAATTGATGGGAGTGGACTAAAGGGTAGAAGCCACTTTCCAACATTTCCAAAAGAAAAAAAAAGTTTCTATTTTACAGACCAAGGTAGAAAACTTGATTAAGAGAGAAAATAGTTTCTCCTTCACATAAAACATTCTTAATAATAGTCTTAACAGTAACAGGGAAATTGGCCATTTAAGAGCATCAAAAGAGCCACACAGAAGCCATGACCTGCTGGCTTAACACAGGCGATGCCTTCTGAAATTCCCCTTGTGGCTCTGAGAAGGGGACACAACAGAGCCTAGAAACAGAAAGTAAACAGGGATCAAATTGTTCCCTTTCCTGGCTGTTTGGAGAACTGAATTTTAAGTCTTTGATGAGCATTATTACCACGGTCTGAGGTACAGAAGTCACTCTCACCCCCCGTTTCTCATTTTCTCTGCAATCCCTCTGGTTATTCTAATTAGGAAGGTGCTTGGACTACATATTCAGCTTCTGTTTCTCCTTCTCCAAATGTATTCTGGATGCCCACTGTTTTACTCAGTTGTCCATGCCCTGAGGATCACTCCTTCCTTCCAAACGTTGGCTTCTTTTCCATTTTGCCTCCACTCAGTCCCTCTGGTTCCCATCAATCTAATTCGTCTCTGTCTCCCAAACCTTGGCCTGCCCACGACGGGAGGAATGCAAAATGCTAAGTGCTACATGCTGTGAAGCTGTTTCTCCATTGAATCCATCAGCAACTCTCTCCCCAGGAAGATGCCATTGTCTTTCCTTTGGTCCAGACCCACCTCGTTTCTGGCTGTCCCACCTTATTCTGATAGAGATTGAGACACAGCTTGGTGCCGCGTAAGGGGCAGGCCTTGGTGTCCACAAAGCCCTGCTGCTTTAAGCAGTAAACAGCTGCTTCAGTTTAAGACACTTAACTAGTCTGGGCCTCAATTTCCCCATCTGTCAATGGAGATAATAATATACAAGGCACAAAATTTGTGATAACAAATTAAAGGACCTCAGCACTGAAAAGCCCATAAATCCATCAGTTCACTGGAGACAGGCTGGGGTTTTCAGACCTTCCTGAAGAGTCATTCCTCATCATTAGGTGGCTGTGAGGCTCAGACGTGAATATGAGTGCGACACCTGCAGTTCAATTCCAGGCTGATAGGAGCTCCCATCCAGCCCTCGATCGTCCACGTGTCCCAGTGTCCTGTTCCTCCTGAACCCCCCAAGACCCTCTGAAAGATGCATTTAACCCCCCGGCCTCCCTTTGAGCTGGACTCCCACCCTCCATGCCCTCTACTTACTTTACGTTGCCAGCTTACTGAGCCCTAATCACCTGTTTCATTAAAAATGGCTAAATTGATAAATGCTAATTGCTCAGAGAGAGAGAGAGAGAGAATACTTTAAAGAATGGTGTATGCAACAGACTCAGGGGACAAGCCACATAAATGAGGGCTTATTTTCTGTCTGGAATTTAGTGAACTCTTTCCAGATTTTAATTACATTTCTCAAAAACAAAAACAATACCCATTCTGCTATGAGGGGTTCACCCCCGTTTCATGGAGAGCAGAGCCAGCTGTGTTAACTGGCAGAAAAACAGTCAAGAGACAATCACAGGGGCTTCCCTGGTGGTGCAGTGGTTAAGAATCCGCCTGCCAATGCAGGGGATACGGGTTCGTGCCCCGGTCCGGGAAGATCCCACATGCCGCGGAGCAACTGTACCCATGAGCCGCAACTACTGAACCTGCGCGTCTGGAGCCTGTGCTCCGCAACAAGAGAGGCCGCGACAGTGAGAGGCCCGCGCACCGCCATGAAGAGTGGCCCCCGCTCACCGCAACTAGAGAAAGCCCTCGCACAGAAACGAAGACCCAACACAGAAATAAATAAATAAATAAATAAATAAATAAATTTATTTTTTAAAAAAGAGACAATCACAGCTCACGGGGAGTGGGCAGGACAGCTGCCGAGCGCTGTGCTGACGGCTCCGCGTGGCATCTTCACAACAAGCAGGGGAGGTAGTGACTATTATTATCCTCGTTTTGCAGGTGGGGAAACTGAGGGTCAGGCAGGTTAAGCCAGTTGCTCAAGGTGAGAAGGTATGGGTCCGGCGGAGCTAAAACATGAACACGGCCGTCAGATCCCAGAGATCGTGTTCCCACCCCCAGGGCACCCTGCCTAAGGGAGGGAGAGAGACATACACGCCCCCCAGAGTTCACCACGGCAAATGACTGCAGGGATTGAACAGCCCCAAATCCCACCTAACTCTGTAAACAGCAGCTCTGCAAGTGTAGAAACAGCCCTTGGACCTGGACTCAAAGGACCATCATTGGAGATCTGAATGATTTGAGGTTTGAGTTCTTGTTGGAAAAGTCACTCAACCTCCCTTCATCTCAGTCTACTCATCTATAAAACGGAGCTAATGATCTTCACTCTATGAACCTTCCAAGGTCGTTGAGGTGAAACAAGGAAGACACCAGACATGAAGAGTCATGACCCAGGAACCCCTCGACAAGCTTTGTTACTGAAGGTAGAGGAGTCACACTCAGCAAGGCTCTCTGCTCTCTGAGCTCAGGCAGCGGGTGCAGAGAAGAAGGGTGATGCCCCGCTGGTAGCTGCGGTGATTGAGGAATGTGGTGGCTTTAGTGCCTCCTGGTTCTGAGGGGTTCTCTCCATGAGTAGGTGGAACTGACCAGGTCCCCTGAACCTGACCGGAGAGATGCCCTTTTAGGTTCCATCAGGATGGGCTCTGTGGATACTGCCTGGTGAAGCATGTCAGCATGGAACAGTCTTGCTGGAACGGACCCTTCAAGGCAGCCTGAATGGCTCACCCCCATCCCTCCAACCCGACCTTTTGCTCAGGGGGTGGGGGATGCTGACAGCTCAGGTAGAGTTCTCGGCCACGTTTTCCTTAAACAGGTACAGTAGTGCCTGGGGATTCGTGTGCTGCGCCTTAAAGAGAGCTGGAGCAAGAACGAGGAAATGCAGCCCTCACATCTGCACTTCTCATGAGGAATTCCCTAGATCAGGGGCTCTCTACTCCAGTGATTCCAGTCCCCAAGGGCATTTGGCCGTGTCTGGAGACATTTTAAGTCATCACAACTCGGATGTGTGTGTGTGAGGGTGCCACTGGCATCTAGTGGATGGAGGTCAGGGAGGCAGCTGAAAACCCTACAGGGCACAGGACAGACCCCACCACAAAGAGTGGTCCAGCCCGGAATGTCAATAGTGCTGAAGTTAAGAAACTTTGGTCTAGATAATATTTCAAGGTCTCCTTAACAGCAGCTGCTGTTACCCCCACTATCCTTTGCTTGTCTTTACTTAATGGCAAATGGCCCTTGGAGGGGGAGGTCCTGACCTACCATGGTTCACCGTGAGCCCCCAAATGAGAGTTATTACCAAAGAAAAAGTCATCTCTTTTGCACGGAATGATGATATTTGCCACCCTATTTTAGATAAGGGTTTTAGACTCATGCTACAATAACATACAGGCTAGCTTAACTCATCCGGCTCACTCCATCTACCATCTCCCTAGTCGGCCATCCCATGAACGATGGTGTTAAGACTTGATCTGATGGTCAGGACAGGTAGGCTTGCAAGGGATAAAGGTCCTTTACATTCAGAGAATTTTCCTTTGCCAGTTAGAACTCTTCTCGTATACAATGAAGCATCGCCTTTGCAAATCACAGTGTTAGTTCAAAGTTATATTAAATTCAAATAAGATCCAGCTCAAGCATTCATGCACTGATCAACCTGCCAACAGAAACGTACACAGCACCTTCTATGCCCAAAACCTTCTGCTCCAGCCTGGAATTCTAAATAAGAAGCGGCGCTGCAACCCACACCGCCGACCACCACCCCCCACAAGAGTGCACACTCATATGGGAACACATACCTGCAGGGGAACAAGATGGATTTGGTGTGGAGGCTCGTGGTGGAGACTGACAGCTCCAAACCTACTTCCTTTCGTCTTGTGCATGCAGCTAGACGCCATTTCTCATCTTCCTCTGCAGCTGGATGCACCTGGGTCTCTGAGTTCTGGACGGTGAGCTGGAAGTGAGGAGAGTCGCTCACAGCTTAGCCCATGAGAACCTCTCGGGCTTGGTCTCTCTTCTTTCCCATCTCCAAGCCAGAGACAGAGGATCCAGCAGCAGACTCCAAGACCCCAGGGGATGGCACAGCCATAGGATGGCAGGGTCCCAGGATGGCCGGGGGAAAGACCACCCCTAAGCAAGAATGCCCACGTTGGAGTGAGACGTCAATTTGTATTGCATTAAGCTACTGAAATTTGGGGCATTATTTTCACAGCAGCTAGGGTTACTTGTCCTAATAGCAGATGTGCGCCCAACCCTCCACCCAAGAGGAGCTGATTCTCCTTCGTGTCCCCATTATGATTTATAAAGACCTTTATCACAATACCTGGAAGGCCTTGCTGCACTAATTTGTTTATCTCTTTGTGTCCCTCCAGTGGTTGCCACAGACTTTTTTCATGGTAGGGGCTTAGGGGTGGCCATCTTACCACCAGGGGAGATAGGAAACTTGTCTTGAAGCTATAACTGCCTAGAAAATGCACCATTTCACTCTCAACCTAAAAAATAAGAAGATACATTTTGTTGGCATTTTTTCCAGCAAGGATTCTCCCCTAGATTCAACTAGGAAGGCAAAGTCAACATTCTACCAGGGTACTTCTCCATTTTTATTCTCCTCTTAAAAAAAATATAATAAAAGACTGTAAGGCTATTTTGTTTGGAGCAGTCGAAGGTATTAGCCTACGCCCTCCCTGTAGCAATGCATGTTGCATTGAAGAATCACCCAGCTGTGTGCTACCTGCTTTTGAAAAGAGACCAGAGACGGCCCTAGGGATCCAGGAGCCATCGGAGGCTCTGGGCGGAAGACGATGCTCAGACTCGGGGGCTCTTAAAACCAGAAGAGGGAGGCGGGGCGGAGGCGCCGCGGTGGCTGTTATCATTCAACCGGGCTCCGCTGGGCGCTGTCTGCCTTGCCTCCGACTGTGTCGATTTCTCCCGCTTCCTCTCGGCCCTTCACTCCGGGCGGCTGAAGGCGGCGGCGGCGGCGGCGGCGGCGGCGGCGGCGGCGGCGGCGGCGGCGGCGGGCGGAGTCTGGCGTTTCGAGGCCGAGCGGCGCCGGGGTGAGGGGCGCGGAGGAGGAGGAACCATGTGCCCTGGCGCCGGGCGGCCGGGGCCATGGCGTACGCCTGTCTCTTCAAGTACATGATCATCGGCGACACAGGTGTTGGTAAATCATGCTTATTGCTACAGTTTACAGACAAGAGGTTTCAGCCAGTGCATGACGTTACTGTTGGTGTCGAGTTCGGTGCTCGAATGATAACTATGGATGGGAAACAGATAAAACTTCAGATTGGGGATACAGCAGGTCAGGAGTCCTTTCGTTCCATCACGAGGTCGTTATTACAGAGGTGCAGCAGGGGCTTTACTAGTGTGTGATATTACAAGGAGAGACACATTCAACCACTTGACAACCTGGTTAGAAGATGCCCGCCAGCATTCCAATTCCAACATGGTCATTATGCTTATTGGAAATAAAAGTGATTTAGAATTTAGAAGAGAAGTAAAAAAAGACGAAGGTGACGCTTTTGCACGAGAACATGGACTTATCTTCATGGAAGCCTCTGCTAAGACTGCTTCTAATGTAGAAGAGGCATTTATTAATACAGCAAAAGAAATTTATGAAAAACTCCAAGAAGGAGTCTTTGACATTAATAATGAGGCAAATGGCATTAAACTTGGCCGTCAGCATGCTGCTACTAAGGCCACGCACGCAGGCAGTCGGGGAGGACAGCAGGCCGGGGAAAGCTGCTGTTCAGTTTGTTTTCACTGTCTCGCTGCCCAGAAGGGGCTACTCACCTGTTCTTTCACCCTCTCCTCCTGCTCAGCTGAGACATGAAACTCTTCCAAATGGCTTTATGTCACAGAAGAAGACTTTAATCCTTCAAATTCTTGTGTAGCTTTGAATAAATGATGAATGTTCACTTAAAAAGACAGATTTTGGAGATTGTATTCATATCTATTTGCATCTGATTTCTAGGTCAAATGATGTGATTATTTTTGTTAAATGTTGTCTTGTGCCCTTACCTACGAACTGAATCGTATTGAACACTACAAAGTCATCTTGAGTATTTTAAATCGGTTTGTGTAGTTAGGTTTCCCCACACCTGTGGTTACCTAATGTTTAATATTATGGAATTGTCCTCAAAAGTTTGTCAGTTTTCAAGGCTATAAGGAAAACAGAAGGACTCTTTTAATTCTGTATTTATCATTTACTTTCTGTAGATATAGTTTAATAACCTGCTTGGGTGTAATTCGCCAAGCTTGGATTCTTTAATGCATTTGCATAAATTCTATACTGTTTAGAGCTTAAAGCTACAGAAGCATCGTTAGGAATTGCTTGGACACTGAATTTTAAACTTTTTGACATTGTTAACAAGCATGTTCATCTTTTTCTTGTCACTAGTCCAAGAGAAATATGCTTAATGTACATTCTAAAGGCTATGTATGTGTTAACCTGTTTTAATGCCAAAAGTTTGCTATTTGTCCACAGTTTCTTTAAGACCTCTTCAGAAAAGGATTTATTTGCCTTAATGCATACTGTTGGGTAAAAACACAGTATAATGAGTGAGGTGGGCAGAAGAAAGAACTCCCTCTGCCTGAGCGGCTCCAGGAGGAATGAGTGTCCACATTTAGATGGCACATTATGAGGACTTTAATCTTCCCTTGAACACAATCATGTTTTCTTTTTCTTTTATTCACATGATTTCTAAGTATATTTTTCACGCAGGACAGTTTTTCAACCTTGATGTACAGTGACTGTAAAATTTTTCTTTCAGTGGCAACCTATAATCTTTAAAATATGGTGAGCATATTGTCTGTTTTGAAGGGGATATGACAATAAATCTACCAGATGGAAAATCCTGTTAAAAGTAGAAAAGCTTTAGTAATTTGCTCAGTGTGGTGGTTTTATCCTTCTTTTTCTTTTTCTCCCTTGGACTATAATGAAATTGTTATAGCAGTGCAAAATAAAATCCTATGTATAAAAAAAAATTAAAATAAAACAAGAAGAACCTTAGGAATCATCTCAGGTTGTAGATGGGAAAGCTGAGGCCCCAGGAGGGGTCAGATCACCCAAGGTCATCAGCTGGGAAGCAACAGGTGTCCGAAAGTCTTCACTCTTAAGCATCCCCCACTAAGGTCCAGGTGAAAGCACCTGGGTTCTTCCTAAGGCATCCTTCCACCCTCTGTCCCCAGGATCTAGTGCAAGCAGAGTTATTCATGCTTGCTCCTCCAGAGGCAGGTGTGGGTGTCTGGGGACCTTGGCCCCAGCCTGAAGCCCTGATGTCACACTAGAAGACGACTGGGCCAAGGAGCTGAGTAAGGCTCATGGCAAACATTTCCAGGGAAAATAACCTCTGAGTCACAAGAAGGGTAGCCAGATGGGTCATCTCCAGCAGCAAAGAGGGGGTCAAAGCCATGGGTCCCAGTACCCCTTGGGGTCATATTGCCTGCAGAATAACTTAGGGGATGGGGTGGATGGGCAGGAGGGGTGAGCGCAACAGAAATCTTCCTCAATGAGCTGCATCTGGGCAACCTGTCCAACTCAGTCCATCTCCAATCCAATGTCCAGTCCGATGTTCATTTGTCTAAACAGGTCACACTTGCTAGAGGTTAAAAGTACAACTCTGGGGCCAGACTGCCTGGGCTTGAATCCCTGTTCTCCTGCTTACCTGTGAGACTTTGGATAATCACTTACCTCTGCTTGACTCAGTTTCCTCCTCTGTAAAATGGGGACATTAATTGTACCTGCTTCATAGGGCTGCTGAGAGGATTACAAGGAGGCTGGCACCTGATGAGCACTATATAGATACTATGTATATACTATACATACATATATATATGAGTATAAATACATATAAATGTGTATATACGAGATTACTTTATAATATACCTCGTGCTTGTCCATTTCATGGTTTTACGCCAGGATGAACCCACCTACCCTGGGGACAATGACTGTCCAGGCTGCTCTATGCCTCACGAAAACTCTCTTTTTTGACTTAAACCAAAGGGAACACAAATGTCTTCTTTTTTTTTTTTAACATCTTTATTGGAGTATAATTGCTTTACAATGGTGTGTTAGTTTCTGCTTTATAACAAAGTGAATCAGTTATACATATACATATGTTCCCATATCTCTTCCCTCTTGCATCTCCCTCTCTCCCGCCCTCCCTCTCCCACCCCTCTAGGTGGTCACAAAGCACCGAGCTGATCTCCCTGTGCTATGCGGCTGCTTCCCACTAGCTATCTATTTTACATTTGGTAGTGTATATATGTCCATGCCACTCTCTCACTTTGTCACAGCTTACCCTTCCCCCTCCCCATATCATCAAGTCCATTCTCTAGTAGGTCTGTGTCTTTATTCCCGTCTTGCCACTAGGTTCTTCATGACCTTTTTTTTTTTTTCCTTAGATTCCATATATATGTGTTAGCATGCTGTATTTGTTTTTCTCTTTCTGACTTACTTCACTCTGTATGACAGACTCTAACTCCATCCACCTCACTACAAATAACTCCATTTCGTTTCTTTTTATGGCTGAGTAATATTCCATTTTATATATGTGTCACATCTTCTTTATCCATTCATCCGATGATGGACACCTAGGTTGCTTCGATGTCCTGGCTATTGTAAATAGAGCTGCAGTGAACATTTTGGTACATGACTCTTTTTGAATTATGGTTTTCTCAGGGCATATGCCCAGTAGTGGGATTGCTGGGTCGTATCACAAATGTCTTCTGCTATCTGGAGTGTGACTGCTGCCGTAAGCTTGGTGGCCCACTGCCCCAAAACTGGCTTTCGGGGAAAAAGACCCAGGAGATGTGATTTAAAGGAGGATAAATATTTCCCCCTGTGTCTGGAATCAAGGGGCATTTGCTTTCAGCTTTGAGGAATCCATTCTTTTCTGTAGCCCCAGATAAATCTTTATGGAGGGAGGAAATTACCAGAGGTAAAACTGAGTCTGTTTAGTGGTGCCGGACTCACTTGGGGACAGCACTGGAATGCCAGTGGGCCCAGGCCCTCCTGGTCATCCCTCTCCCGGAGCAGGCTGCCCACTTAGAGGGCGGAGGTGGGGAAGGGGGCTACACTTCTGTCCTCTGGCCGACATCCTGCAGTGACCTCACCGCTGATGCTCTGGGTGACCAGGAGAAAGATGCTTCACCTCTTTCTGGGCTTCTCTTTCCTCTTCAGTAAATTTAAGATAATAATGATGAGTCCTGCCTTGTATTATTAACGTTGATTAAATCACAGATGCAAACACCTTTGCAAAAACACAAAGAGGTATTATTCCAATCAACTCGTGGCTGATCTGCCCCCTCCCATCCACCAAACTCAGCCTCTACTTCCGTTGATAACTCCAAAGGGGTTAAAAGATTTGCATCTTGGCTCTGCCATTTACTAGATTATGACTTCAGACAATGCATCACTTCTCTGTGAAACGGGGATAATAATAGTACCTCCCTGCAGAATTGCGGTGACAATTAAATAAACAAATCCATGGTAAAGCACTTAACTCACATCAGTACCTGCCACAAAGCAAATAGACATTGACAGAGATTAGCAGTAAGGGCACACTTAACACCGTGTGTGTAATTTGTCTCTTTTTGTGTCATTCCTATGCGATTGTGGGCTCCTCAAGCACAGGGGCATGACCTTTCTATTTTAATATATTCTCCTTTGCAGTGGGTATGGGATGCCTCCTGCATACCTCTCTAACGGAGTACAAGGCTCTCACCCCCCCGCCGCCTCACCTCTTTTCCAGCCACTGCTGCCCTGGCCATTTCTGCTGAGCTTTGATCAGCTTTGTACAGGGGTTGCTTGGTCTCAGCTTTTGGCCACGTGTCTCTTACGCCCTGGGACAGGGCGTAAGAGACACATGGGTGTCTTCTCTTATGGGTGTCACAATCCTGGCACTCATCCTTGCCCAACCGGAAGTGTGGGAAGTTAACACCGACGGGCAGGTCTTGACCAATGGGATAGGAGCCGACGCCTCCACTGCCTTCTCCCAGGAGCACAGTCCTGAGAAGCATTTCATAAAGTGACTCAGAGTGTCCATGGGATGGAGCAGTCACTCAGAGTGGTGGCCAGTTTAATAAGGCCTCCTTGCATTGGGTTCTCCCTTCCTGTTTCACTTCCCCAGGCCCTCCCTCCTGCTCTCTGGTACTATGTTCTCCAATAAACAGCCCCACTACAGGCCTTTCTCTCAGGTTCTGTCTGCAGGGGGCCCAGGCTAAGACATCCTCTTGCTGTGTTTCCCATCATAGGGAATGGCAACCCCATCCACACTGGTTCCAGGAAAGAATCTGGGGAGAGATTCCCTACTCTTCCTTTCCCATCTTTACTCCTCCCCCGCAAAAAAACCCATCCAAATGATTTTCTTTCTATTGATTCTATTTTATTTTCTGTTGGTTTGATTTGACTTCCTGTTGATTTTATCCTCCTACTTATTGATTTTACTTTATTTCCTGCTGCTGCTTTTTTATTTCCCGTTGATTCTACTTCCTGCGAGCTTTTTCAACAGCTAGTCTCTCAGCATCTCAGCTGCCTCTGCCTTTGCACGGGCCACCACCATCCCTCTCCCAACACACAGCGGCAACCTCAACGGTCTCCCTGCTTCCAGCACTCAACAAGGCCAGATCTCAAAGACTCTTGTATAGCTTGCTCTGTAGTTTGAGCTTTACCCTTACCCTGGTGGGAGGGGTATGGCGGGAGTGGAGGGTGGTGATAAGGAGAGTCTAGAGGCAGGGAGGTAGTTCAGGAGGCTCCCACAAGAACCCCAGGCAAGAGGTGGTAAGATCGCAAGAAGCGGGAGATTTGGCAATAGATGTTTTGAGTTCGCCCTCCACCTCTTGTTTCCTGGGAGTCCTGCAACTCATAACATTCACCTCCCAGATTTCAGTGGGAGGGAGCAGTCTCAGAATCTGAAGAATCCTGCACGTTTGGCCTCAGGGGACTCAGGAACCCACCGTGAGCAGGCTTCCTGTCCTCAAATAAAAGTGCTGCTTCATCTCCAGGCAGGGAATGGAGCCGCCAAAGGGAATTAAATTAATAAACTGCATAAGGAGCCTAGACCCACTCCAGCCCTCTCTGTGAATCATCCCAGCACCAATGCCCTCAGCCTCTGTGCTGATTAACAGCAGCTCCAATCTGGGGGACAGGGAGTCTGAAGTCTGCTATTTGTACATCTATCATTGTTACCCACAGGTGTTTGGTGGGGAGGAGGTCCAGAAAAAGCTTGTCTATGCTTAAACTGAAACTATAATACACTCTTTATTTAGGGACCAAGGAAGGCTGTCTAGGGCCCATCTTTTATTTTCTTTTAACCAACATTTTTATGTCAACCATCATATGTAACTCCCCTAATCTTCTGAAGGGACACTTTTTCCCTCCATTTTACAGATGAAGAAACTGAGTCTCAGAGAAGCAAAGTAACTTGACTAAGATCGTGCAGTTGTGTCTCCATCCCCACTATATGCTGAAAGTCCCTTTTAATCTTTTCCTTTAAAGGGCTGGTCAGAAAGACTTCTCTGGGTGGAAAGAATAGGCTATAATCGTTGGCCCACTTTCCAAAGGTTATTTTTTATCTGGAGCCAAAGGACCTATTCCCTTTCATCCAGAGGCTGCCTGTCTTTTGAGGCCATTCCAGTACCCCTCCCCCACGAAGACCACTGGCAGCTCTCCAGGCCACACCAGCCACCCTTACCTTCAAGTTCCTATAGCACCTAAGCCTGTGCTGACCTTTTGGCTTTTAATTATCAGAATTCCATATAACTTCTCTTTCTTTATTATTTAACACTTGATGGTCATTTCATTTTAACAATAGAAACCTTCTAACTGAATACAGTATACTTACAGCAAATTGTAAATATTGTGAGTGTATAGCATGTTAAATGACCACAGACTGAATCCAGCTGTGCCACAGGACCCAGCCCATAAAGGAGAACGTGGCCAGACCCCTAGGAGCTTCCCTGTATCCCCTTCCAGCCACTATCTCCCCAACCCAGAATAACCACTCTCTCAACTTATGATGCTACAGATTAGCTTTGCTTCTCTTGGTGCTTTCCATAAATGCAAATGTAAATGTCATGCAGTACATACCCCTTTGAGCCTGGCTTCTTTTGCCCACACAATGTCTGCGAGTTCACCCATGGCTGTTTAACTTTCCTCACCCTTCTGTTTGTGGGATTCATCCATTTTGTTGTGCATAGCTGTAATTTGTTCATTCTCATTGCCAAATTGTATTCCATTGTATGGAAATACCATGATGGAATGAACACCATTTGACCATTGATGGGCTTTTGAGTTGTTTCCATTCTGAACAGTTTTGCAATGAACATTCTAGTCCATGACTTCTGGTGGACATAGGTTCACATTTCTGTGGGGTGTGTACCTGGGAATGGAATTGTTGGGTCATCAGGTATATGTGTTTTCAGCACTAGTAGAAATTGTCAGATGATTTTCCAAATTGCATGAATTTACACTTCTACCAACAGGGCATAAAGATCCAGTTGTTCACAAGCTTACCAGAAGTTGACATTTTCTTTATCCTTTTATCAATTCTGGTTAGTACACAGTGGTCTCTAATACTGGGTTTAACTTGCATTAAACCTGATGCCTAATGAACTTGAGCTTATTTTCATATGTCTATTGGCCATTTGGATAACCTCTTTCGTGAAGTCCCTATTCAAGTATTTTGCCAATTTATCTACTGGATTGCCTTTTTTTATATTGATTTGTAGAAGTTCTTTACATATGTTGTATAAGAGTCCTTTGTCAGATACATGTACTGAAAATACCTTCTCCCACTTGGTGAGTTGACTTTTTATTCTTTTATAGTGTACTATGTGAGTAGGCTTCCTCAGTTTTAATATAGTCCAAATTTATTTATTTTTTCTTTATGATTAGTGATTTTACGTTCTACTTAAGAAGCCTGTCTACTTCAGGGTCACAAAGATATTCTGTTATGTTTTCCTTTTAAAGTTTTATTATTTAACCTATCTCATTTAAATCTGCAATCCATCTGGAAATATTTTTTGCACATTGTATAAGATAAGGATTCATTTTGGTTCATGTATATATCCACTTCCCCCCATACCACTGGTTGAGAAGACCATCCTTTCCCCACTGCTTGTCAATTAAAAAAAAGACTTCTAGGATTTTGATTGGGCCTGCATTGAATCAACAGATCAATTTAGGGGGAATTACCATCTTAACAATAGTGAATCTTCCAACCCATAAATATTCTATTTCTCTCCATTTATTTAGGCCTTCTTTAATTTCTCTTAGCTATGCTTTGTAGTAGTCAGTGTACAGCTTTTGCACATCTTTTGTCAGATTTCTTCCTAAGCATCTCATAGTTGTATGCTATTCTAAATGATATTTTTAAATTTTCTGATTGTTTGTTGGTAATATTGAGAAATACAATTGATTTTTATATACTGATCTTCTAAAATTATTACTTCTAGTAGCTTTTTAAAAAATAGATTTCATCAGATTTCCTACGTAGGCAATCATGTCAACTGTGAATAAAGACAGTTTTCCTTCTCCCTTTCCAATCTGATGTCTTTTATACCAGGGGTCCCCAAGCCCCAGTTAGGAACTGGGCCGCACAGCAGGAGGTGAGGGTGGGCGAGCCAGTGAAGCTTCAGCTGCCGCTTCCCCATCATTGGCATTATCGCCTGAACCATCCCCATTCCCCCCACCCCACCCCGGTCCGTGGAAAAATTGTCTTCCACGAAACCGGTCTCTGGTGCCAAAAAGGTTGGGGACTGCTGTTTTATGTATTTTTCTTAATTTATTGCCCTGACTAGAAACTTCAGCACAATTTTGAATAGAATTTGTGGGAAGAGACATTCTTGCCTTGTTCCTAAACTTAAAAAGCATTAACTATTTTACCATTAAGTATGTTAGCTATAGATTTTCATAGATTACCCTTTATCAGATTGGGCAAATTCCCTTTTATTCCTAGTTTCCAGAGACGTTTTATCAGGGATGGATGATAGATTATGTCAAATGCTTTCTCTGCATTTACTGAGATGATCATATGTTTTTTTTCTTTTTTTTTAGTCTGTGAATATGGTAAGTTACATTAATTCATTTCTGAGTGTTAAACTAACCTGGCATTCCTGGGATTTGGTGGGTTTTTTTTGTTTGTTTGTTGGTTGGTTTAGTTTATTATGCTTTCTTTTAGTTACTCTTGACTTATGAAATCTTTTACCTTTGCTTAATTTTCCCTAATCTCTGCTAAAGGTTATTAATACCTATGTCTTCTCTCCACCACTTCCTTTCAACCAAGATAAGAACTTCAGCATTGATGGACTTAGAGGGTTCCTAACCTCCTGCCCAAAATTATGTTGTTATGTTATGTTTCATACTGGATTTTGAGGAGGATGTTTCTTTAAAAATCATTCCTATTCATAGAACAATAAGCCTTACA
Organism: Balaenoptera ricei; assembly: GCF_028023285.1. Classification (NCBI taxonomy): domain Eukaryota; kingdom Metazoa; phylum Chordata; class Mammalia; order Artiodactyla; family Balaenopteridae; genus Balaenoptera; species Balaenoptera ricei. The sequence goes on along the minus strand of NC_082640.1, from coordinate 179,142,940 downwards.
TATTCAGTGCCCATTCCTTACTTCCCACTCCATGTCTTTGCCTGCATTATACATTTTGACCACTTACGTAGATATTGCTATGGTTGGAACAAAAAGCATAGGGTGTGGGGTAGTGGGGGAGAGGGTAGTGGAGGTTAAAGGCCAGATTATGATGGGCCTTGGCTGCTAAACTAAAGAATTTTTTTCCCAGAAGGCAATAGGAAGGTATAAATCAGGTATAAAGGAAAGGTAATTTTGATATCAAAAGTTATCATAAATGTAAAGTAAATAAAAGTATGGTATTGATGCAGCAATAGATAAATAGGAAAATGGAACATGATAGCTCAGATATATGTCCACACCTATGATCCTATGATAACCTGGCATACAGAAGAAGTATCTCATAGGGCACTAGGTAACAAATGCACTATTTGCTTAACGGAATGAGGAAATTTTGTGTGGAAAAAATTGATCTTTTACTTTACGTAACCCCCCAAAATGGCTTCCAGGCATACTGAAACCTAAATGTTAAAAAAATAAACAAACTTTAATATTTCTGAATCAAATATAACTAAATATGTTTATGACATCAGGGTAGTGAAGAAACTACCCTGGAGGATTGGCATGTATTTTCCATTTTAGCCATTGTGGTGGGTAGGATTTCACTGTGGTCTAATTGACATTTCCCTGGTGAGTAAGGCGGTTCAGCCCTTTTTATATGTTTATCGGTCATTTGGATCTCCTCTTCTGTGAAGTGTCTGTTCAAGTCCTTTGCCCACGCTTCTATTAATTTGTTAGAATTCTTCATGTATTCTGGATACGAGCAGTTTGCCAGTTCTAGAGGTTGCAAATGTAACACTCTGGGTTTTTATTCTCTTTGATGAAGAGAAATCCTTAATTTCATGAAATCCAATTTACCAATGTTATTAAAAGTGACTTTAGGGTTGAGTTTCGTGACTCCCTGTGTCGCTCCACTCCCCACTCTGGGTGACCCAACAGTTGATGGGAGAATGTGCTTCTGCCACTTCCCTATATAAGACTTTTCTGGACAGTAGTTTTCTCATTCCAGTATTTCTTAAGTGTCTTCTGTGTGTCAGGTTCTCGTAGGTGCTCAGGATACAAGGAAACAAGACCAAGTCTCTGCCCTTATGGAGCTTACATTCCCGTGAGGAATTAGAAAAAGAGTAACTTGGAAATCTTCGCTATGAGGAAGGTAATAAATCAGCAAGACTGCTGAGTGGGCTGCGTGTGGTCAGACATGATGAACGTGTCAAATCAGAAAAAAGCTATGACCTTCCCCAGCAGTCCTCAGAAACCTGGGAAGAGATCAAACCAACAGCAGAGGGTTGTAAATTAGAATGAGGGGAAAAAACGGCAAATGTTCCAGAAATATATTCCAGTCTCCCAAGGTTATTGCCACAACTGGTTTGTTTAGTTTTAACAAAATGTAGCAATGCCCAGATGAATACAGTGGTCAGATTTTTGGCACAGATACAAACCAGGAAATGAACAAGATCATAGTGAGGACACAAAGCTTTAAGAAAAATGGCCTTTATGCAGCCTTTGCCATCCTTAGCCCTTCATCCAGATAAGGTCATGTAAATTTAGACAACAGATTAGAAGAACGGAGATACACAGGCCCTCATTAAGGAGTGGTGAACAGGAAGAGAAGAGAAAGTAACTAAATGCTTTCGGAAGTCAATAGAACTAAAAAGGCACAGGAGTAGGGGGGCGTACAAGCTATTAGGGAGATGGCCTGGGTATTAAGACTTCTTATGAATATTTCCAAAGCATAATATGGTTAATCACTTTACCTGATAAGTCAATAAGAGAAAGCTTATTTATATTTAGTCTACCGTCTTTATGAACTCCAGGACAGATGTCATACGCTGGAGGAGAGATATTTTTCCCTAAAAATGATTTAAGTTGTCCTAAAGGAGAGGGAAAACGTCAGTTATCAAGAATCACAAATCACATGATGGATAATTCTTAATTTTTAGAGTCTTGGACCCTCTTCCTAGAAAAAAGTCATATATTTCCACACAAATAAAATTGTACATACAATTCCAGGATCCTGGTGCCTAGCTTTGAATTTCAGATTGCAATCTCTGACTCATTTCCCAGCAATGTGAATAAACAGTGTTGCTATTTTTGTTCCACTTTGCCAAAGTTAATGAACCTTCCAGGAAGCCCTCTCTGCAGTTTTACTCTTTAATAATAATGTGCTTAAAATCCATGTTTATAAATATAGTGTAATCTTAGCTAATCTTCCCCAGCTCTATTTCATTGCTGAGTAATTTACATAGGACTAGAATTTACTCACTGATTCATTGCACCACCAGATGCCCCACCCACTGGAGACATCTGGCCTGATCTCCGCTTCCTTCCATCCTTGCAGGTCTGTTTCCAGATCCCAGCATGCCTCCTGCCCAGGTGCACCTGAGTGTTGAAGCCCTGTGTCCCGCCTCCACCCTCCAATATTGCATCTGTATCAGTCAGGGTTCTCCAAAGAAATAGAACCAATAAGAGCTAGCTATCTATCTATCTACCTATTTACTGATTGATCAATCCTTTTTGCTTGTTGACAAGGATTTTAAAAAAACTTATCCTTGATAATTTTTTTACAATGCATTTAGATATCTTTTCCCTTATTTATTCTATTCTGATGACATCAATTGTCTTTAGTTCTGGAAATTTCTCAATTATTTGTCAAATACTGCCTCCCTTTTATTCTTTTTTCTCTGCTTCTGGAATTCTTATTAAATAGATATTGGAATTTGTGCATTTATCCTCCAGGTCTCTTAATGTCACACTTTCCAACTTTCAGTCTGTGACACATTTAGGGAGCCAATCTTCCAGGCTTCGATCTTATCTATTCTGCTATTCCAGGTACCTAGTGAGTCTTTAATTTCAACAATTGCATATTTTGTTTCCAAGATAATAAGAACAAATATTAATTGAGTACTTACTATATGTTAGGAGCTACTCTAAACACTTTACAAATATTAACTATTTAATCTTCATAAAAACCCCATGAAGTAGATGTAATTTTATCATTCCCATCTTCCAAACAACAAACTCAAAGCACAGAGAAGGTAAGGGACTTGCCCAAGGTTACAGACCCAGTAAGTGACTGATGGAATGTAGATCCAGGCAACCGATTCCAGAGCCTGTGCTTGTACCTCTACAGTACTGCATCTCCGGAGTATGATTTTTTAAAAAAAATAACCACTTATACTTGTGTCATTGCCATAAAACACAACCTTACTTTCTGTAGGCATATCAGTTATGCTTGTTTTAAATACTGCTTCTGGCTGTTTGGGTTGCTCTGTTCCCTTAGGTGTAAGTTCTTCTGTTTTTTGGCCTCTTTTTCATGGTGTGTGTGTTCTTGCACCCTCCTGTGATTCCTTTCCGTGAGTTCATCTCAGAAGTTGTGCTCCCCTATAAGAGTTTCAGCCATCCTGGCTTTGGAAATCTATCTGGGGGATGGGCAGAACTTCTACTGGGCTTGTTTCTCTTCTTCTCCAGGGCTAAGGAGTTTGACTGGGTCTCCAGTGGGCGGGGGTGGGGGTCTTCTGCTTATTTATGGACTTCCTGCCCCCCTCCAGGGCACTGCCCAGCTCCTATCCTGAGTACCATTCCTCCAGAGAACAGATGTAATTTTTCCCTTAACCAGGGTGGTGGGTGTGGAGGTGGCAGTGAGATCTTCACAACAGCTGGACCAAACACCCTGCTGTAAAATTCTAGTTAATCCTTTGGTTGCCACTTCCATTCCCTCCTCCCACTAAGTGTGACCATTTCTGTGCATGGAGCTCCCATCCCGTGACTCACACCTCATTTGGATGGTACTTCCTTGTAGGCAGGCTTGCACTGCTTTCTCCTATGATTGAATTTCTTTTTTCCCCCCACCATTACTCTTCATAAACCCTGAGTCAGTTTTAAAATATCTTTGTAAAGTATCTGGAGTTTGAGGAGAGAGACAAAGAGACAGGGAGAGGTGAAGAAAGGGAGTGTGCTGCTTATCTTTTAAGCCACTTTTTGTGTTTTGCTAAACAATTTTTTCAATTTATCATTCTTTTCCATTTTTGTTGGTGGGTCCTGTTTCTTCATGAAAAAAAAATACATTTCTTCCCAAGGTCACAGAAGTAGTCTTATGTTTTTCTTGCAATAGTTTTTAAGTTGTATTCTTCACGTGCCTATCCCCCACCAAAAAAAAAAAAAAAGAAAAATTGTGGAAATAAAAATAAAACTCCTGAAATGAAAAACTCAATAGATAGGCTAAACTGCATAATGGATACCAGTAAAGAGTATATTACTGAACTGAAAAATCAGTCTTAGGAAGTCTCCTGGGATGTATTAGCTAAAAGAGAAGGAAAGAATAAAAATGAGCTAAGACATGGAGGATGAATGCAGAAATATAAACACCTATTTAATAATGCTTCCAAAAGAAGAAAATAAAAAGAATGTGAGACAAACAAAAATTGAGGAAGTAATAGCTGAGAACTTTCTAGATCTAAATAAAAAACAACTTAGGTCTCATGGGCCAGAACTAAGGCATGTGGTCACCCCAAACCAAGAACTACCTTAGAGAAATCAGGATTTACCGATGAACTGGGTCATCATTACTCCCAGTTACATTAGAGGTAGAGACCCCCCAAAATGAGGGTTCTGCAGCATGAAGAAGAAGGGAAATGTGGGCTGGGTAGCTAACCTACGGCATTACAGTAACTGCTTCACCACTAATGTAGATCATTTCAATAGATGCAAAATAGGCATCCAATAAAATTCAACATACATGTTTTAAAAGAAAAAGCTGAAGAACTAGGAATGGTAGGACATTCTTTAACTGATAAAGCATATCTATCAAAACTTTCAGCTAAGATCACGCTTACTGGTTAAACTTTAGAATTCTTGTTAAAGACAGGAACACCTACCATCAACCACTCCTGTTATTTAACATATTTTAACAAACACCAAAATTCAAGGAGACAGAGAGACCTAGAGAGAGAGAGAAAGAGAGAGAGAGAAAGGGACAGAGGGAGAATAAGGGACAGAGGGAGACAGACAGACAGACATTAGGAAGTATAAGCATTGGAAAGGAAGAGGGAAAAAAAAACTATTATTTGCAGATAAACCAACTATCAAAACTAATACAAGAGCTTAGCAAGGATGCTGGGTGCAAAGTCAACACCAAAATTTTACACCAGAAAGGAGCATAAAAAACACCATTCAACAACAAGAATTTACTATATAGCACAGGGAACTATATTCAATATCTTGTAACAGAATTTTTAAAAAAGAATATATATATATTTGGTGTGTATATATATATATATTATATATATATATATTAACCAAATCACTTTGCTGTACACCTGAAACTAACACAATAAATTAACTATAAATCAACTATATTTTAATTTTTAAAAAAGCTTAAAATCTCTAAAAAAAAAACCATTCACGCATTCCCTCATGCAATTTTCTGCATGTATGTTATAGGTCAATAAAGAAATAATTTAAGTGTATCCTTTCCAACTTTTAAGGCATAGTTATCTTCTCACTGATACAAACACAGAGAAAGTATATGTTTCCATTGGCCCACAGTGACAGAGATGGATGCAACAATTCTAAATAAAATGATGGCAAATTAAAAAAATATATACCATTCACAAAAGCAACAAAACTACAAAATATCTAGAAGTAAGCAAAACAAAATATGTAACACTTTTAAAGGAGATATTACAAAATGTTATTAAAGAATATGAGGTTTTCCTTAACTGTACAAATTCAATGAACTGCCAGTAAAAATCCCAAAAGTATTAAGAAAAAATACAGACAGGGAGATCAGCTCCGTGCTTTGTGACCACCTAGAGGGGTGGGATAGGGAGGGTGGGAGGGAGATGCAAGAGGGAGGAGATATGGGGATATAAGTATATGTATAGCTGATTCCCTTTGTTATAAAGCAGAAACTAACACACCATTGTAAAGCAATTATACTCCAAGAAAGATGTTAAAAAAAAGAAAAAATACAGAGATGCAAAAGTACAATTTTGAAAAAAGAACAAAGAGGGAAGACCTATCCCATCAAGTATTTCAAATTCAAATTTTAATAATTTTTTGTGTGGTTTTACCATAGTAACAGTCAAATGGGACAGAACAGAGCCCAGAAACAGACTCATTTGTACATGGGAACTTCATATTTAATCGGGGTGCTGTCAGGGACTTCCCTGGAAGCCCAGTGGTTAGGACTCTGTGCTTCCAATGGAGGGGGCGTAGGTTCGATCCCTGGTTGGGGAACTAAGATCCCACACGCTGCGTGGTGTGGCCAAAACAATAAAATCATTTTATTTTAAAAATTTCTGCTGTCAGAAATCTTGTGTGGAAGGATAAATTATTCAGCAGTCTTTGGGAGATTGACTAAAAATTTGGAAAAATTAAGATACAACTAGATTCTGACCTAGCACACAAAATAGACAAATTAGTATATACATACTATATTTATATACCTCATGTAAAAATAAGTCCCCCATGCTGTTAATTGATGAGAATTCCATTTAAAATATCCTAAAATTGAAAAGCTAGGTCAAGAGATATTGTGTAAATGGGACAGAGGACATTTTCAGCATGAAAACTAAAAGCACTATACAGTTAATATATTTATCTCAGTTTATATATGTTAGAAGCATGAAGATGAAGAGCCACTTTTCTAGGAGGAAAAAAGAGAAATGCAAAATATTTTTCTGAGGTCAAATTAATGCAATCAAACTAAATTAAAGAAGAATTGAGGGTGGAGCGAGAAGAACCATGCTGATGGGCAGCCCCAGCGACAGGGTGGGTATTCAACCATTTTGTGTGTTTTGAGTAGGGGTTACGGGTGTTTGCTTTTGCAGCTGTGTTGTGTGTGTATTGGGTTAGCATAGGACCTTGCTACTTGGAGATGGCTCATAGACTATAGGCGTCAGCCTCACCTTGGAGCTTGTCAGAAATTCAGGATCTCACCCCAACTCTCTCCAATTAGAATCTGCATTTTACCAAGGTCGCCATATACACCTTAGAGTCTGAGAAGTGCTTAACACTTAAAGAAAACTCTGTTTAGAGAGAGACAGTAGCCATGCAAGGATTAAAGCTATGATCAGTCCCTGAGTTTTACTTAGTGTATCCTTGTCTCAGATTCTCCATTAACCTAGAGACAAAATTTCATCCCTATGGGTTAAAGGTATAACATCCCTTTTACCCTGAGCTCACTTAGTCATCAGCCTTAATGATCTAAAATGTGGCCCAGGTGTAGGAATTAACAAGAGCAACAACAAAACACTCCAGGCAATTAGCACGGAGGCAGCTTGTATATTTCACGCACTGGCGAGATCTCAGACCCTCACAATCCTAATAATCTTGGTGTTATGTTTCCCTGTACACGAAAGATTGGAAGCAGCAAATTAAAAGTAGAGCCTAGGAAAGGGAGAGCAGGCGTGGGGTGAAGTTCAGAATGAGAATTGACGGTAGAAAGAATGGCTTTAACATTTTCACGGTTATTTAGTTTTATAAGTCTTGGTCATACCTCAAAAACAGTAACTCAGATCTTAGAGAAGTGGTTCTCAACCCTGGCTGCCCTTTAGACTCACCTGAGGAATCCTTTAAAAAATAAAACCCAAAACCTCCGTCTCAGAGATCCTCATCTCATTGCTCTGGGGTGGAGTGTAGGCGCAGGTATTTTATGAAAGCTTCCCAGGTGATTCTGATAAACAGCCAGGGTTGTGATCCATTAGCTTAATGGTTTGGAGCCACTCATTGTAGGGCCCAGAGCATGCATCTAGCTTGGCTCATCCATTACAGAAGTGTGGAGATGGGGCCAAGACAGCAAAGGGTTTGCTAAGTTCATACGTGATAGAGGCAAAGTCAAAATGGGCTCCAAGTCAGGACATGTGTCAGTTAAGGATGCTATTAAAAACAAATGAGTCAACATAATTGCTTTGTGTTACTTTCTACATGAAAGTTACTTTTTTTTTTTTTAATGAAGTCATTTTTTTTTTCTTTTTTTAAAAAATTAATTTATTTATTTTTGGCAGTGTTGGGTCTTCGTTTCTGTACGAGGGCTTTCTCTAGTTGCGGCGAGCAGGGGCCACTCTTCATCGCGGTGCGCGGGCCTCTCACTGTCGCGGCCTCTCCCGTCGCGGAGCACAGGCTCCAGACGCGCAGGCTCAGTGGTTGTGGCTCACGGGCCCAGTTGCTCCGCGGCATGTGGGATCTTCCCAGACCAGGGCTCGAACCCGTGTCCCCTGCATTGGCAGGCAGATTCTCAACCACTGCGCCACCAGGGAAGCCTGAAAGTTACTTTCTATATGAAATTTCAGCTTGATTATCCTCAGGGAGCTTGCAGACCAACAAAGGCCAGAGTTGGAAAGCAGCACAGAACTCTAACGCTAGGCTGGCTGGCCGTGATCCCTAAGATGGAGCAGATAACATGCTGAAGGGGCTCCCCTGGCTCTGAGACCCCACAGGAGCTATGTTTTCCCTCTCATGGAATTTCCATAAAGAAGGCTCAGGTCTCCAACAGAAGCTGCTCGATGAACTCCACAGTCATGCTTATTTCACTCATCATTTTTTGGACCCGCTTCTCAAATGATTTTCTAAATCCTACACAAGAATGCTGTATACTCCCATTCAATGTTAAGAAGCCCTCCTGTGAAGCTGAAGAAGTATATTATTCTTTCAAAATGGGGGTGGGAAGAGAGGGGGAATCATATTCCCAGAACATTCAGAAGCGTATCCAGCCGAATGGGTTTGATTCTTGGTCCATTACTTGTGGCCTCTTAGAAAAGCAGAACGAGTGCTAATGAAATCAGCAGACCCAGTGGCATTGTGGGTCCTGGAGCCATCCATGTGGCTGAGTCAGTGGCCACAATGGCTCCTGGGCGCCCCCTTCCCTTGCCGCAAGAGGTCATCCCAGCAGCACTGTTTAAGCTGGACTTGCTCTCGTTTTTGACCTCAAAGCTCAGGACCGGGCTGAGACTTCCTCAACAGAGTATATGACCATATTATCTTGCTCCCAGTGGCTATCTGGGTCCGGAATTAAGAACCATTCACAGGGAAAGCCACCTGAAAGCCACAAGTTTGAATATTAAATAGTAGCACCATTAGGGGCTGCAGTGGGAAAGAGGTTTGCTGGGCTCATGTCACCTGCCTGCACTCCCAACTTTACCTGGCTTTTGTCTTCTATTTTGTGTTCATGGTAAATCTAATTATATCTCCATTACCTTAGGCCACCTCAGCACCTTCCTGGGAATTAGGCTGTCTGGTTAGGCAGAGAAGCAGATACATACCTTTGCTGACAGAGGGATCAGGTGTTAAGCTCATTTTCACTTCTGAGACATTTCAAAAGATCATAAATTATTTTCTTAGTGCCTAGTCAGAGAGACAAGAAAGAGCTGGAAGGTGAGGCACCAAACTGCTACTACCACTGGTATCGTTTGAGCAACGAGGCTGGAGCTCGTTTTACATGTTCCTCATATTTTATTTTCTTAATTGCCTTAATGGGCATGTGGTACAGCAAAATGAAGTGAAATTGTTTTCCTTATTTGATGTAATTTACAGAGAAATGTTTGATTCTAGAGCCCAGGGACTTTTCTTTCTTTCTTTCTTTCTTTTTGGCTGTGTTGGGTCTTCGTTTCTGTGCGAGAGCTTTCTCTAGTTGTGGCAAGCAGGGGTCACTCTTCATCGCAGTGCGCGGGCCTCTCACTGTCGCGGCCTCTCTTGTTGCGGAGCACAGGCTCCAGTCGTGCAGGCTCAGTAGTTGTGGCTCACGGGCCTAGTCGCTCCGTGTCATGTGGGATCTTCCCAGACCAGGGCTCGAACCCATGTTCCCTGAATTGGCGGCAGATTCTCAACCACTGCGCCACCAGGGAAGCCCCCCCAGGGCCTTTGCAAATCCATTGATCTTGGGGTGGAGGGAGGGGTTTCTTTTTAAGCATTCATTCTGAACGATGTTTTCACTAATGAATTCAAAGACTATAAAGGGGAACACCCATGTTTCTTCACTCCCTTGTTTCAGAATAGCTATTAGATGACCACAGCATCATCGAGTGGAAAACGTGTTGGGGAGAGGGAAGGGGGGCTTCAAGAGCTGCAGTTTACCAAGGAAATTGACTTTGGTACCCAAATCCACAGGCTGACAGTGGTGCCGTGAACCTGGGAAAGTCCAGGCCTGGTTCAGGCTTGCACCGTCTCTTCTGATCCCAGATGTGGAGGGGCCCTGGCTCTGGGTGGCCAAATGTCGACTGTGAGCCCCAAGCAGAGGCTCCGAGTCCCAGTCTCGAGCAGCCACACATAGTGGCTGTCTCGGACAGCGGGGCACGGGTGTCGAGGGGAGCGGAGGACGCAGGTGCCTCCTGACAGAAGAAAAGGCCAAAGCCACAGACCCGAGTGCCTCCCCAGCAGTGGGGAGTAGGGGACGGAGGGCAAGGCTGGCTGGCTGTGGGTATGGAGGAAGTCCTGGGTCTGTGGGGCTGGATCTGCGCTCCTAGACGCTGCCAGGGTCTCAGGGCACAAGGTAGGCCTCGGTGCAGGGTCAGATCCTGTTGTGCCCTGTCGCTTCGGCACGGCCCTCCTCTCGCCCCGCCCCGCCCTCCTCCCGCGCCGCCCCGCCCCTCCCCGCCCCGCCGCTTGGGGGCGCCCGCGCACCGTCCCGTTATAAAGCATCGAGGTTACGCAGCCCGTGGACCAGCGAGAAGCCCGAAGAGGCGCTAATCTTTGCTTGCTAGACCGCTCGCGGCACCATGGGCGAGCTCCCTTTCTTCAGGGCGCACACGGCCTTGCACCCGGACCACCTGTGGATCTGGGAAAAGGCCGTGTATGTGGACGAGAACCAGCGCACCTGGCTGCCCGTAACCATCGAGGTACAGCCGCTTTGGGGTCGGGCGCGCGGGGCAGCATGGGCGTCCCATCCATGGCCCGGGCTCTGGGGCCGGGTCGCCCCAGGCCGTGCAGGCCCTGGAGGAGGCCCTCACATGCCGCAGGGCGAGGGGGGCGGGGAGGCTCAGAAGGGCAGGTCCACCCAGGGCGGCCGGGGACTCACAGATGAAACCACTTTGCGCTGAGCGCAGGGATGAGCGGTTCTCCGGGCCGGGAAGGAGGGTGGGAGAAACACAGAGAGAGGCACGTTGGCCAAAGGATGGGGACCCAGTGTGTCTGGAGTGTATGAATATGATCTTGAGTAAAATAGGACTTCTCTGGGCCTCAGGGTTCTAATCCATAAAATGGGAATAATCTCCAAAGTAATTTGATTCACACACGTGGCCAATTATCAAAATCTCCATAGATGAGCCCCAGAAATCTGTATTTTGAAAGAACCCTCAACAGATTATGATCAACCAAGTTTGGAAACCACTGCTATAGAGTTTGGAATATTTCATACCTCCTCTATGCTTTGCAAGAAACAAACTTCACAAGGCATATAGTAGTATAAAAGCCAGTATTGAATAGACATTGAATTTGTTTTATGTGTAATGCCTTAAGATGGATCTTTAGTTAATTTTTTTTTTTTAAGAAATACAACTCTCTTACCGCACTTTCCATTGGAGCATGGGTTTCCTCAAACAAACTTAGGTGAAAAATGTTGAAACTTCCCATATATAAGCCAAAGAAAGAAAGTGTACAAGAAAATTTAAATGTCGTATTAGAACATTTATGTAATGTAATAGCAGGACAGTAAAAAGTTACTGAGAGTGACTGTGTTCCCATTTTATAGGTGAGGAAACAGAGGCATAAAAATGTAAATCTGTTCAAAGTAGTGCTGCTTGTAGGTAATGTGGTTGGGATTCCAGACTCATAACCACCATCTAAACTTTGCATCTTTATTGGCTTTTAAGATTTTGAAATACATATTTATATACATATATATACTTTTAAAAATCAAGTCAAATATTCACTGTAAGTCAAGTATTTGAGGAAAATTTAAGTGAATACCTTTTTTTAATCTCTGGTTGGGACATATCTTCTTCAACATGATGCTGAAACTGCAAAGCAGAGTTTTTCACCTAATCATTATAAATTCTGGACAAAACATAACACGTCAGCAAACCATGGGGCAGGATTTTCCCCACATAACTTAAAGGACCAGTATTCTTAATATGTAAAGATTTACATAAGTCAACAAGAGAGAGATGAATAAACAAACGTAAAATGGTTAAAGGATATGGAGGGCTACATACTAACACAGCAAGAATGGTGATTTCCACACTTACACCTTGCAGGATGATCTGAATTATTTTTTAACAGTGAGTTCTAATTTACTTCATAGACAAAAATTTTGAAAAGCTATTTCCACGTTGGAAAAATAATCACTGAACAAACATAAGAGTCCAATTTTTATGCCAAGCAGGATTCTAGGCTGTGGGGTTTTGCAGTGAATGTGATTAAATCTCACTGCTTGTGAAGCTGACATTCTGCTGGGGGAGAAGGACAGCAAACTAATTGAGGCCGGTGGTAAGTTCTGTAGGATAACTACAGTGGGAGGGCAGGTAAGAATGAGTGGGGTGGGGTCTTCAGGCAAGTCCCCTACAGAGTTTTTTTTGTTTTTGTTTTTAATTTATTTATTTTTGGCTGTGTTGGGTCTTCGTTGCTGTGCTCAGGCTTTCTCTAGTTGTGGCGAGTGGGAGCTACTCTTCGTTGCAGTGCACGGGCTTCTCATTGCGGTGGCTTCTCTTGTTGCAGAGCATGGGCTCTAGGCTCGTGGGCTTCAGTAGTTGTGGTTCCCAGGCTCTAGAATGCAGGCTCAGTAGTTGTGGCACACGGGCTTAGTTGCTCTGCAGCATGTGGGACCTTCCCAGTCCAGGGCTCGAACCCGTGTCCCCTGCATTGGCAGGCGGATTCTTAAGCACTGCGCCACCAGGGAAGCCTTCCCCTCCAGAGTTTTAATTTGCATGTGCCTGCCACACTTTGCCCATCATTTTCTTTGAAACCTTTCTGGACATCTGTTTGGGGCATGCCTCTTATGTATATCATAGAGTTGGATTTTGCTGACATTTGTCTTTATAGACATACATTTGAGCAGAGACCTGCCTTAAAGGGTGTGAGCCCTTCATGGATTTAGGGGAGAATGTTCCAGGCAGAGGACAGCAGGTGTGAGAGATTTCTGGGTGTGTGCACGTCCCAGACACGGCGAGGAGTCCTGTGTGGCTGGAATGGGTGGAGGGTCCAGGATGGAACAGAAGGAGGTGAGAGAGACGGGGAGCCGCTCTGGAGGCTTTTGGGCCATGGTGAAGATTTCAGTTCATCTTCCTGCGATTGGAAGGTGTTGGAGGGCAGTCAGCAGGGGAGTGACATGATTTTTAGGTGCACACCTGGCTGCGGTGCTGAGTCTCGGCTGTGGGCCACAGGGCCGAGACGGCGGCAAGTTGGGCAGTTGTCACAGTAGCCCAGCGAGAGGCGATGAAACAGGAACAGTGGCGGAGATAGTGAAAAGTGGGCTGTCACCTGATTCTGGAGTCTGGGGAGATCTTGTTTAAAAGGGGTTGTATGATAAAGAAGAATCCAAGAAAATCCCCCATCAGCTGAAATAGGCACCAGACTCATAGTTACAGAAGCTCCGGGGCCCCATGGCATACCCTGGCAACTAGGCATTTGTCACGAAGTGACCCTTTTGTGGCCCTCTCTGGGTATCTAGACCCATTCGAGTGCTGGTCATCTCGGCCCAGCCAGAGTCCCTGAGAGGAGCGTTCCTGGCTTAGGGATTGGCGTTTCTGGGAACAGTGACCACCAGCATCTTAGATGCGGGCTGGGCTGGGTAGGTGGCATGCTGGACCGTGGGTATTTGTGCCTGCAGGGCCGTGAAGGTGTGCCCTGCCCTTCTCTTCTCTTCAGATAGAAAGTAGCCTCCAAGTCCTCATGCGTCAGGAAGATGTCCCCCTGGGGGATCCTGTGTGCCCCAGCCAGCTGGGCCCATACCTGCTGCCCGTCATGTGGCAGCTCTACCCCGGAAGAAGGTACCGAGGCTCAGACTCCAGTTTCTGGCGCATAGTGTACCACATCGAGGCAAGTGTGTGCTTCTCTGGGGGCCCATCAGGTCATCGTGGGTGGCCCTGCTCCCCTTCCCCCATGTCTGGCCTCTATGGTCTATCTGTTCCCTCCATTTCTGTACCAGAAGCTAAAAAAATGGAGGGACTTTACAAGTGCAGATTTTTAAAGGACCAGATTGGAGAGACATTAGAAGCGAATGACCAACCACCCTCGGGGGTCTCCAGCGGAAGCCCCTGGGTGGCAGGAGCCTCTGTGGCGGGCAGTCCCAGGGTGAAGGCTGGTGGGAGGAGGGGCCCCTGGGGTCCCCCCCATGCAAGTTCCCTCCTGCCACTCCAAGCCCAGGGGCCGGGAGGGGAAGGAGAATCCCAGACTCTGGCCTCCAGCTCCTTCTCTCTCACAGTTCGGCGACACGGAGGACATGCTCCTGGAACAGATGCCAGACCCAGAGTATGAGTGACGAGGTGAGCCCCCGGGGCCAGGTCAAGAAGAGGGAACGCCCCTCCTCCCCTCCGTGAAGGCAGAACTGACTCCCACCCCCCGACTGCGCTGCCCTGCCCTGCAACGGTCCCCAGGGTTGGGGACCCAGGCTCTCTCCTTTAACACCTCAGGAGCCAATCATTTTTAGGCCCCCTTAATATTAGGGGCACACAGCTGCACGGTGCTGCACAGGTGTGGGCACTGTCCCTTGATCATCGCATCAACCAAGCTGGGTAGTATATAACTTTACAGGTTATAAAAAGGGGTTTTGAGAAGCACAATGACTGGTCCAGATCACAGAGCCAGGTTTCAGATCTGGGTCTCCCGACACCAAGCCGCTGGCTCGGACGCAAGGCCTCGGCTCTGGAGACCAGCACCGACCACCCAGCTCCCCCATCCAGACTCTTCCCGGCAGCTCCACTCCCACTCACCCCACACCCTGCCCCGTCCTCCCCTTTGCCCTTGACCCTGTCTTCTCTTGTCCCAGGTCCTGCAGCTCCCATCTCCTCCCGCCCCCTGAGCCCCACGCCTGCCGCGGCGATGTTCCTGCTTGTGTTCACCTTCGTGTACCACCCCTGTGTGTTCTGCTCCGCCACACCCAGGTCCGGGGGGGAAGGACGGGCAGAGGATGAGCCCCCCCACACCGGACCTGCCTGCCGGAGAGGATGTGCGTGGGTACAGCTTCCTCCGCGTGCCCCGCCGTACCCGTGTCTCCGGCTTTCTCAGCTGCCCGATGGTCTTCAGCCTCTGTCCCCGTTCTGTCCCTCCCAGCAACTAGTGTCACATCCTGCATGCCCTGGGCTGCTTCTCATGCTGTCACCTCAGCTCTGTGTCCTTCCAGCCACAGGGAATGGGACCTACTCGCCTGAGCCTGGTCTCTGAGCCCCTGGACCAGCTGTCTCCTGTGGTGCCGGCCCACACGTGACCACGCCTCAGCCAGCGCCCCCTGCCCCAGCAGCCTCAAGTGCGGTTCACAGGAAGGCCTGAGGAGGACCCAGGTCTGTGCTCAGGACTCAGAAGCCTGCCGGTCAGCGGTCCCCAGCCTGGGATGTGGCAGGAGGCTGGACAGGCGAGCGCTGTGGACGGGCCCTCAGGTTGCCCACCTGTAGAAGGATAGAGGTTGGAGGTCCCCCTGTTTTACAGGTGCCCACAGACCTGGATGTTATGAGGTTGTATGTAGCGTGAACACTTTGTAATGTTGATTGATTAAATGTAAGACAATTCATCTAACTTTGTGCCGGACCAGCTTCTATCCTTGACCCAGATTCTAGTGGAGAGAAGCGAGAGCAGATGGTCACTGAGTAAGAATGTTTGAAACGGAAAGAATATTCGTGGATTTAGTATATATATTTTTTTACTTTGGAGATAAGGTTGGAATTTTTTTTTTTTCATGTAATCCAAATGCTCAAAAGCCCAGTGTTCTTAGAGGTATAATTTTGAGAACTATTGGTGACCTCAAAAAGTCTCGGTCAGCATCTCCTGGTATTCAAGACCCCCCCACCCCCGGCCCTGTCCTCCTCACCCTCCTGGCCCAGCCAGCTCTAGCTCCTCTGTCCTCACCTGGGTAGTTCCAATCCCAGCAGGAGTCCCTCCTCCCTGAAACTGTACCCAGCCATCCAGCCAGAGTCCCTTCCCTACTTCCCGTGCCCCGCAACCACAGCCCAGCCCCGGAAGCCGCCTGCTTCCTTCTCAAGATCCGCTGCCCCTCGTCTACCTTCTGAACAGGTAAGCAGGACTTCAGGTATTACAAAGGGATGCCTTCCAGTCGAAGGAATCCATTCTGTGTGGAATACTGCTCCTCTCCACTTAGTGTGACTTTGTAGCTCTTCATCACAGAGCGATGTCAGGGTAATGACACAAATAGGTTGTTAAGTATCTAATATGAGGATTATATAAGAAAATACTACTTTTCCTATTTTTTATTCTCTGATCCCAGTCTTCTTACTCGGCGCTAGACAGATAAGCGTCGGGTACCACACGTGCCAGCGTGTGCATCTTTTATCATTTTAACCCTATCGCCTTGCATGGTGCTTGACAGTGTGAAAGTTTGGTCTGTCGAAGCGTCAAAACATCAGAGCAGGAGGAACATCAGTGATCAGCCAGTGGCCTCGTTTTAGGAACAGGTCCAGGAAGAGGAAGGTTCTCATTTGGGGCTAAATGCTTGTGTCCCCCAAATTCATATGTTGACGCCTTAACCGCCAACGTGTGTATTCGGAGGTGGGACCTTTGGGAGGTGATTAGGGTGAGAAGAGGTCCTGAGGATGGGGCTTTCATGATGGAATTAGTGCCTTTTTAAGGAAAAGAAGAGAGAAAGATCTCTCTCTCCACGTGCATGCACCCAGGAAATGCCAGGTGAGGACACAGCGGACAGACAGCTGTCAACAAGCCAGGAGGAGGCCCTCACCAGACACTGGATCTGCCAGCACCTTAATGTTGGACTTCCCAGCCTCAGAACTGTGAGAAATAAACATCTGTGCTTTAAGCTGCCACCACCACACCGCACGGTGTCTGTGGTGTTCTGTTACAGCAGCCCGAGCAGACCAAGACAGTTCTTGTGCAAACTTCTCTTGTTCGTGAAACTTTGGCCATCACCGTGAACTCTGCTGAGGGCTGCAGATACAGCAGTGAACAAAGCTAAGCTGCTCTCATGCAGCTTTCATTCTGGAAAAAGAAGAACAAGAAGCTTGGAACATGCAAAATCCTACAACGAAAACAGAACACAGTAACCTGGTAGCGAGTTAGGTCAGGCTGTGAAGGAATTCTCACCTGTGTAGGTGGCCTTTAAGATCAAACCTTGAAAATGAGAGGGATCTAGATTCTTCTTAAATCAGGGAGGAGAGTCCCGGGACGAGGAGATGCAAGTGCTGTGCAGGTTTAATTTGCTACGGAGGGCTTCCCTGGTGGCGCAGTGGTTAAGAATCTGCCTGCCAATGCAGGGGACAGGGGTTCGAGCCCTGGTCCGGGAAGACCCCACATGCCGCAGAGCAACTAAGCCCATGGCACCACAACTACTGAGCCTGCGCTCTAGAGCCCGCGAGCCACAACTACTGAAGCCCGTGCACCTAGAGCCTGTGCTCTGCAACAAGAGAAGCCACCGCAACGAGAAGCCTGTGCACCGCCATGAAGGGCAGCCCCCGCTCACCGCAACTAGAGAAAGCCCGCATGCAGCAACGAAGACCCAACGCAGCCAAAAATAAAAAAATAAATTATTTAAAAAAAAAATTTGCTATGGAAATTGAAACAGCAAAAGATTTTCTTCTCACTAAAAGAAAATGCTCTTTTATGAGCATAAGTGGCCCTAATAAATTAACTATAAATGCGATGCAGAATCTCAGTTTTCCACAAGAATGGCTTTGGGGTTGTGGCTTAGACAGCTGGGCGGACAGTGGTGGTGCTGAGGTGGAGGAGGTGTGGGCTCAGGCAGAGCAGAAACATCCAGAGTTCTGTTGTACCTGCATGAGGTTTGAGATGCTTGTGGCACCTCCAGTTGGCGAGTCGATAGGTTGTTGATTGAATATGGATCTAGAACTCAGATCAGGACTAAAAATATCAATGTAGAAATCATTAAGATATCAATAGCAGTGAAAGCCAGGGGCCTGACCTAGGTCCCTCTTGGAGAGATGGTGGCATCTTTGAAACTGTGGAAGCAGGTGTTTCCAGAGGGCCGCCGTGGTGGGCTGGGGAGCACGCTGATGAGGGGCTGAATAGAGAGAAGTGGGTATCAGATTTGGCCACGTGAAGGCTGGTGGTGACACTGTCAGGGAAAGTTTGCTGTGACAGGGGCATGGCCAGGTTGAGGTAGGCGTAGGAGGGAAGGGGAGGTGAGGAGGGGCAGCCCTTGCTAGGAGCTTTGCTGTGGAGGAGTGTGGCATCGAGGGGGCTTCAGCGGGATGTGACGGGGCCCGTGTGTGCAGCCCAAGGGAAAGGTCAGCAGAAAGGACAAGCTGATGAGGCAGAGCAGAGAGGCTGTAGTCAAAGGACCAGCATTCCTGAGGAAGCTGAGCGAGACGGACCCAGGCACAAATGTATGTTGGCATCTGACAAAGAGCTTGAGCCGTGATCAGCATCACGCCAGTCTTGTTTCATTTCCCCCCATACAAAGTTGGGGTTTGTGTTTTTGCTGAAGTATTTTAAAGGCTTTATAATTTCACCCACAAGTATTTTATTATGTATCTCCACAGAGAAAACTTTTTATTCCTGATAGCCACAATATCATTGTCACCCCTAACAAAGTTAACTATAATTCCTCAATACATCTAAAGCCCAGTCTGTTTTCACATTTCCCCAGTTACCTCAAATGTCTTTCTGCAGCTGGTTTAAATCAAGACTCAGACTGCGTGTGGTTGATGCGTCTCAAGTCTCTTGTGATCTATAACCCGCTTCCTTCCTTAGAACAAACCAGGTAAACTGTCCTGTAGACTTTCTGGATTTGGTGGACAGCATCCCAGAATGTCCTTTAATATGTTTCTCTTCCTCTTATTTCCTGTCTTTAGAGACTTGATTAGATTCTGGTTTAATTTTTTGGGCACAGATACCCACAGGTGGTGCTGTATGCTGCTCATTGCATCAGGTCAGGATGCGCATGATGTCAGGGTACCGCTCTGGGTAAGGCTGATCTGTCATCCGTCATGACGTTCACCATCAACCTGTCATCTGCGCCTTTGGCATCTTTATGATGTGCCATCATCCTATCCAAGAATATGGTCTTCTCTTTTATTTAATTATACATTTGTGTCTTTAAGGAATGTTTTATAGTTTTAATCATAAAAGTTTTGCATATTCTTTTTTTTTTCTTTCTTTAATTTATTTGGCTGTGCCAGGTCTTAGTTGCGGCACGCAGTATCTTCGTTGCCACGTGCAGGATCTTTTTTTTTAACATCTTTATTGGAGTATAATTGCTTTACAATGGTGTGTTAGTTTCTGCTTTATAACGAAGTGAGTCAGCTATACATATACATATATCCCCATATCTCCTTCCACTTGCGTCTCCCTCCCACCCTCCCTATCCCACCCCTCTAGGTGGTCACAAAGCACCGAGCTGATCTCCCTGTAGAAGTTTTGCTTATTCTTGTTGAAACTATTCTCAGACATTTAATTTACTTTTTGTTATCGTAATGGTGTCTTCCCTTTCATTATATCTTTTAATAGGATATTGCTTGAGGGGTGTATGTGTATGTGTGTGTGTATAAAATAGCTATTATTTTCTGTATGTCAATTTTATATTCTGCTATATTACTAAAATATCTTATTTTTTTTAAATTGAAATATAGCTGATTTACAATATTGTGTTAGTTCAGGTGTGTAACAAAGTGATTTGGTTATACATATATGTATATATCTATATTCTTTTTTCAATTTTTTTCCATTATAGTTTATTACAGGATATTGAATATAGTTCCCTGTGATATACAGTAAATCCTTGTTGTTCATCTGTTTTATATATGGTAGTGTGTATCTGTTAATCCCATACTCCCAATTTATCCCCCACCAACTTCCCCTTTGGTAACTGTTTTCTATGCCTGTGAGTCTGTTTCTGTTTTGTAAATAAGTTCATTTGTATTAGTTTTCAGATTCCACATATAAATGATATCATATAATATTTATCTTTTTCTGTCTGACTTCACTTAGTATGAAAATTTCTGGGTCCATCCATGTTGCTGCAAATGGCATTATTTCATTCTTTTTTTTATGGTTGAGTAGTATTCCATTGTATGTATATATACCACACCTTCTTTATCCATTCATCTGTTGATGGACATTTAGGTTGCTTCCATGTCTTGACAGTTGTAAATAGTGCTGCTGTGAACATTGGGGTGCATGTGTCCTTCTGAATTAGAGTTTTTGTCTTTTCTGGATATGTGCCCAGGAGCGGTATTGCTGGATCATATGGTAACTCTATTTTTAGTTTTTTAAGGAACCTCCATACTGTTTTCCATAGTGGCTGCACCGATTTATGTTCCCACCAACAGTGCAGGAGGGTTCCCTTTTCTCCACACCCTCACCAGCTAAAATATCCTACTATTTACAGTAGTTTTAATTTATTCTTTGGGTATTCCAGACACATGGTGATAGCATCTGCAAATAGAGATATTATTACCTCTTCCTTTTTAACTCTTATTGTTGTAGTTCCTTTTTCTTGTATAGTATCTCCAAAGCTATCGTAAGTAGTAATAGGTAGTCTTTTATTTTCTTAACTTTATTGGGAAGGCCTCTGGAGTTTCCCTGTTAAGTATGATCCTGTCTTTGCAGCTTAAATATTTATATTTTATCAAGTTAAACAAGTATCTTTCAATTCCTATTTTAGAATTTTTAACTTGAACAGGTATTGAATTTTGTTACATGCCTTTTGAAGTCTAAGGAGATGATTAGATGATACTTTTATTAAACTCTATTAGTATTATATTGATGATAAGGTATTGACTCTAATTCTTACATTCCTGGAATGAACCACACTTGATCATGATGAATAATGCATTAATGTATTGGTGGATCTCTTTGCTAATATTTTATTTAAAATTTTTGCATCATAGTTAAGATGGTCTGAATTTTTTTCTTTTTTCCCCCCTCTCAATCTTTGTCAGATTTTGGCATCAAAGTTACATTCACTTCATAAAAATAACTTAGAGGCTTTTCTTTTGTTCTACCCTGTAATACTGTAAACTGCATTAGGATTATCTTTTTTTTTAGCTTGGGAGAATTCCATTCAAGCCTGGTGCTTTTTTGGAAGGAGCACTTCTTCTACAACTTCCTGTTTCTTCTATGGAAATAGGCTGTTTAAGCTTTTTACCTATACTGGATTCAACTTTGGTTAAATAAATTTTCCTAGAAAAGTATCCATTTCATCTAGGTTTTATATTTTATTTTCATAGTTATTCAAAATAGTCTCAGGAATTTTAATATTCTCTCTGGATTATTATTGCCCCTAGTCATTTCTTATTTTGTCTTTTTTGTGCTTTATCTCATTTAGTAAAATTAGGTTTGTCTATTTGATTTACCAAAAAGCCAACTTTTTGACTCATTTATTAATTCTGTTGTTTTGTTCGTTTGTTTTCTATATCTGATGTCTGTTTTTATCTTTAATTCTTTAGTTATATATTTGTTTCTGTTGTCCCTTTTCTAGCTCTTTTGAGTATTTATTTTCTTTTTAAATTTTTATATAGGTATTTTATGTAACAGCTTTACTAAAATGTAATTGATGTAACATACAATTCACTCTTTCAAAGCATACAATTCAGTTGTTTTTAGTATATTCACAGAGTTTTACAACCATCACCATGGTTGCCTATTCTGGATATTTCATATAAATGTCATCATACAGTATGTCTTCTTCTGTGACTGGATTCTTCAGCATAATATTGTCAAGGTTCACACGTATTATGGTGTATATTAGTATTTAATTCATTTTATGACTGAATAATATTCCATTACATGCATATGCCCCATTTTATACAATCATGGACATTTGGGTTATTTCTACTTTTTACCTATTATAAATAATGCTGCTACAAACATTCACACATTGAGTTTTTGTGTGGACATGTGTTTTCATTTCTCTTGGTTATACACGTAGGAGTGGAATTGCTGAGTCATATGGTAAGTTTCTTTAAACTTTTTGAGGAACTACCAGACTGTCCTCCAAAGTGGCTGCACATTCCCACCAACAGTGTATGAGAGTTTCAATTTCTTCACATCCTTGTCAACACTTGTTATCGGGCTTTTTGATTCTAGCCATATAGAAGGTATAAAATATCTCATTGTACTTTTGATTTTGTATATCAAAAATCAAATGGCACGGCCATTTGTATATCTTCTTTGGAGAAATACCTATTAAGAGCTATTAAGATCTTTTGCCCATTTTTTTTATTGAGGTTTAATTGACATAAAACATATTAGTTTCAGGTATACAACATAGTAATTTGATATTTGTACACATTGTGGAAAGATCAGCACAATAAGTCTAGTTAACATCAGTCCTCATACATAGTTAGATTTTTTTCTTGTGATGATAGTTTTTACTCTCTTAGCACATTTCAAGTGTGTAATACAGTATTATTAACTATAGTAAACTTGCTGTACATTGTCATCATGACTTATTTATTGCCCATTTTAAAAAAGTGGGTTATTTTCTTTTTTATTACCAAGTTATAAGAGTGCTTTATATACTCTGGATTAAACTTCCTTATCAGATAAAATTTACAAATATTTTCCCCCAATCTGTGTATTGTCTTCTCACTTGTTGATGGTATCCTTTAAAGCACAAAACTTTTTAATTTTGATGAATCTAATGTATCTATTTTTTATCACTTGTGTTTTTGATATTATATTGGGTTGGCCAAAAAGTTCATTTGGGTTTTTCGTAAGGTGTTACGGAAAAGCCCGAACGAACTTTTTGGCCAACCGATATCTAACAAGGCTTTGCCTAACCTTCACAGTCATAAGGTTACTCTACATTTTCTTCTAAGAGTTTTAAAGTTTAAACTCTTACATTAATGTATATAGTCCACTTTGAGTTAATTTTTATGTATGTTGTGAGGTAGGGGTCCATGTGTATAGCCAGTTGCCACAGCACCATTTGTTAGAGAGACTTCTTCCTCCCACTGAATTGTCTTAGCACTCTTGTCAAAAATCAATTGACTGTAAAAGTAAGGGTTTATTTCTGGATCCTCAGTTCTATCTGATTGATGTACATATCTGTCCTTATGCCCATATCACACTGTCTTGATCACTATGTCTTTGCGGTAAATTTTGAAATTGGGACATGTGAGTCTTCCAACTTTGTTCTCCCTTTTTATTTTGGCTGTGGCACGCAGCGTGCAGGATCTTAGTTCCCAGGGATCGAACCCGTGCCCCCTGCAGTGGAAGCGGAGTCTTAACCTCTGGACTGCCAGGGAAGTCCCTGTTCTTCTTTTTCAAGATTGTTTTCATTATTCCCTATTCCTTGAATATCCATATGCATTTCAAGACCAGCTCGTCAGTTTCTGAAAAGATGTCAGCTTGTATTTTGATAGAGACTGTGTTGAATCTGTAGATTAATATGGAGAGAATTGCTGTCTGTATTAATCTGCTTAGGCTGCCAAGTCACAATACCATAGATTGAGTATTTTGTTTCAATGGTTACCTTTATACGAATATCTTAGGGTAATATTCTTACTCCTTCTTTTAGAAATGCTATCTGTTGTAGCATTGTCCAAAGAACTTGCTGTAATGATGGACATGTTCTGTATCTGTGTTCTCTAATGTGGAAGACGTACTGGCTACACGTAGTAGCTTATGGAGCACTTGAAATGTGGCTAATATGACTGAGAAACTGAATTTTAAATTTTATTTAATGCTAATTAAAATTTAAATAGCCAGGACTTCCCTGGTGCTCCATTGGTTAAGACTCTGTGCTTCCACTGCAGGTGGCGCAGTTTCGATCCCTGGTCAGGGAACTAAGATCCCACGTGCTGAGCGGCATGGCTGAAAAAAAAAACAATTTTAAATAGCCATGTATGGCTGGTGGCTACCATGTTGGATGGTGCAGGTCTTTTGGTTCCCTAGTATGAACATTATTGAAATTACTAACCTCTTCTTCCCCTCCCTTCCTCTCCCCAAAGTATCTAAAGTGATATCCATTTAGTGCTAAATAATACCTTTGAGGCAACCAGCAAGCTTACTTTCTACATAATCTTTCCCTGCTCTCCCCATTTTTGATAGATGAACTATGTCTTCATTACTGGAGGATATAACATAGTATTTTTCACCCCTGTGCCTACTGGTCTTCATTCTACAGTTACATATGTTCAGTGCTCACAAGTAGTTCTTACAAAAAGCTTCTCTAAAGAATTCTTGATTGTCTGAAACTTATTGTTTAGTAGATTGCTCAGGAAGGGCACACAGAAGCAATATTCCCTGATTCCCTCAACTTCATCACAGTTTATCTATGTCTTTTATAATTGAAGGTCACTTTGGCTGAATGAAATCATTATTGGCTCACATTTTCTTTCTTGGGTATCTGTATTTCGTTACTCCATTTACGCCCTTATGTTTTAATTTAAAAGTAGTCCATGAAAGTCTAATCCCATATAAGTTACTTGGTCATTTTACCTTATGCCAAAGGATTTCAATTTTATAAAATCTGATAATTTGAATAGACTATGTCTTGGAGTTGACTGTTCTTGGTTGTATGTCCCAGGTACATCATGTCCTTTTTAAATACACAGGTTCAAGTTATTTTTTGTTTGTTTTATTTTCAGGAAATGAAAAAAAAAATAGTTTTGTATATTTGTTCTACTCCACAGCCTTACTTTTCTGAGGTTGGGGGGTGAGGGGGTTTATTATGTATATGTTGGATCTTCTTTGCCTGCCGCCTATATCCATCACTTTCACTTGACTCCTTTGGAAGAATCCTTCTTCTACTGATTTTCTTCTACTTTCTACACTATTTTTCTATTTCTATCCTCGTTGCTCTGCTGGTTTTTGTGAGGGGCTTTGAGGAGATTGGGAAACAATGCCATTGTTACTAAATTGCCCTGATCCTTATTGTGTTTTAAAGCTACTTTGTTAGTGTCACTGTATTTTGCTTACAAAACAAGTTTATATACAGAGGGGAAATGTCTTTAGAAATATACTAATTCTAAAAGATTCTCCCCCATCCTTTTATACCAAACAAGTTGTCTTGAACTAGTCCAGTTAAGTCATTGTCAGTGAGTGAGTCCTCCTAGTTTTAGTGAGTGAACCTCCTAGGGCAAACACAATTTATAAATTGTAGTGAGAAATTTTCCAAGAAAATGCTGAACATTCATAGTTTTGAGGTGAAAAATCAATAGCCCTTGAAACTATTAAATGGAACATTTCAATAATATGGGAGAGCTCTTTGCACTTCTCAGTAATCAAACTTATAAACTCAACTTTGGCACCTGGTCCAGATGATACGGGACTTTATACAGCAGCTTCATTGGTTAAGATGCCAGTTACCTGGGCCCGTGGACTTGGAGAGCCAAAAAGCCTAAAATCTAGGGAACTTTGTGCTGCTCTGATTGGATGGTGCCTCCCCTCAACACTGGCCTCATCAGCCCACCAACCAAGGGCACCAAGAAGCCATGTCCATTTTACCACCTTTTTGGTTGGATTGTACTGGGTTAAATATCTGAGTGTCTCATTCCTACTGATCCTATGACTCTTGAGGGCCATGGATAACCATAGTAAGTCTTCATCATGGAAGGGACACACACAGATTTAGCATATCTTATAGAAGAATAATAGACTTGGATCATAATTTGATAATCCCATCTGGTTCATCGTGAAATCCCCTGTGTTTGATGTGGTATGTTTGTCAGCTGGGGCACCCCATCCTTTTAGACAAGATTTAATTTAGCTCGACCACCCCCCCCCCACAACCTCCATATAACACTTCACTATCCCTCCAGAGATTTCGTGGGGTCACACATCTGCCCATCACCCCTTACTTCAAGTTCTAGCATCTGCTGATTTTCCTTGGTTTATGGGTAATCTCCCATCCATCCCATTCCTCTTCCATGCATATCACCCCACCTCCCACTGGGCACCGCTGTCATTCCTTTACCAGAGGGCTGCAGGTGACAGACATTGGGGGCATGGTGGAGTTAAGTTTGAGGGTTTGGGGAGGTTTTTGTTTCAACACTCAGATTATGCTTTAAAGTGGGATATTGAACACTCTGGTTTTGAAAAGCCCCTTAGCCATTGTCAGAGCATTACCAGCCCCTCTGCACTAAGCACATCACCTCATCTTTCTGGGCTCCTCCCTCTTTCACAGACTTCCCTCCCTTCCCTCCCTTCTTATAACTAATCTTTGAAATGCTAAATTCTTACCTTATTATGCAGAACAACTTGGTTCTGTTTGACTTGGGGCTAGCTTTTCTGAATTCAATACCCCATCAAAGTGTTTTGCTAAATAAAGGATGAACTATTCCAAGGAGAATCTCTCCTAGGAGGCGGAGCTGCTGTGCTTAATTTCGGGTTTTCTATTTTCTTTCTTTTTCTGCTTCCTTTCTTCCTAGTACACCTGCTCAGAATGTTTGAGTTGGGAAGGGAGGAAGGAGGGGGAGAGAGTTCAAATGAACAGGACTCATCAAGGAACACTTTCTGGAAATCAAGTGAGACCCGGGTCTGCTGAGAAATGTCCTGGGGTGTTCCAGGAGAGGGCCAAGGCCAGGAGGAGGCTGGCCCAGGACTGAAAGCAAGCCTGCTTGACTAAGTAAGAGCAATTCTGAGAACCTACCCCTCAGGGATATATTATTATAATGATGCCTCCTTTACACACAAGAAAACGGGCTTAAAGGGATTACCTACCTTGCTCTAAGTGAACAGAGCTAGTAAGTAGCAGACCTGCATTCAAACGCAGGCATCCTGGCTCAAGTCCATGCTCTTATTAGTCACCGTGATGTTATACAGACTTGGAAACAAACACGCTTGGATGGAAGCCCGGTCCACCTCTTACTCGGACCCACAGTAAAATGTTTCACTTCTCAGAGCCTCAGTTTCCTCACTGTAGTAAGACAGGTGTGTTGAAACCTATCTCAGAATGTCATTTTGACTATTAAATCAGCTAGAAGCTGGAAAGTGCCTGGCACATAGTAGATTCGATCAGTTGTCATATTCCTCCTTTATGAAATTTTCTGTGTTGAGTGGAAAGTATCATTAACAGCGTTCTTAAGGGGAAAAAATTTAAAACTTTCTAAGACAGTTTTACCTTATTAAAAAAAAGGAATCATAAAAAGTTGAGGGACAAACCAGATGTCAATACCTGTTATTTTTATTAATATAATTTAAACAGGAGGGGAGGAATGACTTTGTCTTCAGCTAAAGAGACGAAAAATATTGCAAGAACAATACAACTTGCTCTATTAAAAAAGAGTCAAACAATTGGTTTATTTGAGGGGCTCACCTTAAAAAACATGACATACATAATCACAAATAATTAGGTCGATTTTTGCTCCAAGTTACAGCTGCCTTTTTTAACATTTCTACTTCCCTTGGAGACTGTTTAGCGGGGTGACAGGCACCCCCATCCCTGGTTGCTTCAAGCTACCTAAGAATGAATTTATCCAGGTGTTAATACCACAGAATGAAAAGGTAAACTTGAAATAAAACTGTATTGTTAGCTTTGTAGCTACTTAAAACACAGGTCTTTGTATATATAAACAAAAGAATAAAACTTGTGGATTATACATTTTTCCCTCTCACATTTCTAGAAATCCTTTTAGACAGAGATTTGTAAGTATCGCATCCTGACTTTTCGTTAATCCCAGTATTCTTTAAATGTATACAGCCACGGGAGTCTTCCCTTATCTGTGGTTTCGCTTTCCATGGTTTCAGTTACCCACAGTCAACTGGGGTCCGAACATATTAAATGGAAAATTCCAGAAATAATTCATAAGTTTTAAATTATGGGCCATTCTGAGTAACTTGATGAAATCTCACACTGTCCTGTGTAGGACAATGAATCGTCCCTTTTCCAGCATGTCCCGGCTGTTAGTCACTTAGTGGCCATCTTGCTGATCAGATCAATTGTTGCAGTATCACACTGCTTGTGTTAAATAACCCTTATTCTATTAATAATGGCCTCAAAGCACAAGAGTAGTGATGCTGGCAATGTGGATACACCAAAGAGAAGCGGTAAAGTGCTTCATTTAAGTAAAAAGGTGAAAGTTCTCAATAACGAAAGAAAAAAATCATACCATTAAGCTCTACAGTAAGAAGGAATCTTCTATCCATGAAATTGTGAAGAAGGAAAAAGAAATTCGTGCTAATTTTGCTGCTGCACCTCAAACTACAAAAGTTAGGGCCACAGTGCATGTTAAATGCTTAGTTAAGATGGAAAAGGCATTAAATCTACAGTAAGATATTCTGAGAGAGAGACCACATTCATATAACTTTTATTACAGTATATTATACTTGTTCTATTTTGTTATTAGTTATTATTGGTAATCTCTTACTGTGCCTGATTTATAAGTTAAACTTTATCATAGGTATGTACATATAGGAAAAAAACATAATATAGAGAGAGTTCAGTACTAACCGTGGTTTCAGGCATCTACTGGGGGCCTTGGAGCATATCCCCCATGGATAATGGGGGACCCCTATCCTTCAGTTCCAAGAGGCTCGGTGTAATTAGCCCACTGGTTGGCAATGCGAGGCTGATGGCCTGTAACACAGGACAAAAAGTCATGAGGCTGGGGTTTTAGCCCCAACTTACTAACTTCCTGCAGGAATGAGTCGCACCAGCCCCTTTCTGCACCTTGGTCACCTCCTCTGTCCAGAGAGGGACTAGTTAGTGTGATATGTGATTAACATAGATTATCTCCTTTTAACCCCACAAAGCAGTAAGCACTCTTGTTATCCCCAATTTCCTACTGAAAACAAAAAAAGCTCAGCAGTGTGGTTACTTGCCCAAAGTTAGTAAGTGGTGTGGGCCAGAGGTTGCCAGAATCTGTCCTACTTCTGGCTCCCAGTATTCATGTGTTCAGCTCAGTCCTTGGCCCTGAGCTAGATGCACGCATCAGGTGCACATTCCAGCGCAGAAGGAAGCGCCTTGATGGTGATTAACAGAGGGCAGTGAGCAGGGATGCAGGAAGGGTCGACTGTGGGTGGGCCAGTCAAGCAAGCCCCCCTGAGGAGGCGACACTGGGGCTGGAACCAGAGGTGAGGTGGTGCCAGCTGTGCTGAGAGCTGAAGGGTGGGCTTCTCAGCTGGGGGGAACCCCAAGCGAGCCTGGCAGGGACGGACAAGAGCCCCATGTTCCTGAGAAAGGCCTTGCTGGCCAGGAAGACAATTTTGTGCTAAGGGCCTTGGGGAAGCCAAGAAGCATCTGCCTCACCTCCTGCCGCAGCACAGAGGATGAATTGCAGAGGGACAGGCCTGGATGCGGAGAACCAATGAAGGCATCTAGGGCAGAAGCCGGCAAACTTTTTCTGTAAAGGGTCAGATAGTAAAGATTTTTGACTTTGTGGACCATAAAGATCTCTGTTGCAGCTACACAACTGCCATTGTTGTGTTGAAAGCAACCACTGGCAATACATAAAGGTGAGCATGGATGTGTGCTAATAAAACTTTATTTATAAAAACAGGGGCCTGGTGGCCCCTAGGCTACAGTTTGTCACCCTCTGGTCCAGGTGGGAAATAGGAAGATGAAGAGGTACTGGCAGTGAAGATAAGTAGGTGGAGAACCACCTGTAATTATTTTTTGGTGGGAGGTTGTTTTTCAGTTCTTTAATATCAACTTTAATTGCACGAGTGAGACATAAGTACATTTTCCTTACAAGAAAATTAAACATTACAAATTTGACCACACCCCAAACCCAGGTGTACTAGCTGCTATTTTTTTTAAAAATATTTATTTATTTATTTGGTTGCATTGGGTCTTCGTTGCAGCAGGCAGGCTTCTTAGTTGTGGCTCGCGGGCTCCTTAGTTGTGGCATGTGAACTCTTAGTTGTGGCATGCATGTGGGATCTGGTTCCCAGACCAGGGATCGAACCTGGGCCCCCTGCATTGGGAGCATGGAGTCCTAACTACTGCACCACCAGGGAGGTCCCCTAACTCCTATTTTTATTTCTGGATATATCATCATAGCCCTTTTTCTCTGTATTTATACTTACATATACCTGATGAACTATGTGGTATCATTTTATGAGGTTTTTCTGCGGGGGTAGGGGCTATATGAATGGTATCCTGCTAAAGGAGTTTTCACACCTCTCCCCTCCCCTTGCCTCTCATCTCCCACTGTTAAAGAGACCTGGCACTGGCTGGGCTTCCTTGGCTTTTGAGGGCAGCGTGTACTGCACTTGAGAATGCCGCTCTGCTCCACGTAGCGGGGAACCTGGAAAACTGCCTTCGGATCTGCTGCATCACTTGGTCCTGATGGCAGGACAGATCCGTGGCAGAGCCCTCCCTTGCTCTGGGCCCCACTGCAAGCAGGCCATGTTCTAGCTTGGAGGAGATGTCCTGTCCTGACACAAACCACAGGACCCTAAAACTTCACTGAACCTTCACGGGGGGGTTAACTCCTATTTCTGGATACACATGTATCTTATGAGGGCAGCTGGGGTGCTGACCACTTCCTGCTCATCAGGTCAAGTAGCACGAAGTCTTCAATTCAGTGACCAGCACAATGCCCTGTGAAATACCAAGGGTCAAGTTCCCTGTGGACTTACTGTCAGTGGTGGTGTTTTCTAGTGTTTGGTCATTACCTTGTATTTGTTATGTTCTGTGTGGTTACAGATCATTTGAGGGGAGCAAGGCCACCATGATGCACAGCCCTGGGGGCACCATTCCCTCACAGTATGAATGGGTGGTGTCCCTGGGGTTGTGCACCTGGGCAGCCAAAGATGGTGCCTTGTTTTCTCAGCCATTTGCCATCTTTAAGAGGAAGGTTATATTTCCTTTTTAAACTCCTTTTCTCATTCTCTGCATCAGACACTTTTCTCTCTCTTCCAACTGGCTGCCTTCCATCATGGACCTTTTGGACTGCTTCTACTTAGTTTTCTTTGCTGATTCTTTCTCTGTCATGCTAAGAATCTGGCATTTTTCTTTTTGCTTGTCATACCTGTTCTGTAGATCAGGGATCAGTAAACTATGGCCGGTGAGCCAAATCTGGCCTGCTGAACGTTTTTGTAAGTAAGGTTTTATTGGGACACAGCCATGCCCATTTGTTATGCGTCTTGCATGGCTGCTTTCATGCTACAGTAGCAGAGTTGAGGAGTTGCTACAAGGGCCACATGGCCCGCAGAGCCAAAAATATTTACTATGTGGCCCTGTATAGAGAGTTTGCTGACCTCTGCCCCAGGTACTTCTCTCTTCTCCTCAGGCAGCCATGACCTCTGATGATGACTTCCCAACCTATGAATTCAGCCCAAACCTTTCTCTAGACCCACACATGTTTCCAGGGCATTTCAACATGGATACGCCACATGCATCTGAAACTCAGTATCCCAAGCCCAACTCATGGCTTTATTTACCCTGGATCTCTGCCTCGCCTCCTTGCGTGTTCCCAACTCAGGACCCCGCTGGCCAAACCACGACTCTGAGCCGCATCCTGTCTGTAGCTTTCCCATCCTCGCACATCTGCTCAGTCACCAAACTCTGTCCATTCTCTCTCCTCAGCTGCTCTTGCATCTGTTCGTTCCTCTCCACTCCCATAGACTCTGCCTGGTGGGGCAGAGGAGGAGAGCCGGGATGGGGAGCTGGGAGACCTGAGCTCCAGCCCCGGCTTTGCCACAGCTCACTACGGACCGGGGCACATCGCTGAGGCCCGAGTTCCTCATGTAGAGCAATAGAGACAGCGGGGCCTGACCTGCCTCCTGGGCTTGCTTTAAGGATCAAGCTTTCACATCAGATTGTTTCACCTTGAGTCTGTAACATCAAGTGCTGTGAGGACGGCAGGGCATGGTGTAATGGTGAGGATTCTTCTACCCTGCTTCCCTCTCCAGGCAGCCTCCCTGGATCCCCCAGCGGCCTGACACCCGCCCCCTCCTTCTCTCGACACACTTTGATAGGCCTCACTCGCACTCAGCCCTGATGCACGGTCCCCTGGGTATGTGCTCAGTCTCTGTGGTCAGACTGAGCCCTGTGAGGGCAGGGACGAACTCCTGCCCATTTCTCTTTCCTTCAACTCAGCATAGGCCTGGCCCAGAGCTGAGGTTCTGTAAATGTTAGTGGAACTTGGCCAAATGCCCTCAAGGAGCTCCCAGACACGAGGAGAAGCAGACACACACATGAGCAACGTGGCTGGGGCAGAGAGATCTGGCGCATAACATCTAATCGTTGCCATGGAGGAAGATGTCCAGTGGGAAGGGGCTGGGAAGGGCCAGGCATCCCAGGATGTGTGCCCAGCGTCTGTTCCCATTGGTCAGTGCGTAGGCAACGAGGGTAGTGCAGGGTTTCAAACATGGCCCCTGGTTTGGGCTGAGTGGAGGGAACACGCCTACAGAGAGCATCCTTCCTGGTCAGTGATTCTGACATACGAGGCTCCTATGCATACTAATTAAACCACCTGTTGCTGCCCATCAACCTTTACAAAAAGATATTTTTCCCTGTGTTCTTCGGGACAACCTCTCCTTTGTTCATCACTCCAAGTCATTAACATAATCCCTAGTAGCTGGTTTTAGTCTTCAGCTCTGGGCAGACAGAGCTGAGAACTATTTTCTCACCGTGCACCAAAGCAAACTGTCAAGAGCTGTTAGATCCAGACTTCAAGGAGCCCACACCACAGATCCACACCCCACTGATGGACGCATGGAAACACACATTCAGGAGCCACGCAGACGATGGAGGAGACCACACTGAGGACTTCGAGCTCGTGGGTGTAAGCGTGGTGTGGCACTCCTGGATATGCCCCGGGAGTGATCTTAAACATTTCGATGTGCTTCTGCTCTCTTTGTTCTCTCACGTGCCAAGCCTCTGTCCTGGATGGCCTGAGACAGCTACCTCCTGGAGGGAAGGGCAGACTTAGACTTTGTTCCAAGGACGTGGAGAGAGATCAAAGGCTTTTGACATTTGCAATTGGATTCTGCAGCAGGACAGCACCCTTGCCAGCCAGGCTGCCATCCTGTGAAAGGATTTCCAGATTTTTCTTGTCCTCGAGCATATTAGCAACAGAGCTCCAAGACCTAGGAGAAGCAGAGGAGGGCCTGCTGCCTTTCCTGCCCCAGAGTCGGGGCAGGAAGGGGAGGGAGGGAGGGAGGAGGGAAGTCTTGCCCAGTATGTCTCCTGGAATCCTTCCTTGTGTGTGGCTGGGTTGCAGGCTGCATCCCACGTGCCCCGACCCATCTCAGGCCAAGGGGAGGGGAGGGCGAGCTGAGGGGAGGAGGGTTTTCTGAAGAGCCAGTTTGTCAGTTCACAGGAGCTTCTAAGTGGAAGGGGCTCGGCCCAGCCCCTGCTCTGGGGTCTCCCTTTCCTTAACCACTCCTCCACGGCGGACTTGAGTTGTGACCACGGTGCTCCCTCCCCTTCCCTCTCCTGCACGCATGCAAGTGTTTTTCTAGGGCAGTGCTTCTCAACTGGGGAAAATTTTGCACCCCCCGGGGGCGGAGGGGGGGACATTTGGCAATCACAACTTGGTGGGTGGGTTGGGCAAAGGGCTACGACCAGCACTTTATGGGCAGGGACCAGGGATAGTGCCAAATATCCTACAGTGCGCAGGACAGCCTTTCACGACGAAGAATTATCTGGCCCAAATGTCCACAGCGCTGAGCTTACAAACCCTGCTCTTGGTAAATACTCTAGGGATGGCTCTGTGTCCCATTTTAAAATCTGATAAATGCTTCTGAATTGTCCGCCAAACCTCCAGGGCGTCTCTAACAACCCACTCCCACAACATGTAAGGCTTAACTTCTGCCAAAATCGAGGACACACATTTCTGAATTCTGAAATCTGCACCTCCCAGCGTTGGGCGTCTCCTCTTCTGTAAATTGCTCATTCCTGGCATTCGCCCATTTTTCTTTTCTTAGGGAGTTCTAGGAGTTCTCTCTGTATTCTGCACTCTAGTGCTTTGTGTCTAGTCCTGATATTTCCACCCTTGATTTTTTAGCATCTTGTCACACAGAAAATGCTGAATTTGAGCAAGTTAATTGTCTCACACTGTCTTTTGCTTTCTCTGTCTTGTTTAAGGTGTTTTCTATCCCAAGATCATGAACATATACCCCTGTGCTTTCTTCAGTAATTTTACGGATTCATTTTTAAGGCTAGGACTTTAATCTGTTGGTGATCTCTTCTCGTGACGGGTGTGAGGGAGCGAATTCCCTCATCCCGCCGTCACCAAATTACTGCCCTGTCCTGCATCCACGCCGTCCTCTTCCTCCCTCTGGTCCCAAGGGCAAGACCCGTCAGGGCCCCGGGCTCTGCCTCACCCCTCCCCGTTCAAGGACTGCTCCCTCTTCACCCAGGACAAGTGGGGCATCACCACCTGTGAAAGCTCACGCCTGCTACTGCTTCTCTTGCTGCAGCTGCCACGGTCTTTGCCTTTTCATAGCCCAGCCTCACAAAGCGCCCACCCTCCACTCCCTTACCCTCTGCCGATGTCCTGCTGCTGAAATGGGCCGATCCCAACTCCCTTCCCTGCTTGGAAAAACACTAAAGGGATAATTACAGTTCTACCTTCAGTGCCAGCTGCCGCGTTTCTACACCAGGAACCAGTTTAAGATAAGCTCCGATTCTGCACAAAAGCTGAAAAACGAGCAATGAAGTTTAATCACCCAGCACTGGGAGGCGACCCTCAGGGACCAGCATCACTTCCTGGGGCTGGTGGGCTGATGGAGCAGGAGAACCACAGGCCAAATCCGTCCCTCCACACGCCCCTTGTGCAGATGGGCTAACTGAGGCGCAGGAGCTGACAGCCTGCCCAGCACTTGATCTACTCCCGGCCAGAGTGTCAGCAGAAGTGACATCCAGGGCGCATCTGAGTCTCAAGTCCAGACCTGGCGCTCTTCAAGCCACTCCCTGCCTGAGGCTGAGCAGAGCCGAGGGCAAGTTTCCGATTTTAGGCTGCCCTGGAGGCCTGGGGCTCTGGCTGGGCACTGGGTCTGGTGGGCATGGCGGGGAGGTGTTTGGGGGAGTGGCACCTGGAAGATCGGCATGAGGGACACAAAGGGGGAGGAGAAGCCACGGCAGGTCACCCTGAGCGCAGACGGAGGGAAATGGGAAATGCAGAGTGGACAGGGGGCCCGCTGCCTCTGCCCCCCCCCCAAGGAGGCCCCGGTAGGTGTGCAAACCAAAGAGCAAGTGCATAAAGATCCTCCTAAAGATCACAGGGCCAGCGGGGCCTGGGCGGAGACACAAGGTGACAGTCAGGGAACCACAGAGGAGCCAGGCGGGCGGCCCGTCAGAGCAGGACCAGGGGTAGGAGGGCAAGCCCCACTCCAGGCCCTCAATGCAGTTCGAGCTGCTGCCGGTCTCGGGAAGAAGGCTCTGTGGGTTGACGCAGGGTCCCTGAAGGCCACTGCCATTGACTGGACTTGTGGCGCCCCAGTGCCGTGGTCGGACCTAGAGATCCACGTTCACTGGATCCAAGCTTGATCACGGCTATTTCCAGGCTCTGTGGTTTCAGGGAAATCATTCCGGCTCTCAGAGCCTGTTTGCTCATCTGTAACATGGGATTTTAATATGTACACCTCAGAGAATTCTTTTGAGAATTAAATGATGACCATTATTCAGTGTTTTGTGAACATACTAGGGGTCTGTCCACGGTGGAAATCACATCCACTGGGGTTGGGAGGGGGAGTAAACGGGTGGCTACGTAAGAAAAACTCAGGGAACAGCCTGAGGGCAAGGTGACCAGCGTTGCCTTCCTGTAAAGAGGAGCGTGCTCCTGGCTAGTGTCCGCCGTCCACATTGAGAGGCTCCAGGCCTGACATACCAGCCCCGTCAGCGGCTCCCACTTGGCAGACGTTTTAGGATCAGCTGCTCCGTGGAGTTGATCTGCAGAAGCGGGGAGCAGTGATCAGAGCCCCTGGGAGATGCTCTTCTATCCAAATGAAGCAGATGGGAACCCGGGTTTGTGGATTCAGGGGCCCGGGGAAGGGATCCCTCCCATCCTTTGCCCCACTTTGCACACCTACAGTCACTACTTAATGCCCATCCCCCTCACCTGGGCCACCATGCACTTGCCTGGCCATGGTCCACTATTTCCCAGAGTCTTGAATCCGTTCCTTGGTACCTTCGCCCGGGGTAGAGCTCCCACTTGAGGGGCAGCCCGAACACCAGCAGGTGGCTGGGGAACCTGGGCGTCTGGGGGTGCACTGGCATCTGCCACATGTAGACTGTGATGCTGATTTCATGCTGAAGGGACCAGAGAGGAGGGGGCACATCAGGGATGGTTGAGCTGCACACACACAACCAGGGTCCTGGATCCCCCGGCCCAGCCGGTGGGCTGCCCAGACCAGAGGTCGATGGGCATGCTTTTAGAATCCCACACCCAGAGCCT
The DNA here is from genome assembly GCF_028023285.1 of Balaenoptera ricei. Taxonomy (NCBI): domain Eukaryota; kingdom Metazoa; phylum Chordata; class Mammalia; order Artiodactyla; family Balaenopteridae; genus Balaenoptera; species Balaenoptera ricei. The sequence goes on along the minus strand of NC_082640.1, from coordinate 179,106,536 downwards.
TGGCACCATCACTTGGGGGTTTTCCTTGGACTAGTTCTCTCCAGGCCTCCTCTGTACCATCCTCCCACTGACCTGCACCCCACTCACCCCACCACACCCTGAAAAGTTAGCCTCTGTTTCCAGCCTGTCCGCAACATTGGGCCTACACGGATCACTCTCTTGACCCTCTGTCTTGGCCACTTCCAAAGTTTTAAAAATTCTCTTTTTAAAAATAAGATATCTAAAAAAATAAATAAATAAAAATAAGATATCCATAGACCTCAGGATCTGGGAGTGATGGGTTTTCCCTTAAAAATATTTTGTAGTTTTGACCATGGCCATCACTACTTGTTGTGAACATTAAAAGAAAAAAAAAAAATCAGCCAATCCAGAAAGGTATAAAAATGAGGGAAAGTCACCAGACCACTGTAACCAAAGCTCCATGTGTTTTGCAACTAAATGGAAAGTTCTTTACAGCGTTTTCTATCAGAGTATTTGTCTTTGTGCTGAACATTTTTCCGAGCTAAGAATCTAGCCCTTTATCAGTCATACATGTTGCAAGTTATTTTTCTCAGTTTGTTGTCCTAACTTTATGAGCTGGTTTTGCAAGAGGGAAATTTTTAATTATGTGGCAAAATCTCTTTCCCTTTGGATTCTGGCTTTAGATCAGGCGTCAGCAAAGGATGGACCCAATCTGGCCCACCACCTGCTTTTGTAAATAAAGCTTTATTGCAAATAAACGAACACTTCTTCCCTTGTGTGCTGTCTGCGGCTGCATTTGGGCTACGAGGGCAGAGTTGAGTAGTCACTATGGAGTCTACCATCTGCAAAGCTGAACATTTTTACCATCGGACTCTTTACAGAAAGTTTGCTGATCCTTGCATTCGATCAGGCTCAGAAAGCCGTCTCCCATCCTAAGACTGCATGTGAAAACCCAGATCTACTATTAAGAAATAACCATTTTAAATTGGGAAAACAGTGCTCAGGCTCCAGGTTCCCCTCCCCCACTCACGGCTAAGTTATTTGAAGAATCCATTCTTTTCCCATTGAACACTTTTGTATGCTTTTTAAAAACTTACTAAACTATTTTGTCCAGAATTTTCTGCCTGCTTTATTGGGTGGAAAAGACTCAGTGTTCTCAACCAAAAATTTTCTGGATTACCTATTTGAAGATTGCTAGGAAATGTGTTATATTGTTTAAAATGACCGTGAATTGTTTAGTTAATACCTGGGTAAGTATTTACCATATTACCCTGAAGTATTTATATTTTATCCCTCAAAGATGGGCTGTGATCCAAACCCCTAGTTTAGGGCAGCTGTTTCCAATCTGAGTGATCATCCTTATCACCTGGGGAGCTTTTAAAACATAAACGGTCTTAGACTCCACCCAAGGCTCCTGAATCAGTTTCCAACGTGGGATTCTAAAATGTGTTACCTCTCAAATGCTTGCCCAGGCCATTCAGACGGAGAGCTGTGTCTGTGACCTCCACAGAGGTAGATTATTCCCATTTTGCAGATGAGGAGCCTGAAGCCAAGGTAAATTTTATACTGTTGGCCCACCTGCTGCTCTAGGTTGCAATGCTTTTGCTTGTGCTTGTCCTGTCTCCTTTCTGATCCTGGAGAACTCCTACTCATCCCGCAGAGCCCACCTGAATAGCCGCCGGATGTGTGAAGCCTTTTCAGCATGCACTAGGGGCAGGACTAGGCCCTGAGCTACCTCTCTCTCGGCCTCCCCACGGAGGACTGCATCATCTCCTGTAGATAAGCTCTGCCTGTGGCCCCTCCAGGCAGGGGCTCCTGGTCAGCACGCTCAAACCCACACAGGCCGAATTTTCCAGTGCCAGCGAGAACTGCATCCTCATTGCATAATATGCAGGGCCCCCACGGGCTAAAGTCCACGTACCACCCTTCCGCTGCCTCCCCTCGTGCCCCACGACTCACTGTGCTGCCAGGGGAGCCCCTGCCCCAAGCTCTGTGGGAGGGACTGATCCGCAAGGCCACAGTCACCCAGGTCCTTCCCTTCTCATCCTCGTAGATGCCAGGCCTCCGGAACCACAGGCAGCATGGGGGCGACCCAAGGGGCGGAGAAGCTTCTGCTTCCATTGCAAGGCTGTGCCCAGGGCAGGACTCGAGGCACACGTGGAACCTCCGAGGTGTTCAGCCTCCTTAAGTGGACTGGCTCCCGAGTGGGGTGGGGCCGGTGATCCTGGGGGCGGGGCCAGTGAGCCTTGGCAGGGGCTGCAGAGACCAGCGGAGCCCAGGTGTGAGGGTGCGAGGGGGGAGAATGAGGGGCGGAGCCAGAGCGGGGAGGAGCCCCCTGCCTCTGGGGGCAGGCAGGGGCGGGGCCACAGAGCAGGAGTCGGAGGAACGGGGCCCACCTGCCTGGAGGTGCAGGGACTGGAGTCAGGAGCCTCAAGGGCCGGCGGGTAAGAAGCTCCCCAGGTACAGGGCCACCCCAGGCCTCTGCGCAGGGGCAGTTTGTTTCCTTAAGATCAACACTCCCCTGCTTCCGCTGATTCCTCCGCAGCCGGTCCCTGGCATCCTCTGCTCTTGCCAGGCCTTATGCAAACGTCCGAGCTCCAGATTCTGAGCTGGCAGGGACTGCCCTGATCTTCCCCCACCCCGCGGCCATTCCTTCAGCAGGACCCCATTTGCGAACCCCTGGGGCAGTGAGCTCAGTGGATTCTTGCCCCTGGAGATAGCTGGCCAAGGGACCTCCTGGGCAAATCAGGCTCCCTCTCCTCAGAAAATGAGCCAGTGCCCCAGGGGCATTTGCACTCGGGATGGTATAAAGTGTGAGGGAAACCAGGCCACAGGAGGGAGGGTGTGTGGCCATCTTGCACACCCTATCCGTGACCATGGGGTCCAGAGCACCCACCTGGCCTGGTCATCTTATTAGCTCTGCTTTGCCAGGAGGCCACAGACACAAGAGGCAGGCCCACGTGGTCAGCACCCTGGGCTTCTGATGAATGCAACGTGAATATGGTCATTTTCTTGTTGAAAGTGTGATTCTTCTTATTCGTCTGAGACTGAGCAATGAATTGACAGTGCTCCTCTGGGAAGGCTGGTGTGAGTGGCACATAGGATGCCTGCCTCCGAGGAACTCACTGTGCAGCTTCTGGGGGGGCCTGAGCCTCTTTTCACAGCAATTCCACCTCCTTCCCTGGTGTTTTTCCTTCTGTCGTGGGATTGGAGTGGCCCTAGGAGACAAGGGGCATGACGGTCTTGAGTAACACGATCACATACATGGAATCACATACGTCTGTTACCATAGTCTATTAGTAGGAACAGGTCCTGCCCACACTCAGAGAGGGTGACTGATTATACAAGGATGTGGATATCAGGAGTCAGGGCTCAAGGGGCTTCCCCAGAGCCTGTCTGCTATAAGCACCAAGCCCACTGGGTTACTATGAGGATGAAATGAGATGGTGTATAAAGAGCAGTGCTTGGCACATAGTGAGTACTCGAAAAATGCCAGGCAATGGCTATGCTCCCAGACTTGTCCCCTTCCTGAGCAAAATCCGTCAGTCCTCCCGTGTAACGCTAATGCAACTAGTATTCATCTCTATCACTCCATATCGCACATATGTATGAGTGTTCTCAACTTCACTCCAAGATGAGCAAGTATGTGGCTGTTCGTGGGGTGGGGGCAGAACTGGTTAATACGTGCCCAGCATCTATGCCACATCAGGTACTGTACATGTGTTATCTCATGTATGTCTCCCAACAACTCCATGAGCTGGAGACTGTCATCCCCACCTCACGTCCCTGAAAATGAACAGAAGTGCTTCACTGATCACCCTTCTCATGCCATGTGCTCCAGCCTGGGTCCCTTGGACCTGCACTGAAGGAAGACCACTGGTGGGCGATGAGAGCAGAAATTTGGGCCCTTGTCCTTCAGCTGGCCTTTGTCCATATCATGTATGAGATACAGCAATGTTTCCTGGCCAAGTGTCCATCTTTGGTACCTGCAATTTGAAGGATTCACTCTCCAGGGTGGGTATCACCAAAGTCTTTGGGAAGCTCTTTGATCTCTCCAGGATAGCTCTGGGCAGAGCCTGGTAAAGACAGTGTAGTCTCTAGTAGGTCTGTGTCTTTATTCCCATCTTACCCCTAGGTTCTTCATGACCTTTTTTTTTTTTTTTCCTTAGATTCCATATATATGTGTTAGCATACGGTATTTGTTTTTCCTTTTCTGACTTACTTCACTCTGTGGCACACTCTAGGTCCATCCACCTCACTACAAATAACTCAATTTCGTTTCTTTTTATGGTTGAGTAATACTCCATTGTATATATGTGCCACATCTTCTTTATCCATTCATCTGTTGATGGACACTTAGGTTGCTTCCATGTCCTGGCTATTGTAAATAGAGCTGCAATGAACATTGTGGTACATGATTCTTTTTGAATTATGGTTTTCTCAGGGTATGTGCCCAGTAGTGGGATTGCTGGGTCATATGGTAGTTCTATTTTCAGTTTTTTAAGGAACCTCCATACTGTTCTGCATAGTGGCTGTATCAATTTACATTCCCACCAACAGTGCAAGAGTGTTCCCTTTTCTCCACACCCTCTCCAGTATTTATTGTTTGTAGATTTTTTGATGATGGCCATTCTGACCGGTGTGAGATGATATCTCATTGTAGTTTTGATTTGCATTTCTCTAATGATTAATGATGTTGAGCATTCTTTCATGTGTCTGTAGGCCATCTGTATATCTTCTTTGGAGAAATGTCTATTTAGGTCTTCTGCCCATTTTTGGATTGGGTTGTTTGTTTTTTTGTTTTTGAGCTGCATGAGCTGCTTGTAAATTTTGGAGATTAATCCTTTGTCAGTTGCTTCATTTGCAAATATTTTCTCCCATTCTGAGGGTTGTCTTTTGGTCTTGTTTATGGTTTCCTTTGCTGTGCTTGAAGATATGGGGAGGGGGAAGGGTAAGCTGTGACAAAGTGAGAAAGTGGCATGGACATATATACACTACCAAACGTAAAATAGATAGATAGCTAGTGGGAAGCAGCCGCATAGCACAGGGAGATCAGCTCTGTGCTTTGTGACCACCTAGAGGGGTGGGATAGGGAGGGTGGGAGGGAGGGAGATGCAAGAGGGAAGAGATATGGGAACATATGTATATGTATAACTGATTCACTTTGTTATAAAGCAGAAACTAACACACCATTGTAAAGCAATTATACTCCAATAAAGATGTTAAAAAAAAAAAAAAAAGACAGTGTAGTCATGCCTGGACCCAATGCTATCCTCCTCCAGCGGAGGGCGCCCTTCACAAACCTTAAGTCCAGGTGTCCTAGTGCTGGGGCACTCAGCCTAAGGGGATGATTCTAGGCCACAGATGGGCACTGAGCAGGACTTGGAAGGCTGGGTCTTGGTCACCAAGATCTCTGCATATTCTGCTCATCTCCTCCCATGTACTGAGCCCAAATTGGCCAAGGCAGGCAGGACACTGGAGGCAGATAGCCTGGAAATAGCATGGCACAGATGGGGTTGTTCACCAGCATGAATAAAGACATGGAGAGGGGACATTCAGGATGTATTTGGAGGTCAGAGAATAATGAGGATTAGCCGGTGCTGAGGATGCAGGCTCATAAGATGAAGGATAAGAATATGGTAGTGGTATGTGTGGGTGGGTGGATGTTGATGCTTCATTGCAAGGATCTCAAAATGCCAATCCAACCAGTTGATTTTGACCAAGTTGATCAGGAGCAATGACAGTGTTTGGGAAAGGAAATGGCCTAAGTACACACTTGATAAACGTTTGAACTAATGATAAAACAGAAGAGTGACTCAGTAATCAGTGATTCCTAGAAATGGACTGGATGGAGATGGTCCAGGTAGTATTACAGGCAAAAACATCCAAGTTCCAGCTCTGCTTATTTCAAACTATCAACAGAATAAATTGGCAGGATGATAAAAGAAACTCGACTCAGCCATGGAACTGAAGAATGAGGGTTTGGGGAAGTTTTGTCTATTCCAAGGCATTGAAGATATAGTCTGTTTTCTTCTAAAGGTTTTATTGTTTTACTTTTTGTATTTAGATGCAATTTATCTTTGTGTGTGATGTGAGGAAAAGATCTATAGTATCTTTTTCCATGTTAATATCAAATTAACTTAATACCATTTATTAAAAAGACTATCCTTTCTCTCCTATATTGTATTATCACTTCTGTCATAAATCTGGAACATATATGTATGGGTCTGTTTCTGGACTTTCTTTTCTATTCCATTCTTTTTTTTTTTATCCTTGTGTCAATAGCACATTGTTAACTACTATAGCCTTAAAATAGGTATTGATATCTTGTAGTATAAATCTCCTAGCTTTATTCTCCGTCTAGATTGCCTGGCTCTTGTGATGGTTAATTTTATGTGTCACCTTAAACAGTGTTTTGGGATAAGAGTAACATTTAAATCGGTGAACTTTGAGTAAAGCAGATTGCTCTCCATATTATGGGTGGGCCCCATCCAATCAGCTGAAGACCTGAATAGACTGAAAAGGCTGGCCTCCCCAGGCAAGAAGGAATTCTCCAGCAAACTGTCTTTGGACTTCATCTGTATCATTGGTTCTGCCTCTCCAGGTTGTGCACCTTTAGCTCTCCTGGGTCTCCAGCCTGACAGCCCACACTGCAGATACTGGACTTGCCAACATCCATATTCATGTAAGCCATTTCCTTATAATAAATCTCTTTCTATATACATATATGTACATATACACACATGCCCTGTTGGTCCTATTTCTCTATAGAACCCTGACTAATTCAGCTATTCTCTAACCTTTGCAATTCCATATGAATTTTAGAATCAGTTTATTACCATCTCTCTCCTCCAGAAAGCCTGCTAGGATTCTGATTGGGATTGTGTTGTATCTCTAGGTCTGTTTGAAGAGAATTAACATCCATACCATATTGAACCTTACGATCTCAGAATAGTGTGTGTCCCTCCCCTCCATATCTTAGGTTGTCTTTAATTTTTCTCTATTTTCATTAAACTTGTTCTCAAGTATTTGGCTGATGCTATTTTAAGTGGTGTTTTTTTAAACTGTGTTATATTTGTTTGCTGCTGGTATAGCAAAAAGCAACTGATTTATGTATATTGTCCCTACATCCAAAAATTCACTTAACTCTAATTTTTTTTTTGATACTTTGGGAAACTCCCAGTCATTATATCTTCAGTTATGCCTCTCATTCTCTCTCTCTTCTTCTGTGCTTCCAATTACACTTTGCTAGACCTTATAAATTGTGTACCATGCCTCCTATGCCCTGTTCTGCTTTATCTGAGGCTTAAACATTTTTCCTCTCTGAGCTTCAATTTTGATGTCTCCTATTGGCTTATTTTACAGTTCATGATTAATCTTGTCATTTGCTGTGTCTAATCAGCTCTTAAACCAATAAGTTGATTTCTTAACTGCAAATATTATATTTATCAGGTCCAAAATGTTCATTTGATGCTTTTTTTATAGATTCAAAACTTCTCTGATAATCTCTATCTTTTGAACCATTTTGTCCATCATTCTTTCTGTATCCTTAAACATACTACTCAGTTATTTTAAAGTTCTTTTCTGATAATTCTGGGTTACTAGTGGGTCTGCTTCTATAGTCTGCTTTTTCTCTTGGTTTTCAGTTACATGTTTTTTCTTTTAGAGTAATTTTTAAGTGAATACCAAAGAGTGGGTATAAAATTCCTGAAAAGTTCTAGATAGTATTGTCTTCCCCCAGATAGAGTTAACTGTTTCCTCTGCTGGGCAGATAGAGTGAGATATTGAACAGCTTAATTCTGATAAGAACAGAATTGAATCAAGGTCCAGCTACAGTTCCAATGAGAATCAGTCCACCTCCCTCAAGTTCACCCTATTTCTATAGTGTGGCTCTCAGTCAAGAGCCTGTTAGGGCTTTGTCTCAACACAAAGAGACTGCAGGAGATTCTGTTCTGCCTTTTGGGGCTTTGGCTTTGCTCTTTAGCATCCTGCCCTGAGCTGCTTCTATTTGTAAAAAGCCTTTTGGGAGAGGGCAGTGGTCTAAGTATGAGGTCCCTCAAGTCTCCCCTTTGGCCAAAGGCATCAGAATCAGCCAGCGTCCTCAGGAAAAATGCAGTCACAGATGCCTGATGGTTGATGTCAGTTCATTGCTCCCTCCCATACTTTCAGCTCTTACCAGGTTGTCCTCACTCCAACCCCTGGTGAGCCTTTGTCTTTTCAAGAGACTTCAGAGAATTCTAGTCTGTTTTCAGAGGTCTTCAGCTTAGTTTCCCAGCCTCTTACATCACACAGCCTCATAATTCAACACATATCTCTGTTACCAAACTCAGGTCCAGTTGCTCACTGCTCCGAAGCCAATAAAGAGGCAAGGTTTGGAAAGGAAAGTTTGCTTTATGTCAGAGGCTGGCAGCTGGGAGAGGAAGGGCGGACTCGTGTCCAAAGGCTGACTACCCCTCCCCCAATCCAGTGGGCAAGAGCTTTTATAGGCGGAGGGAGGGGGCCGCATGCAGAAACACCACTGTCAGCTCTGACAGTCGTCTTGAAATTGGTCATTGGTGGTCTGACCAGCATCATCTTGATTGTTTTAAGTGCAGTTAATCTTCAGTTCCAGGGTCGGTTTGTTCCCGCTTCTTTGAGGCCAGTTCTCGGAATTGTGGCAGCTTATGTCATGGCTACAGTCTGGTCATCATGTAGTTCACTTCTTCCACCTGGAGGTGGCTTCAGTATCTATAAGACAGCTCAAAGGATATGGCTCAGAATATTATCTGTAGCCCTTGAGGAGGAAATAAAGTCCTTGACTATGCTTAATGACTAAACTATTATTATTTGGTCTCATTTGACTGTTTTCCTTTGTTTCTGCATTTTCTCACTTCTCTGATTAAACTTATTCTTTGACTAATGTTTTTCTACAGACAAAAGGCAGACGGAGGACATGGGGGGGGGGGGTAAGAACCATAGGGTCCTGCTTCGTTTTGTCTCGAGTGGAATCTGGCTGGAGGTTTGGGGCCCCCCAAGCCTCCAGTTTTGTCACTCTAGACCAGCCCTGTGACCCAGCCTTATTCCACCCTCTAGCCTGGACCCAGAATCATCAAATGACCAGAAGGGAAAAGCTTTTGCAGATCCTCACCTCTGAGAAGTCTCTCCTTCTCCAGAATTTTAGTTCCTCTGGTCCTGGTTGCTCCATAGCTCCCTGATGCTTTGGGAAATACAATTTTTATTTTTATCCAGATTTTCTATGGCTTGGCTGTAGCTCTGTCCTGTTGCAAACTATTTCATCTTACCCCAAAGGATGGAGGTATTTTTTTTAAGGGTGGAAGAAATTAAACCATGTCTTTGTACTGATGGAAGTGATCCAAGAGGGAAGGAAGGGGTCATGACAGGTAAGGTACAAACTGAAGGAAGTTCTTGAGAAAGGGAGGCATAGAGGTGAGAAGCCAAGTGGATGGCTTGCCCTTGAGGGGAGGAAGGATTCTCTTTCCATGGTAACTGCGGTAAGAAGGAGAAGCAGAGTTAGATGCATTTAAGAGTTTCAGATTAGTGGGGGTGAGAGGAAATTCCCCTCCTCCACTTTTCACAAGAAAATTACAAATGGCTTGGAGAGACCTAACCCTAGAAAATGAACACCGTATGTGAAATTATTAGGAGGTAATCACAGCGAGTACATTTATGATCCTTAGATAGGGACAATCTTCTTAGAGATGGTACACAAAGCAAAAGGCAAATAAAAAGACTGATTAATCTTGAGATGCCCAAAAGTATATCTTCTAATGGCAATATATTAAGGAAAAAAAGAAGGACCAAAGTGAGAAAATACTAAAAATATGCAGCAAACTATTCATTTCCAGAATATAAAGAGAACTCTCACAAATCAATAAGTAAAAGGAACAACTCATTGGAAAAATAGGGAAAGGCTCAGATAAATTCACAGAAAGGAAATGCAAATGGCCAATTGCCATACCTCGACCTCACAAGTAATTGAGAAAATGCAAACTTTTAAAATGAGCTACATTTTAAAAACTCTATAATATCGGCAAAAAAAACAAAAACGGAAAAGCATTTGCAAAAATGAAACGTGGACAAGAGGTGTGGTTTGCCTTATTGGCCAGGCCCCTTCTGCACTAGGAGAGGGTAAAATGGAACCAGGTCACCTGGTGTGTTTCCACAAAACTAGCACCCCCCGCAGGCAGGCAGGCAGGCCAATGTAGGTTTCTTTACTGAAGGTTGGGTCAGTTTCAGAAGGGACATTTTTTTTAAATTTTATTTTATTTTATTTTTTATTTTATTTTATTTTTGGCTGTGTTGGGCCTTCATTGCTGCGCGCGGGCTTTCTCTAGTTGCGGTGAGCGGGGGCTACTCTTTGTTGCGGTGCGCAGGCTTCTCATTGCGGTGGCTTCTCTTATTGTGGAGCACGGGCTCTAGGGTGCGCGGGCTTCAGTAGTTGTGGCACGCGGGCTCAGTAGTTGTGGCTCACGGGCTCTAGAGCGCAGGCTCAGTAGTTGTGGCGCACGGGCTTAGTTGCTCCGCGGCATGTGGGATCTTCCTGGACCAGGGCTAGAACCCGTGTCCCCTGCGTTGGCAGGCGGATTCGTAACCACTGCGCCACCAGGAAAGGCCCAGAAGGGACATTTTGATGCAGAAGAGACAAATGTTAGGGTTTGGAAGAACTTGGACTTCCCCTTGAGTTTTGTAAGACAAAACACCTAGGAACTTTGGCCTTTGCAAGGAGAGGTTCCCCAGCGGACTGTCCCTCCAGCCCCTTGTCCTGCCTGCCCACCTGCGGGATAACCCCTCACCCCATAAGCATCCATTTCCTAAGTCTCCACTTGGGTAGATTCCACCCCTGCCCGCAGGTGAGCCCTCCCCTCCCGTGGCCCCCTCCCTCTTCCTTCAGAGTGTCCTTTTGGTCTGGCCCCTGGGCTACAGCAGGGTGTGGGCTTCAGCCAGGTGGGTGCTGCCAGGTGGGCACTGCCCAGTTTTACAGTTTTACAGTTCCCCTTACCTGGGGAAGGAGGAGAGTGCAATTGGTCTGATGAACTCCAGTCTGATGGCCAAGGGTGAACCTGGCCTCTCTGATTTGAGTTTCCTTATTGGCGAGAACTATAAGCTGCCAGTTCTTTTATTAACAGATCAATAAAGTTGGCATTTCTCCCAAGGACAGACATTTTCCCCCATAGGACACAACAGTCTAAAGCCCAATTGAGGAAACAACATTTTCTCCACTAACACAGAGCCTGTCCTGCCCTTGCAAACTGGTCTGCATTGTTGTCAGAGGGGCTTTTGAGTTCTTCCCTGCCCCAAGGGATGGAGTCTGGACTGGGGCGTTGTCTTTCACAGCAGAGCTTTGTTGGAGGAGGATCATTTAACCCCGCTATTCTTTCTCCCTCCCCATAAAAATGGAGAGAGAGGGTGTCGAGGGTGTCTATTCCTCCAGAAACCATAATAATATTTTCCATTTGCAAATGAGTTGGGAAACTAGAAGCACACAGCATCCAGCCTGTGGCAGGGACTCCAGAACAACTGCTTCCCGCCTTCCTGTTCTGACTTCTGCTACAGCGTCCAACTCCCTTGGCCTTGACTCATAGCATGTGGGTTTATAGTGACTGGATAGTAGTTAAAACTTTATATCTTTGTCTCCCCTCGACCCTGGCTCCCTGACAAAAAAAGGTACCTTAGAGTATTTGAAAGTATGTGGGGTTGGCCATCAAACATCCCTGAATCCAAAGCTTAGTTCTAGCCCTTACTAGTTGAGTGACCTTGAGCCTGTAACTTAACGTTTTTAGGCTTCCTACTCGTCACTTGTAACATGAATGGGGTATCAACCTTAATAAGTTGCCATAAGGAACAATAACATTTGTAAAGCCTTTGGCACATGGTAGGGCCTCAGTCAATGGTAATTTGTTAACTAAGGGTAAGATACCATCTCTTATTCATCTCTGTGTTCCAGCATCAAATGGAGCGCTGGAAATGTAGGAGGGACCCAGCAAATATCAATACTTGTTGGACTGAAATATTCTTTACTCAGATGTTTTCCTGGTTCAAAACAACTCCAGCCACATCCAACATGAACCCAGAGGTGTGCTGGAATAGAACTTATTCAGACACTCTTCCTGCCAACGCCTTATAGAAAATGCACTCAAAAATAAGTGTGTTCACAGCACAGCAGAGGCCCTGGGTATTGAGTCTGCAGTGAAAGGAGAGAGGTTAGGATAGACAAAGCCCCGTGCTGAACAGATGGCCCCCGGGACTCTGTAATTATCGTATTTTACTTGAAGGTCTTCTTTGTAATTGGCCTAGTGAGGTCAGCATCTATGCCAAGGTGGCTCGTGCAAGCTGATTGGTCGCTGAGGCCGCCCTTGTGTGCCTGGGGTTTTTCCTGACTGTGGTACCGAGCTTCCACGAGCATGCGTGGGGCTCCACCTGCATCATCCCTCCACAGCCTCTCCCTCTGGCTCTTTGGTCCATGGTTTTACATGGTTCTTCATTTAATCCATCAGAAGGACCCAGAAGGAAGCAATTGGCTGTAAGTGGGTCATTCCCTGAAGCCCGGTGGCAGCCTTTTTTTTTTTTTTTTTTTTGAATTTTTGAATTTTATTTAATTTATTTTTTTATACAGCAGGTCCTTATTAGGCATCAGTTTTATACACATCAGTGTATACATGTCAATCCCAATCGCCCAATTCATCACACCACCATCCCCACCCCCCGCCGCTTTCCCCGCTTGGTGCCCATACGTTTGTTCTCTACATCTGTGTCTCAATTTCTGCCCTGCAAAACGGTTCATCTGTAACATTTTTCTAGGTTCCACGTATATGCGTTAATATACGATATTTGTTTTTCTCTTTCTGACTTATTTCACTCTGTATGACAGTCTCTAGATCCATCCACGTCTCCACAAATGACCCAATTTCGTTCCTTTTTATGGCTGAGTAATAGTCCATTGTATATATGTACCACATCTTCTTTATCCATTCGTCTGTCGATGGGCATTTAGGTTGCTTCCATGACCTGGCTATTGTAAATAGTGCTGCAATGAACATTGGGGTGCATGTGTCCCTTTGAATTATGGTTTTCTCTGCGTATACTCCCAGGAGTGGAATTGCTGGATCATATGGTAATTCTATTTTTAGTTTTTTAAGGAACCTCCATACTGTTATCCATAGTGGCTGTATCCATGTACATTCCCACCAACAGTGCAAGAGGGTTCCCTTTTTTTCACACCCTCTCCAGCATTTGTTGTTTGTAGATTTTCTGATGATGCCCATTCTAACTGGTGTGAGGGGATACCTCATTGTAGTTTTGATTTGCATTTCTCTAATAATTAGTGATGTTGAGCAGCTTTTCATGTGCTTCTTGGCCATCCATATGTCTTCTTTGGAGAAATGTCTATTTAGCTCTTCTACCCATTTTTGGATTGGGGTGCTTGTTTTTTTAATATTGAGCTGCATGAGCTGTTTATATGTTTTGGAGATTAATCCTTTGTCCGTTGATTCATTTGCAAATATTTTCTCCCATTCTGAGGGTTGTCTTTTCGTCTTGTTTATGGTTTCCTTTGCTGTGCAAAAGCATTCAAGTTTCATTAGGTCCCATTTGTTTATTTTTGTTTTTACTTCCATTACTCTAGGAGGTGGATCAAAAAAGATCTTGCTGTGATTTATGTCAAAGAGTGTTCTTCCTATGTTTTCCTCTAAGAGTTTTATAGTGTCCAGTCTTATATTTAGGTCTCAAATCCATTTTGAGTTAATTTTTGTGTATGGTGTTAGGGAGTGTTCTAATTTCATTCTTTTACATGTAGCTGTCCAGTTTTCCCAGCACCACTTATTGAAGAGACTGTCTTTTCTCCGTTGTATATCCCTGCCTCCTTTGTCATAGATAAGTTGACCATAGGTGCGTGGGTTTATCTCTGGGCTTTCTATCCTGTTCCATTGATCTATGTTTCTGTTTTTGTGCCAGTACCATATTGTCTTGATTACTGTAGCTTTGTAGTATAGTCTGAAGTCAGGGAGTCTGATTCCTCCAACTCTGTTTTTCTACCTCAATACTGCTTTGGCTATTTGGGGTCTTTTGTATCTCCATACAAATTTTAAGATTTTTTGTTCTAGTTCCATAAAAACTGCCTTTGGGAATTTGATAGGGATTGCATTGAATCTGTAGATTGCTTTGGGTAGTATAGTCATTTTCACAATATTGATTCTTCCAGTCCAGGAACATGGTGTATCTCTCCATCTGTTGGTATCATCTTTAATTTCTTTCATCAGTGTCTTATAGTTTCTGTATACAGGTCTTTGTCTCCCTAGGTAGGTTTATTCCTAGGTATTTTATTCTTTTTGTTGCAATGGTAAATGGGAGTGTTTCCTTAATTTCTCTTTCAGATTTTTCATCATTAGTGTATAGGAGTGCAAGAGATTTCTGTGCATTAATTTTGTATCCTGCAACTTTACCAAATTCATTGATTAGCTCCAGTAGTTTTCTGGTGGCATCTTTAGGATTCTCTATGTATACTATCATGTCATCTGCAACAGTGACAGTTTTACTTCTTCTTTTCCAATTTGTATTCCTTTTATTTCATTTTCTTCTCTGCTTGCCATGGCTAGGACTTCCAAAACTATGTTGAAAAATAGTGGTGAGAGTGGACATCCTTGTCTTGTTCCTGACCTTAGAGGAAATGCTTTCAGTTTTTCACCATTGAGAATAATGTTTGCTGTGGGTTTGTCATATATGACCTTTATTATGTTGAGGTAGGTTCCCTCTATGCCCACTTTCTGGAGAGTTTTTATCATAAATGGGTGTTGAATTTTGTCAAAAGCTTTTTCTGCATCTATTGAGATGATCATATAGTTTTTATTCTTCAATTTGTTAATATGGTTTATCCCATTGATTGATTTATGTATATTGAAGAATCCTTGCATCACTGGGATAAATCCCACTTGATCGTGGTGTATGATCCTTTTAATGTGTTGTTGGATTCTTTTTGCTAGTATTTTGTTGAGGATTTTTGCATCTGTATTCATCAGTGATACTGGTCTGTAATTTTCTTTTTTTGTAGTATCTTTGTCTGGTTTTGGTATCAGGGTGATGGTGGCCTCATAGAACGAGTTTGGGAGTGTTCCTTCCTCCACAAATTCTGGAAGAGTTTGAGAAAGATGGGTGTTAGCTCTTCTCTAAATATGTGATAGAATTCACCTGTGAAGCCATCTGGTCCTGGACTTTTGTTTCTTGGAAGATTTTTAATCACAGTTTCAATTTCATTACTTGTGATTGGTCTGTTCATATTTTCTATTTCTTCCTGGTTCAGTCTTGGAAGGTTATACCTTTCTAAGAATTTTTCCATTTCTTCCAGGTTGTCCATTTTATTGGCATAGAGTTGCTTGTAGTAGTCTCTTAGGATCCTTTGTATTTCTGCAGTGTCTGTTGTAACTTCTCCTTTTTCATTTCTAATTTTATTGATTTGAGTCCTCTCCCTCTTTTTCTTGATGAGTCTGGCTAATGGTTTATCAATTTTGTTTATCTTCTCAAAGAACCAGCTTTTAGTTTTACTTATCTATTTTTTATTGATTTATTGATCTATTATTGATCTCTTGTTTTCTTTGTTTCTATTTCATTTATGTCTGCTCTGCTCTTTATGATTTCTTTCCGTCTGCTAACTTTGTGTTTTGTTTGTTCTTCTTTCTCTAGTTCCTTTAGGTGTAAGGTTAGATTGTTTATTTGAGATTTTTCGTGTTTCTTGAGGTAGGCTTGTATAGCTATAAACTTCCCTCTTAGAACTGCTTTTGCTGCATCCCATAGGTTTTGGATCGTCGTGTTTTCATTGTCATTTGTCTCTAGGTATTTTTTGATTTCCTCTCTGATTTCTTCGTGATCTCTTGGTTATTTAGTAACATATTGTTTAACCTCCATGTGTTTGTATTTTTTACGTTTTTTCCCCTGTAATTCATTTCTAATCTCATAGCACTGTGGTCAGAAAAGATACTTGATGTGATTTCACTTTTCTTAAATTTACTGTGGCTTGATTTGTGACCCAAGTTGTGATCTATTCTGGAGAATGTTCTGTGCGCACTTGAGAAGAAAGTGTAATCTGCTATTTTTGGATGGAATGTCCTATAAATATGAAAAACATCTATCTGGTCTATTGTATCATTTAAAGCTTCTGTTTCCTTATTTATGTTCATTTTGGATGATCTGTCCATTGGTGTAAGTGAGGTGTTAAAGTCCCCCACTATTATTGTGTTACTGTCGATTTCCTCGTTTATAGCTGTTAGCAGTTGCCTTATGTATTGAGGTGCCCCTATGTTGGGTGCATATATATTTATAATTGTTATATCTTCTTCTTGGATTGATCCCTTGATCATTATGTAGTGTCCTTCCTTGTCTCTTGTAACATTCTTTATTTTAAAGTCTATTTTACCTGATATGAGTATTGCTACTCCAGCTTTCTTTTGATTTCCATTTGCATGGAATATCTTTTTCCATCCCCTCACTTTCAGTCTGTATGTATCCCTAGGTCTGAAGTGGGTCTCTTGTAGACAGCATATATGTGGGTCTTGTTTTTGTATCCATTCAGCGAGCCTGTGTCTTTTGGTTGGAGCATTTAACGCATTCACCTTTAAGGTAATTATCAAAATGTATGTTCCTATGACCGTTTTCTTAATTGTTTTGGGTTTGTTTTTATAGGTCCTTTTCTTCTCTTGTGTTTCCCACTTAGAGAATTTCCTTTAGCATTTGTTTAGAGCTGGTTTGGTGGTGCTGGATTCTCTTAGCTTTTGCTTGTCTATAAAGCTTTTGATTTCTCCATCGAATCTGAATGAGATCCTTGCCAGGTAGAGTAATCTTGGTTGTAGGTTCTTCCCTTTCATCACTTTGAGTATATCATGCCACTCCCTTCTGGCTTGCAGAGTTTCTGCTGAGAAATCAGCTGTTAACCTTATGGGAGTTCCCTTGTATGTTATTTGTCGTTTTTCCCTTGCTGCTTTCAATAATTTTCTTTGTCTTTAATTTTTGCCAGTTTGATTACTATGTGTCTCGGCGTGTTTCTCCTTGGGTTTATCCTGTATGGGACTCTCTGCGCTTCCTGGACTTGGGTGGCTATTTCCTTTCCCATGTTAAGGAAGTTTTCGACTATAATCTCTTCAAATATTTTCTCGGGTCCTTTCTCTCTCTCTTCTCCTTCTGGGACCCCTATAATGAGAATGTTGTTGCATTTAATGTTGTCCCAGAGGTCTCTTAGGCTGTCTTCATTTCTTTTCATTCTTTTTCCTTTATTCTGTTCTGCAGCAGTGAATTCCACCATTCTGTCTTCCAGGTCACTTATCCGTTCTTCTGCCTCAGTTATTCTGCTATTGATTCCTTCTAATGTAGTTTTCATTTCAGTTATTGTATTGTTCATCTCTGTTTGTTTGTTCTTTAATTCTTCTAAGTCTTTGTTAAACATTTCTTACATCTTCTCGTTCTTTGCCTCCATTGTTTTTCCGAGGTCCTGGATCATCTTTACTATCATTATTCTGAATTCTTTTTCTGGAAGGTTGCCTATCTCCACTTCATTTAGTTGTTTTTCTGGGGTTTTATCTTGTTCCTTGATCTGGTACATAGCCCTCTGCCTTTTCATCTTGTCTATCTTTCTGTGAATGTAGTTTTTGTTCCACAGGCTGCAGGATTATAGTTCTTCTTGCTTCTGCTGTCTGCCCTCTGGTGGATGAGGCTGTCTAAGAGGCTTGTGCAAGTTTCCTGATGGGAGGGACTGGTGGTGGGTAGAGCTGACTGTTGCTCTGGTGGGCAGAGCTCAGTATAACTTTAATCCGCTTGACTGCTGATGGGTGGGGCTGGGTTCCCTCCCTGTTGGTTGTTTGGCCTGAGGCAACCCAACACTGGAGCCTACCTGGGCTCTTTGGTGGGGCTAATGGCAGACTCTGGGAGAGCTCACGCCAAGGAGTACTTCCCAGAACTTCTGCTGCCAGTGTCCTTGTCCCCACGGTGAGCCACAGCCACTGCCAGCCTCTGCAGGAGACCCTCCAACACTAGCAGGTAGGTCTGATTCAGTCTCCCCTGTGGTCACTGCTCCTTCCCCTGGGTCCCAATGCGCACACTACTTTGTGTGTGCCCTCCAAGAGTGGAGTCTCTGTTTCCCCCAGTCCTGCCAAGGTCTTGCAATCAAATCCCACTAACCTTCAAAGTCTGATTCTCTAGGAATTCCTCCTTCCGTTGCCGGACCCCCAGGTTGGGAACCTGACCTGGGGCTCAGAACCTTCACTCCAGTGGGTGGACTTCTGTGATATAAGGGTTCTCCAGTCTGTGAGTCACCCATCCAGAAGTTATGGGATTTGATTTTACTGTGGTTGCGCCCCTCCTACCATCTCATTGTGGCTTCTCCTTTGTCTTTGGATGTGGGGTATCTTTTTTTGTGAGTTCCAGTGTCTTCCTGTCGATGATGGTCCAGCAGCTGGTTGTGATTCTGGTGTTCTCGCAAGAGTGAGTGAGAGCACGTCCTTCTACTCTGCCATCTTGGTTCCTAATCGGTGGCAGCCTTCTTATGATGAAGAAATTGGGTCTTTGCAAAGAGCAAGCATCCAACCAAAGCCTGGGGGGATGAGGGGAGGGAGGCTACTGTGTCATAAACTTCCCATGGGAACTGTTCTGTGTGGTCTCTTCTCCTCATTCTAGAGATGAGGAGCCAAGGCTCAGAAAGCGACCATCACTTGGTCAAGATCATGGAGCTGGTGAGCAGCAGAGCTGGAATCTGAACTCCAGTGTGTCTGATTCCAGAGTCCAAACTTTCTTCCACTCTGCAACTCTATTCATTGACTGATAGAAACCAGGCTGGCATTCACAAGCTGGGCACACATGTCCCGGAACTTAGCAAACCTCTCTAGTTACATTGCCAAATAGTAATCACTCCTATAATCCTTGTAGGCCATCTAGGGCCCAGCTCCAAGTTTCTCCATCATAACAGAGGGCATCATCTTATTAACTCGGGTCCTATACACTCCAACTTGTCTAGGAGACGTTCTGGGGATGAAATGCACAAGGGTAATGGATGGAGTGCCAGATATGCAAGGCCACGGTCATAGGGGCTTGGAGATTACAGGTCCCAGGGACGCCAGCCAATACCTGATTTTAAGGAGGAAAAGAGATTAAGCCATCTCTCCCTCCCCTGTGTTTATACAAATGTCATGCAGTCCCTCCCACCCTTTAAAACAAGCTTCCTTACCACCATGTTTCTAGGTTGAAGGTCAGCAGAGTGGAAGGATTAAAAACACCTCCCGGAGCCAGATTATCTGGGTTCAAATCACATCTCTGCTATTTACTAGCCATGAGAACTGCAGCAAATAACTGGCGGGGCAAATGGGGATAATGAGAACACAACCTACTTTGTGTAGTTGTAAGGTTGAAATGAGCTCATGTGTGCTGAGTCCTTAGCACAGTAAGAGCTTTAGGTGTTGGCTACTACTTTGGGTACTGTGCTAGCTCTCCAGCTTTCCCTTCAAAGCCAGATTTCTCAGAAGAAGCCAGAGGCACTGTCTTGCTCAAGCTTCACACCTCTTGCAGAGCACCTTATCATCTTGTTTCTGCCAATCACCTTCCCACCTCAACCCCGCACACTCTCCTGAAAGTGCTCTCTTGAAGGTCCCATGGGCCACCCTCCTAATGGTCGCAGATGATGGGCAGACACCATCAGCAGACACCGTCCTGGCATCTCTGTGTTGTTTCATGCTGCTGACCCTCCCGCTTTGTAACAGTCTTTGGCTTTCCCTTTGGTTCCACATCTTGACACTGGTGATGCTCACCTTTTGACATAAGAAGGTTTAAAACGGTGGGTGGAACTGAAACTAACCATCGTTCATCTCCTAAAAGTTTTCCCCCTAAACTTCTGATAACGGTGTGAATTCCCCCACCGCCGCACCATTCGTCTTTCTCATCAGAGAATCGGAGTGTTTTGTGGATGGGGGCGCGGGGGACTAGCTAACTGAGGCTTCATCAAACAAACAGAGCACAAAATTTGGCCCCTTAAGCACTGTCCATCTTCATTCCCCGAACTGGATTCCCTAGCCTCCAGGAAACAGGTGAGTTCCGGCAGCATTCCAACTTTCATGATGCTATAGGGACCTGCTCTAGGAGATGGGCAGGCACGAGGGCAAAGTGGAAGCAACGAGAAACCCTCAAATGTACACAGATGTGCAACGTACAGCCAAGCCCACTTGCTGTGGCCCACTGGGTCCATGATCCATTGTCACTCCTTTCCCAGCACCTACAGCCATTCATCCCCCTGAAAGTTCAGCCCTGCACCAGCTCTGAGTCCAATTCTATCCTGATTTGGAGAAGGAGAATATGTAAAGAAGGCCTAGTCCAATGCCTCTGAGAATTCAGCATCTCCAGGCTGTCTGCTAGCCATACTGGTATCAGAAACTAGGATCTGAGCCCCTGCCCCACACCCTGTCCCTCCATCACAGAAGATGTGCCTTAATATTGACAGTGCAGGGGGCACCTTCCACCCCCAATCCTAGTTCCCCAACACACACACACACACACACAAACTCTCTCTCTCTCTCTCTCTCATTCTTTGCAGAAACTGGAAACTTGCCTCTGACCCAGGGCTTTGCCTTGGGCCCCACTGCCTGATAACAACTTCCCTGATGCTGGATGGATAAGGTAGACTATGCACTACATCTTCTTGGTGTTTGCAGTAGGCCTGGCACATATCAGGTGCCTGATAAATGTCAGGAAAACTAAACTCTTGTTGCTGATGGCCTCACGCCTGCTGCGGATAAGTCGTGAAGAACGATATAAAGAGTACATCTCTTGGAAGAAGACACTCAGGCTTGGATTTGCGTTCTGAAACTTGCTAGCTTTGTGATGGCAAACATGCTACTTGACATCTTTGAGCCTCATTTCCTCGGTTTGTGAGGATTAGAGATGACATATGGACACGTGTGCTGTCATGCCTGGTCAGGCTTGTTCTTGATCAGTGGTGGTGTGGAAACATAATTATTAGAATCTCCCCTACCCATGCTGCTTTGAGAAGGGAAATAAATCAGAAAGAGATATTTTCCTTTAGGAGAAGAATTAGCTGTAGTACAAAGAAACTAGGACGCCATCACTTGGACCTTCATTTGTCCAGAACAAAAAATGTTGTCTCGGCTCTGAAATATCTGTGGGACCTTCTCAGTTACAAAGATTGTTAGCTGAGCTATTTGGACTAAAATCAAAAGTTGCCATTCAGATTGCATTTTATGACACTCGGATTTTCCTCTGGGTGTTCACTCTCTTTAAGTTTCCTGACACGCAAGGTCCAGGAATGTCAGAGATTTCTCCACTGCATAGAGGGTCTGTATCACTTTTAAAAACATAAATCATAAATCATATGATATCACTTATAAGTGGAACCTTTAAAAAATGATGCAAGTGAACTTATTTACAAAACAGAAACAGACTCACAAAGAGAAAACAAAGGGGAAACGTCAGGGGAGGGATAAATTAGGAGTTTGGGATTAACATATACACATACTATATATAGATAATAATCTATAAAAATAGATAATCAGCAAGGACCTACTGTATAGCACAGGGGAACCCTACTCAATACACTGTAATAACTTATATGGGAAAAGAATCTGGAAAAGAATAGATATATGTATATGTATAATTGAATCACTTTGCTATACATTTGAAACTAACACAACATCATAAATCAACTATACTCCAATATAAAATAAAAATTTTTTAAATATATAAATCAGTACCCTATATTCTGTGTAGACTGGAAGCTTTGTGATGCACATTTTACATTATGGCCCACGGCATATAAAACATGGCAAGTGTAGGAGATGACTGAGAATGTGTACGTGAAGTCATTTAAGGTGTGAACGTTCAGGATTTTTTCTTTGTTGTAGTTTTTCATGTCTTTCCTCTTGTCGCCTCTTGCTCTGGGTCCTGTGTTCCCCATCGCTATGCATAAGTCCATCTGCTTTCAGGTGGTCGAGGGAGCGGCTTCCTCTGCTGAATCTCCCTGTCTCATTTATTTTTAACCAACCTCTATGCATAAAAGTGCTTTGTACTGTTTCAGAACCTAAAACACAACCCAGAACACAGCAGTAGCGATTGTTATTGTTATTATTGTTATTGAATCCCTGTGTATTGGCTGTTCTCAGACAGCGGTAGTCACCCTTCTGCTTAGGTGTCAAACTTACCTCTTTGCTGGTCTCCCTGCCTCGGCCTTCTATCACCTGGCTTCTATGAATTCATTCAACAAAGATTTATGGGGCCCCTGCCTGGTGCTGGGCATGGCCCCAGATGCTGCAGGTTCAGGAGTGAATGAGGCAGACGCGTCTCTCCCGTTCCAATCACCGTCCATTCTAGTGCGGGCAGCAGATGATAAAGAAAAGACAACTGATGTAAGTCTAGATAGTGGTAAGAGTTCTGGGGAAAATAAAGCATCATAATGGATAAAGCATGGTGGAGGGAGGGGGCTCTATGTCAGACCACGTGGTCCAGGAAGCCCTTTCTGCAGAACTCCATGACCTAGGGGAGCATCTTCCCAGGAGGCAGGCAGACGGTATGAAGATGCCAAGGGAAGGACTAGCCTGAGGTGTTTGAGGACCAGAAAGGCTGGGATGAAGGGAAGAGTGAGCTCGGATGAGATTAGGAGGTGGGGATGGGAGGCAGGTCATACAGGGCCCCAGAGGCCAAGATTTCATTCCATAGGCCATGAGAAACTGAGGAGAAGCATGAGCTGGCTGGGGATGAGAAGGTCAGTCTGGCTGCTGTGTGGGGAATGGACTGTAGGGTTTGAGAGCAGGACCCAGAGACCCCTTGGGATGTGGTTGCAGTGGTCCTGGTAAGAGGTGCATGGCCTGGGCTAGAAAGGAGGAGGGGCTGGGTTCGGGTCACGTTTTGGAGGTCAAGGTGATAGGACAGGCTGGTGGATTGAGGAGGGGTGTGGCGGAGAGAGAGGAGGGGCAGCCGACCAATACGTGCTTGGCCAGCCTTCCTGACCTCCTCCGCTGGGCCCGGTCTTCAACTCTGTTCTAGAACCTTCCTGGCTCTACTCCTCCCATTCTGGACATTTCAGAGCCCCTCTCTCCTCCCTGCTGCCCCCTCACCTCCCCAACTTCTCTTCCGACCAACTCCAAGAAGGAGAAGGAGGAAGGAGGGGGAAAAGTACGTGTCTAGATTCTGCCACAGCAGCTGTTCCTGCCCCAGTGTGACAGCGTCTGCGATGTAAATCCGCAGTCTCTCTGGATAACACAGGAAACAATTACTCATGCAGATGAAAATCTTTTATTCCTCTCCTTGACAGCTAGCAGCTCAAGGAGCCTTTACTGTGTCAGTCCTCAGTCGAGATAGAAGCTAATATTTTCCATCTGGAGTCTCTGGGATAATATAAGGCAGCTCCCGGTTTAATAATGAGCTTCCAGTGTTTGGCTGGGCCACAGAGTTACAGAGCGGGGGGAGGAGGGAGGCTCAGAACAGTGAGAAAGAGTCCAGGAAAGTACATCTGAGAACTGCAGGGGGAAAGCGATTTCAAGGTTAGGGGAAATCAGACACGGCGCCAGCATAGTTACGGAGACGGCAGAGGGGGTCCCGGGAGACAGGATCCAGCAGACAGACCCTGGGCAGGACAGGGTCCAGAACTGGGAGCCAGGGTCCTGAGTTCCAAGCTGGGGCCTCGTAAATCCATTCATTCATTCACTCATTCAGCAAGTGTTTCCTGAATGTCCAGGTCTTGTGTAGATTCTACATTAGGCTCTGGCGGTGACGGAGGTGGAGGGATTGACAAATAAATAGAAAAATACCAATGCAGGGGGATAAGTATTATGATAGAAGAAAGCAACACAGATTTGGGTGCTGCTGGCCAGCGCCCAAAGGAAAGAACATTTTAGCAGAGGCCTTAGGTGAGCAAAGTAGAGGGAGTGGAATTCCAGGCAGAGGGAAGGGCACGTGCAAAGGCAGAATGGCAGGGTGTGGTGACTTGTTAGGATCACAGTGTCTGTAATATGGGTCGGACAGTGTGGTAGGCAGCTTCTAAAATGACCCCCATCTCCCGATGTTCCCACCCTAGCAGCGTCCCCTCCCCTTGAATGTGGTGTGTCCTGTGAATTGCTTCTAACCCATGGAATACAGGGCGAAGGTGACATGATGTATAGGTTATACATAACGTGATTCATTATTCACTCACTCATTCATTCATTCACTATTGTAATGATCTATCTTCACAGCAGTTATGAGACAGGCTGGGACCTGGGACCTTTTGCTGCAGTGCTTGAACAGTGGGCAAACCTCTCATGGAGCAACAAAATACAAAGAAACTATGTATGCAACTAAAACTAACTGTGTGCATGCTGCAGTTGGGGCAAATTCTGGACAAAAGATACAAAGAGACCAAAAAACCCAACTGCCGTTTCTCTGAGCCTGGCCTTTTCATGCTTCACAAATAAACAGAGGATCAACCCTGGAGGAAATGTTTAGCTGGAGAGAGTTGTTGCAGTTCCTGTGTTTGTCTCCAGGACTGTGAGATGTGTTGACTGCAGAGCTGATGACAATGAAACAGAAGGGGAGTTCTTATAAATCACAAAGGATAATAAATAACTTCACCCATGGAGGGAAAGAGACAGTTTGAGAAAAGGGACTTTTTGGAAAAAAGCTGCCTCTAGATAGGAGTCTTGCAGCTCTTGGTGTTCCGGCCGGGTGTCAGGCCTGAGCCTCTGAGGTGGGAGAGCCAAGTTCAGGACATTGGACCACCAGAGACCTCCTGGCCCCACGTACTATCAATCGGCAAGAGTTCTCCCAGAGGTCTCCATCTCAATGCTAAGACCCAGCTCCACTCAATGAGCAGCAAGCTCCAGTGCTGGACACCCCATGCCAAACAACTAGCAAGACAGGAACACAACCCCACCCATTAGCAGAGAGCCTGCCTAAAATCATAGTAAGTTCACAGACATCCCAAAACACACCACCGGATGCAGCCCTGCCCACCAGAAAGACAAGATCCAGCCTCATCCACCACAACACAGGCGCCAGTCCCCTTCACCAGGAAGCCTACACAAGCCACTGAACCTACCTTACCCACTGGGGTCAGACACCAAAAACAATGGGAACTACGAACCTGCAGCCTGCAAAAAGGAGACCCCAAACACAGTAAGTTAAGCAAAATGAGAAGACAGAGAAATATGCAGCAGATGAAGGAGCAAAGTAAAAACCCACAAGACCAAACAAATGAAGAGGAAGTAGGCAGTCTACCTGAAAAAGAACTCAGAGTAATGATAGTAAAGATGACCCAAAATCTTGGAAATAAAATGGAGAAATTGCAAGAAATGTTTAACAAGGACATAGAAGAACCAAAGAGCAAACAAACAATGATGAACAACACAATAAATGAAATTAAAAATTCTCTAGAATAAATTAATAGCAGAATAACTGAGGCTGAAGAATGGATAAGTGACCTGGAAGATAAAATAGTGGAAATAACTACTGCAGAGCAGAAAAAAAAAAAAAAAAAAAAAGAATGAAAAGAATTGAGGACAGTCTCAGAGACCTCTGGGACAACATTAAATGCACCAACATTCAAATTATAGGGGTCCCAGAAGAAGAAGAGAAAAAGAAAGGGACTGAGAAAATATTTGAAGAAATTATAGTTGAAAACTTCCCTATGGGAAAGGACATAGTCAATCAAGTCCAAGAAGCGCAGAGAGTCCATACAAGATAAATCCAAGGAGAAACATGCCAAGACACATATTAATCAAACTATCAAAAATTAAGTACAAAGAAAACATATTAAAAGCAGCAAGGGAAAAAAAAAAAAAGCAGCAAGGGAAAAGCAACAAATAACACACAAGGGAATCCCCATAAGGTTAACAGCTGATCTTTCAGCAAAAACTCTGCAAGCCAGAAGAGAGTGGCATGACATATTTAAAGTTATGAGAGAAAAACCTACAACCAAGATTACTCTACCCAGCAAGGATCTCATTTAGATTCAACAGAGAAATTAAAACCTTTACAGACAAGCAAAAGCTAAGAGAATTCAGCACCACCAAACCAGCTTTACAACAAATGCTGAAGGAACTTCTCTAGGCAGGAAACACAAGAGAAGGAAAAGACCTACAATAACAAACCGAAAACAATTTAAAAAATGGTAATAGGAACATACATATCGCTAATTACCTTAAATGTAAATGGACTAAATGCTCCAACCAAAAGACATAGACTGGCTGAATGGATACAAAAACAAGACCCGTATACATGCTGTCTACAAGTGACCCACTTCAGACCTAGGGACACATACAGACTGAAAGTGAGGAGATAGAAAAAGATATTCCATGCAAATGGAAATCAAAAGAAAGCTGGAGTAGCAATACTCATATCACATAAAATAGACTTTAAAATAAAGACTATTACAAGAGACAAAGAAGGACACTGCATAATGATCAAGAGATCAATCCAAGAAGAAGATATAACAATTGTAAATATTTATGCACCTATCATAGGAGCACCTCAATACATAAGGCAAATGCTAACAGCCATAAAAGGGGAAATCAACAGTAACACAATCACAGTTGAGGACTTTAACACCCCACTTTCACCAATGGACAGATCATCCAAAATGAGAATAAATGAGGAAACACAAGCTTTAAATGACACATTAAATAAGATGGACTTAATTGATATTTTTGGACATTCCATCCTAAAACAACAGAATACACTTTCTTCTCAAGTGCTCGTGGAATATTCTTCAGGATAGATCATATGTTGGATCACAAATCAAGCCTTGGTAAATTTAAGAAAACTGAAATCGTACCAGGTATCTTTTCCAACCACAACACTATGAGACTAGATATCAATCACAGGAAAAAAAACTGTAAAAAATACAAATACAGGGAGGCTAAACAATACACTACTTAATAACCAAGAGATTACTGAAGAAATCAAAGAGGAAATCAAAAAATACCTAGAAACAAATGACAAAGAAAACATGATGACCCAAAACCTATGGGATGCAGCAAAAGCAGTTCTAAGAGGGAAGTTTATAGCAATAAAAACCTACCTCGAGAAACAAGACACATCTCAAAAAAACAACCTAACCTCACACCTAAAGCAATTAGAGAAAGAAGAGCAAAAAAACCCCCAAAGTTAGCAAAAGGAAGGAAATCATAAAAATCAGATCAAAAATAAATAAAAAAGAAATGAAGGAAACAATAGCAAAGATCAATAAAACTAAAAGCTGGTTCTTTGAGAAGATAAACAAAATTGATAAGCCATTAGCCATACTCATCAAGAAAAATAGGGAAAAGACTCAAATCAATAAAATTAGAAATGAAAAAGGAGAAGTAACAACTGACAATGCAGAAATACAAAGGATCATGAGAGATTACTACAAGCAACTATATGCCAATAAAATGGGCAACCTTGAAGAAGTGGACAGATTCTTAGAGAAGCACAACCTTCCTAGACTGAACCAGGAAGAAATAGAAAATATAAACAGACCAATCATAAGCACTGAAATTGAAACTGTGATTAAAAATCTTCCAACAAACAAAAGCCCAGGATCAGATGACTTCACAGGCGACTTCTATCAAACATTTACAGAAGAGCTACCACCTATCCTTCTCAAACTCTTCCAAAATATAACAGAGGGAGGAACACTCCCAAACTCATTCTGTGAGGCCACCATCACCCTGATACCAAAACCAGACAAAGATGTCACAAAAAAAGAAAACTA
Organism: Balaenoptera ricei; assembly: GCF_028023285.1. Taxonomy (NCBI): domain Eukaryota; kingdom Metazoa; phylum Chordata; class Mammalia; order Artiodactyla; family Balaenopteridae; genus Balaenoptera; species Balaenoptera ricei. Next base: position 179,078,875 of record NC_082640.1, on the reverse strand, counting down.
CAGGCCAATATCACTGATGAACATAGATGCAAAAATCCTCAACAAAATACTAGCAAACAGAATCCAACAACACATTAAAAGGATCATACACCATGATCAAGTGGGGTTTATCCCATGAATGCAAGGATTCTTCAATATAGACAAATCAATCAATGTGATGCACCATATTAACAAACTGAAAGATAAAAACCATATGATAATCTCAATTGATGCAGAAAAAGCTTTTGACAAAATTCAACACCCATTTATGATAAAAACCCTCTGGAAAGTAAGCACAGAGGGAACTTACCTCAACATAATAAAGGCCATATATGACAAACCCACAGCCAACATCATCCTCAATGGTGAAAAACTGAAACCATTTCCACTAAGATCAGGAACAAGACAAGGTTGCCCACTCTCACCACTATTATTCAACATAGTTTTGGAAGTTTTAGCCACAGCAATCAGAGACGAAAAAGAAATAAAAGGAACCCAAATCGGAAAAGAAGTAAAACTGTCACTATTTGCAGATGACATGATACTATACATAGAGAATCCTAAGGATGCTACCAGAAAACTACTAGAGCTAATCAATGAATTTGGTAAGGTTGCAGGATACAAAATTAATGCACAGAAATCTCTTGCATTCCTGTACAGTAACAACGAAAGATCAGAAAGAGAAATTAAGCAAACAATCCCATTCACCATGGCAACAAAAAGAATAAAATACCTAGGAATAAACCTACCTAAGGAGACAAAAGACCTGTATGCAGAAAACTATAAGACACTGATGAAAGAAATTAAAGATGATACAAACAGATGGAGAGATATAGCATGTTCTTGGATTGGAAGAATCAACATTGTGAAAATGACTACACTACCCAAAGCAATCTATAGATTCACTGCAATCCCTATCAAACTACCAATGGCATCTTTCACAGAACTAGAACAAAAACTTTCACAATTTGTACAGAAACACAAAAGACCCCAAATAGCCAAAGCAATCTTGAGAAAGAAAGACGGAGCTGGAGGAATCAGGCTCCCTGACTTCAGACTGTACTACAAAGCTGCAGTAATCAAGACAGTATGGTACTTGCACAAAAACAGAAATATAGATTACTGGAACAGGATAGAAAGCCCAGAGATAAACCCACGCACATATGGTCACCTTATCTTAGATAAAGGAGGCAAGAATATACAATGGAGAAAAGACAACCTCTTCAATAAGTGGTGCTGGGAAAACTGGACAGCTACATGTAAAAGAATGAAATTAGAACACTCCGTAACACCATACACAAAAATAAACTCAAAATGGATTAAAGACCTAAAAGTAAGGCCAGATACTATAAAACTCTTAGAGGAAAACATAGGCAGAACACTCTATGACATAAATCACAGCAAGATCATCTTTGACCCACCTCCAAGAGAAATAGCAATAAAAACAAAAATAAACAATTGGGACCTAATGGAACTTAAAAGCTTTTGCACAGCAAAGGAAACCATAAACAAGACGAAAAGAGAACCCTCAGAATGGGAGAAAATATTCTCAAACGAAGCAACGGACAAAGGATTAATCTCCAACGTACATAAGCAGCTCATGCAGTTCAGTATTAAAAAAAACAAAGAACCCAATCCAAAAATGGGCAGAAGACCTAAAGAGACATTTCTCTGAAGAAGATATACAGATCGCCAGAAACACATGAAAGGATGCTCAACATCACTAATCATTAGAGAAATGCAAATCAAAACTGCAGTGAGATATTACCTCACACCAGTCAGAATGGCCATCATCAAAAAGTCTACAAACAATAAATGCTGGAGAGGGTGTGGAGAAAAGGGAACCCTCTTGCACTGTTGGTGGGACTGTACATTGATACAGCCATTATGGAGAACAGTATGGAGGTTCCTTAAAAAACTAAAAATAGAACTACCATACGACCCAGCAATCCCACTACTGGGCATATACCCTGAGAAAACCATACTTCAAAAAGACATATACCACAATGTTCATTGCAGCACTATTTACAATAGCCAGGACATGGAAGCAACCTAAATGTCCAACCACAGATGATTGGATAAAGAAGATGTGGCACATATATACAATGGAATATTACTCAGCCATAAAAAGAAACAAAACTGAGTTATTTGTAGTGAGGTGGATGGACTTAGAGTCTCTCATACAGAATGAAGTAAGTCAGAAAGAGAAAAACAAATACCGTACGCTAACACATATATATGGAATCTAAAAAAAAAAAAAAAGAGGTTCTGATGAACCTAGGGGCAGGACAGGAATAAAGACACAGATGTGGAGAATGGACTTGAGGACACGGGGATGGGAAAAGGTAAGCTGGGACGAAGTGAGAGAGTGGCATGGACATATATACACTACCAAATGTAAAATAGATAGCTCGTGGGAAGCAGCCGCGTAGCACAGGGAGAACAGCTCATGCTTTGTGACCACCTAGAGGGGTAGGATAGGGAGGGTGGGAGGGAGACGCAAGAGGGAGGGGATATGGGGATATATGTATACATATAGCTGATTCAGTTTGTTATACAGAAGAAACTAACACACCATTGTAAAGCAATTATACTCCAATTAAGATGTCAAAAAAAAAGTTACCTTAGGAAAAAAAAAAACCAGTCAGTTTTCTACTGTGAATGCTTTAAGGACCCCATGATATCAAAAAAAAAGTGCCAATAAAGTCTTAGAATGTTGAAAAAAAAAAAACTAAAACCCTACTGCCACTTTTGAAGAGCCCGGAGCAAAAGCAGGGTGTTGGGAGCAAAAGTACGGTACTGCGCATGCCCCTGCACACACCACCGCCTAAGGGTTAGGCAAACCCCCTAAGCCACCCCTCCAGCCTGACCCCCAGACACGCCCCTATCCTCACCCCGTATAAGGAACAAGCTCGCCCCGCCCCCATTCAGGGAGCGAGCAAGCAAGGGAACATGTTGTTTGTCCTCACTCCCCACTGCTGCAGCAGGGGCCCCACTAAAGCCTTGCCTGAATTTCTTGTCCGGCCTCTGATCAGTTCTATTGGTTAAGGAGGCCAAAAATCCTGGTCGGTAACAGTTATAGCCTATTGAGGAGAAACATTATGGGTGGGATAGAATCATTAACACGAGGTAGATTATAAAACTCTCTGAACATAGAAAATATTTCACTTAATCTTATATTCTTACATATTTTTATTTTATTTAAAAATTTAAAAAAATTTTAACATATATTCTTACATATTTTTAAAGATGTTTGTTCAACTCTTTGTGATTGTATGTTATGATTATCTTTTACCTTCTTATGTGTACTATGTCTCCATATTTTGAAAAAGATATATCTCTTTGTATTAAACAGGGAAAGCATTAAACAATCAAAGTATTAACTAATTAAAGAATTAAACAAAGTTTTATGATCTCAAAAATAATCTCTCCAAGTGAGTAGGTTGAGTAGAGGAGTGCCCTGGGCTCCCAAAGAGGTCTCTGGACTCTGGAATGAGGTCAGAGATTGTAGGTGAGCCCTGACGGGACAAGAGGAGGCGGCTGGCCTCGACCCGCAGCCCTGAGCATGATACCCAGCAGGGGCATCTCCAGGGAGACCCAAGGGCTCCTGAGTGTGAGCGGGGCCCTCGCCCCAGACCCAGCACAGAATCCCCGGGCAGCGGGCGGCTTACCTTGCCGGCCTCAGGTAATCTCCCTCCCCTCCCTGCCCTCAGGTCTCATCCCCGGTTCTGGGGGAACAAACCAGCAGGGCCCTGTCCACGAAGGAGCAGACAGATGTACTCCTGCCTGTCAGCCCCCGAAAGGGGGCCTGTGGTGCACAGACAGCGGTGGAAGGGCTGGATCTGGAGCCGGGCAGACCCCGGTTCAAATCCCAGCTCTGCCACTTACTGGCTGGCTGACCTTGGACCTGCTCCCTTGACTTTCTCAGTCTCCTTCTCTGTAGACCTGAACACGGAGACCTGTCTTGTTCAGTACGTGTCCCTCCGTGCTGGCCCAGCATCGGTTATGAGCCTGGTCATAAATGAGGTGCTGAGTGTGACTAACGATCAAGCTAATAACGTTATATACATGTTACTATAGACCATGTAGTTATGTTACACTGTGTAATAATATAATACTTTCCATTCACCCAGTACTTCTTACATACCAGACCCTGAACTAAATGTTTTACATCCAATATCTCATTATATCATCACCAAACCCAAGGGGAAGTGGTATTGCCCACTTAGTAATTGAGGAAAGCAAGTATTAGTAGGTGAAACACCTGCCCAAGTAGATTGGCCTTAGTCCAGCCCAGCCAGGCCTCCCAGCATCGCACGGGGGTTCTGCACCTGGACGTTTCTGGGAAAATGCTTGGGATTAGCCATGGCTGATCCTCCCCTCCGGAAGTGCCATGCAAGTGGGCTGGGCCCACGGTGGGTGTCTCACTGGTCAGGGAATGACTGATGTGGGATGGACAGCGGGACAGAGTCCGGAGGTCTGCTCTGGATTCACAGTGGACCTCGGCCAAGTCACTCTCCCGTCTTGGGCCTGAGCATTAGAGAGAGGACAGAAAATAAAAATCTTTGGAGAATTCTCAGAGCACCGATCAAATATCAGGAGTTGTTCAGATCAGAGAGAGAGAGAGTGTGGCACTAGTGAAAGCAGAACAGGCCTTGGATTCCCGTCCCGCCATCCCCTAGCTGTGTGACCTTGGATGAATCATTCAACCTCTCTGGGCCTCAGTCCAACTCAATTTCCTTGTCTGGACAACAGGGAGAGTTGTAATGCTTCCTTTTCAGGGTTGCTCTGCGGTTAAAAGAGACCATGTAGGTGAAGTGCTGCGGCCCAGTGCCAGGCATGCACTAGGGTGTGCGCTAACTGTACTGTGGTAAGAGGGGCGGGTAGGGTGTCAGCCCTGTTTCCCTGCATCCTGCTGGCCTCGTGCACGGAAGACGATGCCCAGTGAAGAACCTGTGAAGCCGAACTTCGTCTACCCACCTCTATGGGTGGTAGTGACATTAACTCCTTCACAGCTAGGGGGTGACCTGAAGGAAAATGCCTGTGTTTTGCCCACACAAATGGGGGCCTGGGTGGTGCTTTCCTGAATAGGGTGTTGCTTCAGGCAAAGTCTATTCTCTTTCTCTCCAGCATAGAGTCTAGACGCACTCAGGAAGCTCCAAATGCGGGGAGATCACCTGCTATGTCTGGAGGGGAGGGGTCCTAGGGGAGAGAAGGCCCACCAGGGGTCAGACACCCTGGGGACCTCGGGCACCTCACCTCTCCAGGCCTCACCTCCCCCACGTGTCCATCCAGGACCCCTCAGCCCCATCTCCTCCTGTGTGTCACTGAGCCCCATCCTCTGTGTGGATTTGGAGTCAGCCAGGACCCAAATTCAAATTCTGTCTCTGCCACTTAGGAACCACCTGACCTTGAGCTAATCCCCTCACTTCTGTGGCCTCAGTCTCCTCCTCTGTGCAATGGGTGATGCTGTCTCCCTGGCATGGTGTCCGTGTGGATAGGGCTCAACACTGTGTGAAAACCCTTGGTGGACAATGAAACATGCAAAGTAAACTTAAGGGATCCTTTTTACCTTTTATGCTTTCAATCTAGAACTAGGTTTAATAGATCACATCAGGTGGGAGGCTCTTTCCTTGTGTCCACCCTAAAGGGTGGGTTAATTGGTACAGTTGGCTGAATGATGGCCCCCAAAGATGTCCATGTCCTAATCCCTGGAACCCAGGAATATGTTACTTTACATGTTCAAAGAGACTTTGCAGATGTAATTAAATGAAGGATCCTGAGATGGGAGATTGTCCCGGATTATCTGGGGTTGGGGGGCAACGCACTCACCAGGGTCCTTATGGGAGGGAGGCGGGAGGGTCAGAGTCAAAGAAGGAGATTTGATGACAGAACCAAGAGTTTGGAGTGATGCAAGGAAAGGGCTACAAGCCAAGGAATTCAGCAGCCTCTCGAAGCTGGAGAAGGCAAGAAAAAGGATTCTCCCCTAAGGCCTCCAGAAGGAACCAGCCCTACTTACGCCTTGATTTTAGCCCCATAAGGCTCATTTCAGGCTTCTGACCTCCAGAACTGTGAGTGAACAGATTGTTGTTTTAAACCAATAAGTTTGTGGTCATTTGTTACAGCAGCAATAGGAAACTAATAGTATTACTCCAAAGATGGGGGACCACATGCTAGGATGTAGCCAGGGTAGATGCATGGGGTCCAAGCGCAAGGCCTGATATGTCCCCATAGCTCCTTTGCTTATGGCTCGTGTGGGCGCTAGATGGCTAATGGGGGGCCCTAATGAACAACTGAACAAAGACAATCAGAGAAGAGATGAGGAGGTATTAACCATGAATAGGGCAGATAGTCAATGGCAGAGATGCACCTAGAACCAGGATTCTGAACTGCTGGTCCATGATTGTCTCCATCATCCACCGTCCTCTGTCAATCTACCTGAAGGATAAGTCAGTGCTAGCCTAGAGAGAAGAGAAGAAAGAGAGGCACGCACTTTATATGTAACGACTCACTGATGCTCCCAATTCTCCGAGGTAGGTACTGTCGTTGTTCCCGTCTTACAGATGAGGAAACTGAAGCACAGAGAGGTTAACTTAACCTGCCCAAAGTCATTCAGCCAATATGATTGACTGCATTAATGACCTCAATTAATGGTCTCCCTGCATCCGCTCTTTACCTGTACCTTTGCAATTCCTTTCCTATCCCATTTTGAGCTTTGGCCACTTGACCTGCTTTGGCCACTGGGCTGTGACGCAAGCAGAGGCATGAAAGCAAGTGCACAACTCTGTTTGCCCACTTACATGACTGGGTTTGCTCCCCCTTGCAGCCCTACCATCACCACAGAAACATGCTCCAGCTAATCTGTGGGAGGGATGGGAGAAGCACATGGAAGCAGAACCAGTTCATCCCATCCAGAGCGTTCTAGACCAGCAAGTCCCCTAGCTGGCCTGCCATCTGACCCTGGACACATGAGCAAGCCCGGCCAAGGTCAGCCAAGCCTGGCCCACATTGGCAGAGCAATACAACTGGTCTGAAGACTTGTGAGCCACAATAAATGGTAGTTGTTTTAGGCCACTACATTTTAGAGTGGCTTGTTACACGGCAATAGCTAACTGATACAACCAATAATTAGCAGAGTGGTGGGTTTGGGGAACAGCATAGTCCAGCTTGGGAGGAACTTTTAACACATATCTGAAAGAAGCATCAACAGAGCCAAGAGTTTAAGAGGAGGGTAGGTGTGAGGCCTGGTGCTGTGGGGACTATCTTGCTACCACAAGAGAAGTCAGCCTAGGACGTAGCTGATGCTGGGAGGAGGGGAACCAGAAATTTGGTGGAGACCCCATTTTCCTACCTGTTCCCTCCTTCTGTGCTGGCACAAGGCACATAGCTGTGACAGCCATCTTACAGACACCAAGAAAAGGAAAAGTGTATCATAGAGACATCAGCTCAGTGCTGGGACACAGTGAACCAGTGCCAGAAGCTTCTAAGTCCTTGTTTCAGGCACATTGGCCAGGTTTCCTGTTACCTGCAGCAGGGAGTACTCCTGCCCGACGCACAGGGGCTGTTTGCTCCCTGCAGCGCCCTGATTCCTGCAAGGCCAGAGCAGGCACCCGGAAGCTCACAGTCAGTCTGCATGCCAGAGCTCTCTGCCTAGTTGGGGCGCTTCTGAATTTGGTCAAAAGCTTATTTGGTGCTCAGCCCAAATGTGGGACAGACGCTCTGATACGATTTTCTTTTTTCTCAACCGATTTTTTATGAAAAGTTCGAGACCTGCTATGCCTTTAAAAATACCCTGCGTCACCTCCCCAGACTAGCACACCTAACAAGGAACTGGTGCAGCTCTAAACTGCCGTCCGCTGAAGATGCATATAAAGTCCGAAAAGAACGTGGGGGGAAGTAAACCACAAGCCACAAAACCTGCCTCCACTGCCCTCCCCTCCTCGGCTCCGCACACACCCCAAACTCTCCATTTCTGATTTGAGATGTGTAGCTGCAAAGTGAACAGACAGAGAGAATGAAAATGGGTAGCCTGGATGCTGAAAGAGCTTTGAAGCAGGAGCTGGGGCTGCTCAGGTGTCCCCGACTGTGACCTTGAAAATGGCAATCCCCCTCTCTGGGTTGCAGTTTTCTTCTCCGTAAAGGGGCTTTTCGCTAAGCCCCCTCCCCACTCTGCTCATCTGGGTCTATGAGAGCCTTTCTTCTCCATCTGCAGCTACAAACGTGTCAGGGGAGTGTGGCAGGGCTGGGGAGGTTTGGGGAGATAAGCTGATCTGAGTTTTAATTCCAACTCTTGGGCCTAAATGCCAAGTTGCTATTGGATAAATCCTTAACCAACCTGATCTTTAATTTGTCATTTTTATCAGGAGAATAATGATACTTCTTTATTTTAATCATTAGAGGGAGTGCCTAGGAGATAAAAGCACATAGTGGATGCTCCACGGTTGGTAAATATTCTGCTGTATTATTAGTTTGATTGTTGTTGTCTTTCTTGTTAAATGGCCAGAATGGAAGTCAGATGGGCATTTACCTAGAGGATGGGCAGGTGGAGCCCGCAAGCTCATGAGACTAACGTAACTAGAATGGAAACAGAAAAGTAAATGCCCCACCTGCTATGACTCATTCTTGGCTGGAAATGATACAGACCTCGGTTGGGAGCAGCATTAGAAACTTGGAAAGGATGGGGGATGATTGGCACAGGGGCTGAGGGATCTCCCTGTGTTGGCCTTCCATCTTGTTAGACAGAAAAGAAAAGCCAGCCTAGCCGGAGCCAAAGCTTTAAGTTAATATACACCTATTCTGTATCTTGGCATTACAGAGTTGAACTTCCCAGTCTACTTGCCAAGAGGGACAAAGAGCTTTCCAGTAATATGGAAGGACTTGTTGTAATAGCCCCAAGGACTGTTGACTTATAACCCTACACACCACATTTGTTAGAAAGTTTGGGCTAGAAAAACACGTTTGTTCTCTTTAAATGGAAAACCATATTTGTCATAAGTGGTTGATTCCATTCCCTTCTTGGGGATAATTAACTCACCAGGACCCGTCGTTCAGCTCTAATCAACCCAACCTGTGACAAAGGAGCCTGCAGAACACGGTTAAAGGCATTTTTCTTCGTATAAGTATTTTCACAAATAAGAATAAAGCAGCTTTAAATAAGCATAGAATAATGATTTGTTTCAACTGCAGTAAAGCCCCAGAGAAGCAGCAAACAGAAGCTTTCAAGTCCAGCAGCCGTGACCACTGGGGCTTTTCACAGCAGGACACGGAGAAAAGGCTGAGCCGTGAGGCTGCTCCTTTCCGCAGCCTGAAACCAGGGATGACTGTGACTTTGTGCGGATTTGTGTTGTGTCGACTTGGCTAGGCTGGAAACGCATTTTGCAGAGTTTCCCTTCCTGCGTAGTTCTGGGGTAGCATGGCCCCAAGAGACATTGAGCGTGAGATCTGCAAGGTGGAACACATCGGAAGGTTGGTGCCGGTGCTGGAGAAGCTGCTGCAACCCCTACTAGTTGCTGCCGTGCTGGCTCCAGGTGTGGGCGTGGAACAGCTTGTCCAGGGCAACCCTGACCCAGTCCATCAGTCCTCACATGTACCAGCAGCTTCCACACGTATCCCTCAGCCACTGGCCAGTGTCCAGCTGGCTTTTCGACTTAAAATTCTGGAACCATAGCCACTGTCTTATTTATTGGTCGCTCTTATCTATCATATATTCATTTATTTTTTTAACAAACACCGTGGCACCTACTCACAAGGCACAAACCCTGTTCCAGGATCTGGAGGTGAAGGGAGACTCGGTTAGGTCCTTGGCCTTGCTCTCCAATAGCCTGCCATCTGGCGGGGCGTTCAGCATGGGGACAGACACTCCAGCAGCAAACACAAGGACAGAGTCAAGAGAGGCTGAGAGCAGCCGGCTGAGGTCACACTCACCAGCCCCATGGCTCCAGGTTGGAACCCAAGGCTGGTGTGGGTGGCTGAATGATACCCCCAAAGATATCCAGGATCTAGTCCCCAGGGCTTGTGAGCCTTACCTTTGCCTCATGGCAAAAAGAACCTCGCAGATGTGATTAAATTAGGGATCTTGAGATGGGAAGATTATCCTGGATTATCCGGGTGGGCCCTAAATGCCATTGTAAGTGTCATTATAGGAGGGAGACCTGACGACGGAAAATGGAAGCAGAGGCAGATTTGAAAATGCTATGCTGCTGGTCTTGAAGACGGAGGAGGGTCCTGTGAGTCCCAGAGCGCAGCTCTAGAAGCTGGAGAAGGGAAGGAAATGGACTCTTCCCTAGAGCCTCCGGAGGGAACGTGACCCTGCCTCAGTTTAAAGCCATCGAAATCCATTTTCCATTTCTGACATCCAGACCTAAGAAAATAAACGTGTGTTGTTTGAGGACACTGGTACCTGTAATTTGTTCCAGCAGTGGTAGGAAACTATCGCCGCTGGTTAGGGGTCGGGCTCTTTCCCAGACCTGCGGTGGGGAGCAGACTCAGCCACGGAGCTGCCTTGTTCTGGAGCATTTGCTGAAAGAAAACTCAAGGCAGGGGTTTGGCAAAAGGTGAGCCTTTAGATGTGGAAGAGTTAAGTGACTTAGCAGACGCCCATAGCCAAGGATTTTCTGCGTGAGTTAAAAATGATGTCACAAAGCGTTTTAATGATGCAGAGAAACGCTTAGGATGTAATGTCAAATAAACAGAACAAAAGATTTTTAGAAGTATATGTAGTATGAGCTCTACTGGGTTTAAAACCAGCTGCTGAATGAGCAAGCCATAACCGGATGGTTTTGACATGTCAGCACATCAGGAGCTCCTGGGTAAACCCAAGGCCTCCCAGCTGCTCAGCGGACCTTCAAGTTGGATGGAGGCATCGGGGAGGGATGCAGGAGTGCAGGGGAAACGAAGGAGCCCGATTGCAGACCATCACCGGCCGTCTAGTTTTCCAACCCACTTTGCCTGAATCTGCTGTCATGTCCTCAGGCTCCCTTTCCACTCTTCAGGTCTCTGAGTTATTTGGAGACGCGTGCCTAGGCCAGCAACAGGCTCATTTTAGCAAGTGCTATTTCTTATTCCTGTGTTTCCTCCATCACTGTGCTGCCTGCCTGGTCGACCTCCTCCCATCCCTATACCTCGGTTGGGGGTCCTCCTGCCCCAGCCCCAGGAGGAAGACGACCCTTACCTCGGAAAGAAGCTGCTCCTCCTTCTCCGTGTAGGTCAGGCGTGAAGAAGCCCAGGACTGAAGGAAGAGAGGGCACCGCCTGCAGATACTGGGTGTTGCTGTGTCCACCCTGTGAGGGGCTGGGCTGACCGCTGACATGGTTGCTGGGACAGTCGGACCCGAGGCTTGGGCCTCGTGTGCTGGCAGGAGGCAACAGGCTCAGAGCGAGGAGAGGCCGAGGGGCTGGGAGGAGCAAACTTCTCTGGCTCTGGCGTGATGGGAATTGAGCGAGATGGCCTTCCATTCCAGCAGCCCTGAGGCTGGGGGCCTGGAGCAGTGGAACTGTCTTTTGGCACCGAAAGTGAATAACATGGAAAGCTGGGAAAGAACGAGGCTGTAAGCCTGCCCACCAGGTGCCTGGGCAGAAGTAGACACGTTCTATTGTTATCTAGAAGTTCCACATTCCATTACACTGTTCTAAAGCTGATGCTCATTTTAACATGGCAAGGAAGCATCGGTCAGGGTGGCCCTGAGAGGAGAGCCCTGGTGGCAGGGTGTATGTGTGTGTGTGCACATGTATGCATGAGTGTATGTGCATGTGTGTGTATATGTGCATGTGCGTGTGTACATGTGTGCGCATGTGTGTGTGTGCATTGTGTGCATGTGTGAGCACCCACAGGGGCCTTTCAGAGGAACCAGAAAGTGCTACCACAGCAACTTCTAACACCTGCAGCCTGGCTGGATTGGAGGCATTTGCCGGCCGGTGGTTTCGCACCTGCACACAAAAAAAGAACAGGATGCTCGAAACAACGGAATGAGGAAGAATGCCTAGATTAAAAACATACATATAGGATAACCAGAAGGAAATATTCCTCAACCAGGAGCTGAGGAAAGTAAAATGAAAAGACCAAAAATTGGAAAATAAGAGGAAAGAAGTAATTAGAGCATCAAGCCAGTCCAACATCTGATTTGAATGTGTTCCAGAGAGAAAAGAAAACAAAAGGAAATATTTGTTTAATGAAATATCTCGGCACCTGTGGCCCAGACAAGGTGACACATAAAAATAACCATCACAGTGTGTGTGTGTCTGTGTGTGTGTGTGTGTATGTGAACTTTCTGTGTCCTCAGGCAGCAGAAAGAAAGAGAGAAAGATAGAAAGCTCTCATGTGTCTTTTTATAAGGACACTAATCCCATTCATGAGGGCTCCACCCTTGTGACTTAATCACCTCCCAAAGACCTAACACCATTGCCTTGGGGGGTTAGGATTTCAACATGTGAATTTGGAGGGGATACAAACATTCAGTCCATAATAAGAAGTGCTCAATAAATGTTGGGCAAGAAACTAAGCCTGCTGGCCCGGGCAGCAGGCAGTGAGGTCCAGGGCCCATCACCTGGGGAAAAGCCTGACAACCTGTCTCCCAAGAGGCCTCCCTGGTCAAGGTTTCACAGTCTGGAGTCTAGTTCTCAACCTTAAGTGCTTAGAAACTACATTTTTCCAGTTCTTAGTAGACATGCATTCATGTAGTCCACAGGAGTGAAATAAGACCAGATGGGCAGTGTATGAATTTATTAACACACTGAGAAGTGTAACTCTTGGGGGGATCAGAACAGCCCCATCTAAGGGAACCCCCTCTCCCCCTGCAATCAGACTGAGAAGGAACCAAAGGTAGCTTAGCTGATAAGAGGCTGAGCCTGAGGACCAGGACTTGAACCCAGGTGGTCTGTGCAGCTGTGTCCTCACCACATGCTACACTGCCTCAGGCAAGTCCATCAAAAACTAGCTTGGGGTCTGTCCACCCACCACCCCCCGTGCCCATTTCTTGTCTTCCCGGGGCATGGGGGAGTCTTTCACCTAATCTCAGATGATCTCAAAACCACCCAAATTGGGGGCTTCCCCAAAATCACCCCCAGGAGGCTGACTCCATCTTCCCAGCTCTTCATTTCAGGGCTTGGTCCAAGCTGACTACCCTCAGCCCACCAAAAAAAATAATAGTAATAAAAATTAAAAATAAAACAACCCCCCTCCCCAACCAGAATCCCCAAATATGCTGAGTTTGTTTTCGCTCTTCTGCTTGCAAGTGACAACAGGCTCAACCCAAATGGCTCTACAAAAACAATAAAATACATTTGTTTGCATAACTGAAAGTCCAGGGATAGCTCCCGCTTCAGGCCCAGCTGGTTCAGGGCTCAAATCATGTTGCGAGGACTCACATTCTTTCCTTGCTTCACTCTGCCTTCACTGTGTTGGCTTCCACCTCTGGCTTCCTTCTCAGAGGCTCTGCTTTCATGATTGCAAGGTGGCTATTGCAGTCACGTCTCCTCTTGTTCATAAAGGAGGAGGGAATAACACAAGTCTGGGATGGGGTTCCTTTGGCTCTGCAGCCAGAACTGGGCCATGTGCTCATCCCTGAGCCCATCGCTGTCATCAGAGGGGGAACTGATGCCTGATTGGCCAGGCCTGGGTCACATGCACCTGGGAGCAGGGTGAAGTCTCTCCCACTGGAACCGAGTTGTTGGGATCCTTCAAAGAACATCAGGGCTTTAACTGAGAACAGGGTACATGGATGCTGAATGGCTCCAAACCACAAATGCTCACCACCGGCGCTTTGTACTCACCTCTGCTTTTTCTCACCACATTCCGTACACCTGGGTCCCCCTCTCTGATCCAACACCTATCCCTGTCTTACACTCCTATTCACACTTCAAAACCCAGATCCTGCCTCCACCCAGCAGCCTTCCCTGATCACCAGTGTCCACACATGCCCCTCCTCTGCACTCTGAAGGCACTTACCATCCATAATGCTCACAGGCCATGCAGCACAGGCTGTCTGGTCAAGGTCACTGTCCTTCGGGCTGTGTGCATTTTCTCTCCAACACAGTTCCCTGGGACTGGGATAGGTAAACTTTTTTGGTAAAGGAACAGACAGTAAATATTTTAGGCTTTGTGGGCCATATCGTCTCTGTAACAACTACTCAGCTCTGCCGTTAGAGCACAAAAGCAACCAGAGACGAGATGTAAATGAATGGGCATGGCTGTGTTCCAATAAAACTCTATTTACAAAAACAGGTAGCAGGCCGGATTTGGCCTGGGGGCCATAGTTAGTGGACCCCTGCTCTAGGGCCTTAAGGACTAGACCTTGTCTTATTTGTTTTTGAATTTCTCACTCAGTCAGCACAGTGTTTGGTATACAGTGATCAACAGCCATTGCAGAGGATTGGACAACACTGTGATTCTATGATTTTCCTTTCTTTCTCTTAAAACAAAATACAAAAAGCTGTGAGCAGTGACTACACCCAAAGAGGAAAGAGTGTTTGTTCCTGGTCCGCACCAAGAGCGAGACTCAGGGTGCCCTGGGAAATTCTCTTTCTTGGCTCTTCCAGAGAAAGTCATGAACAACCAAAGCAGTTGCTAGAAACTACTCCTCTACCTGGCACACCAATCATAAATAAATACACATGCGTGTATGAATGTGCATGTGTTTTTGTGGGTGCATGTGTGCATTCGTGTAAAAATATGCGAGCACCTGTGTATGTGTGTACGTGTCTTTGCACGTGTACATTTGTGTGTAAGACTTGCATACCACCTGCAAACAGGCACCTGCGTTGCAAAAGCCAGTCCCCTCACATGGCTGAATCCATGTCCTCCCTGCAGCCCCTGCCAAGGCCACCCGTCAGTGTGCATTTCTGCTGAACGTCCCTGGGCAGAGAGGGCCTGGCCCTGGCTGCTCTCTGGCTCTGTGCTGGGTGTCTTTTCACTGTCTGTCTGTCTGCAGGGCCACGTGCTAGAGAAATAACTGAGGAAAACTGAGTGTCTTTAGCAGTAGGATCACTGCCCTGTTTGTCCTAAAAAGCCAATCTTGTCTTTGAGTTGGAAACAGTGGGAGGGAGCAGTGGAGAGAGAAAGGGGCTGGTCCCCAGAAACTCGTTTTTGTGCCAGAGGCGGGGCTGGCAGGGATCCAGGCTCTGCCCCTCATGAACTGTGGGATCCTGAGCAAGGTAAGCTGCTTCCCTGAGTCGCAATCATACATCTGTACGTCGGGAGTAACGCCTGCCTCTCAGGACTGTTGTGAGCCTGGAAGATGACATAGGTGGAGTTTCTGGAACAAGATTTGTTCTCAGCAGTGGCAGCCAGCATGAATATTAGCAATACCAGTTTTATTATTCAGCATTAACATCAACAATACTAGTTATTATTTTTACAGGTTATGTAAAATGCTTCATGCTTTCCAGCCTTGTCTGTGTGGTCACATTCTACTGGATTCTCCCATCTATCCCCATCGAGGGCCCGCCAGCTTCTGTCAAAGGGACAAAGCCTTCCTTAACCGTCCTTCACAAACACTAACTCTTTCACACGGTCTGCTTGAGTCTTCTGAGTCAAACTGGAGGGGTGGCCTCGTCCTCTTCTGAGAAACCATGTGGTTTTAGTCGGGTTCAAATTCCTGCTCTGCCCCTTGCTAGCTCGATACCTAAGAGACTCAGCCTCTCCAAGCTTCTGTTGCCTTATCTGCAAAATGCTGGACACTTAACTCTACGGGGTCGCCAATGAGTTAACATGACCGTGCATGGTACCCTGAAGATGCCAAAAATAAAGGCTCATGTTCCAATCTTGTGGGGGCATTTATGATGCATGTTATATGAATTTGATTTTCACAACTAATACAAATACTTCTCTGAGTCAGTGTTTTTTGTTTCTAAGAAGCCACCCAAAAGCACAGAAGATGAATTTCCATTTCCTCCTTCTGGTGGCTTGTATAGCTGTCTGTACCTTTGTGGGTCCTTGTTACTTTCTCCCCATCCTATTCGTGGCGCCATCATGGCTGCCCAGGTCAGGAGCTCCATCAGGGCAGGAAGCGGGCAGGAATTAGGTCTTTGCCACAATTGCTTAGACTGTCCTGCAAGTGTTCATTGAGAAACTATTATTTTTAGTTCTGAATGCAAAAACTATGATCAAGGTCTTTTAAACCTAAATTAGAGCAGATCTTTCATTAAAAAAAAAATACACAGACTCACAAGCCATTAGGAAAACACGAGCAAGTGTTCATACCCCCTCAGCCTCGCTGGGCTCAGGAGAAACGGGTCACAAGTGTCCCCCTCCAGAGAAGGGTGGGCGTCATCCTTGCAGACACCGCGGGGAGCACGGGGTGCTGTCCACTGGTCCACTGGTCACTGCATTCAATGATCCAAAAATGTTTACTGGGCACCTACTGTATGCAAGGCTCTATTCTACATGTTGGTGAGACCCCCGGGATTTGCAGAGGGGTGGACAAGTCAACAGTGAATGTGGCATATTTTGAGGGGTGTCTCACTACCCCAGGGAGCTGGCCCTGGGCCTGCCTTTCAGTGGGGCTGGCTCTTCTCAAGAGGGGCCTGAGAGTGACTCATCATTTTAATTTATGTTCCTCTGACACTGGTCATGATCTGTCAAATACCACCTTGTGCCTAAATCCAAACACTGCCCATGAAGAAAGTGGCATCAGCCTGGTCTACATTTTGTGCCAAGTGGCCTGCAAGAATTTAAAGGTAAGTCTGACCCAAGTGGGAGTCTCACTGGAGAGTGGATGATCCTTGGGGGACCAGGATCCCCAAACGGATTCTACTAGGGTCGTCAGGTACCTGCTCGTTTTCTTTTCCATCCAGGTGAGATGTCTGAACCAGAGCAGGTCTTATCCAAGAGCCCAAGACTGTGGTGCTGAAAGGACAGCTCCATCACGCTCCCAGACCTGAAAACAAAACAGAACGAAGCTCAAAGCCGTGCCTGTCCCTGGCTGGCATGGAGAGACGAAGGGAGAGGGTCTGGGGCGGCGGGAACCCAGGCACAGCAAGGCCGCCACAGCTCTATGTGGGGGGGCTCCGAACGCTGTCCTGTGAGTCGTGGGATCTCTTTGCCCGCTAATTAGTACCAGGAATCTCAACTGCCCATAAAGGCATCTCTGACACCCACAAGATGAATTTTGCTTTTCACACATAATATAATACCTCTCTTAAATCAGCATTTTTTCCTTCTCTAAGAAGCCTCTGGATGGCACAGAAGAATTAAATATTTGCCCAGAGAATGTGCTTTATAAAAATACTACAAAAACCCAAGGAATGGCTGAAGCTACAGGTAAAGGTCTCAAAAACTGTGGCCACCATTGCTGACTGGGTCTCTCGAAGCAGGTGCCATCCACACCTTGTCTATCAGCTGGGGATGGTGAGTCCCTCTCCGCATGGCTGTTGTTGGGGAACCAAGATAATGGTGTGGGGTGATGGGGAGCCCCTCGCTGGCTGCTCCATTCCCAGGGAGGCTCTTGCCCTTGGGAGGAGAGGCCGGTTGCATGACCTTGGATCAGTTACCTACCCTGCTGTGACCTTGAGTGTTACTCTGGGGTACTAGGGCTGGGTCTGAAGGTAATGGGGAATCAGGGAAAGATTTTAAGCAGAAGATGATAATAAGGTTTGCATTGTTTAAAGTTCTCTCCAGGGGCTTTTTGTGGAAAAAAACCATGTAAATGGAAAGAACTCTTGCTTTAGTTTCAGACAGACCTTGGTCCCTGTCATGATGCTGTCCCTTCCCAGCTAGATGACCTTGGGAAAGTCCTTCAAATTAAGGATCTTAAAATGCAGATCTGATCCAGCAGGTCTGGATCAGGGCCTGATATTTTGCATTTCTCACAAATGTTGCATTTCCTCCCTGGCCATGGTCCTGAAACAAGACCCACTTCCTGGGCATCCTCAGGCCAGGATGAATGATGCCCATTCTTCTCTGGGCCATGGACCACACTGAGTAGCGAGCCTTGATTACCTCTGAGCCTCAGTTTCCCCATCTGTAAATGACATCACTAAAACCCAGCTCGTGGGTGTACCTGGTGGTCCCTGCAGCTTGGTCGGTGCCTAGCCCTCCCCGCACCCAGCTCCCTCTCTCCCCAGGATGATGAATGGTTATTCTGGGCTCAGCACCGGCTGCTTCATTTCTGCTCCTCCCTTTCTCCCTCTTTTATAATAGGTGTACTCTGGAAGCTTGCTTGGCACTGGGCTTGCCTTTCAAATGCCCTACTATTCTTCTTTTGGCTTCTCTCTCTTTTCTATTTAAATTCAAAATCCACAGTGCTCACCCAGGGCTCCTACCATCCCAGTGCCATTAGGAGATTAAAATTTTGCAGCACCTGCCTCTCTGCTGCTCCCAGGCACCCCCTTTTCACATCAGGTGAAGCACAAGGCCACGCCACCTGCCACCCAGTGGCTACATCCTCCTTCCAAGACAGGGAGCGACCGATGGGATGGGCGTTCTCATAATAGGGCCTTACGTTCACAATGCACCTGGTTGGCTTCCCAGGCCCTGCAGTGGGGGCCCAGAAGAAACCCAGAGAGGTAGGGAGGGCGGGAAGCTCTGCGCAAGGGCCAGGGGCCTGGAAGCGTCAGGGCCTGGGAGCTAGTACCGGCTCTGCCGCTCACTATCCCTCCCTCCATGATCCTGGGCAAGTCGTGACCCCTCGAGCCTCAGTTTCTCCATCTCTAAGAAAGAGGTGGAACTAAACATTCTCAAGAGCCCTTCCAGCCACCACGTCCTCTGCGGTCTCCTGTTTATAAGTGAGGAGATACAGTCTCCTAACTATCCATCCAGGGCTCTTTACAGCCACGTATATGTGGCCATCACGTGTCCATCCATGAAACACAAATCGCATACCTGACAAACATGGAGGGACCTCCTCCCACCTTAGAAAAGAACAAACTCTCAACTCACACTTCTCTCCAGTGGGGGCCCTATTTCTTTGTTCCTTTTGATTATAAAACTCCTTGATGGAGTTCTAGGAGCAATTCTCTTTTTCTTTTTTTTAAATTAATTAATTAATTTATTTATTTTTGGCTGTGTTGGGTCTTCGTTTCTGTGCGAGGGCTTTCTCTAGTTGTGGCAAGTGGGGGCCGCTCTTCATCACGGTGCGCGGGCCTCTCACTATCGCGGCCTCTCTTGTTGCGGAGCACAGGCTCCAGATGCACAGGTTCAGTAGTTGTGGCTCATGGGCCTAGTTGCTCCGCGGCATGTGGGATCTTCCCAGACCAGGGCTCGAACCCGTGTCCCCTGCATTGGCAGGCAGACTCTCAACCACTGCGCCACCAGGGAAGCCCTCTAGGAGCAATTCTAAAATATGTCTATCAATTCTTGACACTCCTTCCATGGAGAGGGTCTATGTCCCTCCGTTGAAACTGGGTGGGCTTCTGTGAGTATTTTGACCAACTGAGTAGGGCAAAAATGACAGGTGTTATGTGTCTCCAAGGCAGAGTCACACTCACCACAAGGCTCCCTGCTGGGGCTGCCATGCTGTGAGGAAGCCCAAATTAGGGCTCCTCCAACCCCCTCCCCGTCGGGCTCACCCCCACCGCCACTCCGTGACTGCCATTTTCAGTCTTGTTCCCACCTGGCCTGTCAGCAGCATCTGACCCCACTGGTCACCCGACCTCGAAGCGCTTTCAGCACCAGGGACCTACCCTCTCCTGCTTATCCTTCTACTCCCCCGGCTGCTCCCTCCCAGCCTCCTTTGCTAGTTTCATCCTCATCTCCCTGTCTGTTTATGTCGTCAAAGTGCCCTGGGGACAGGCTCGGACCTTTCTCCATCCACGCTGGCATATCTGGTGATCTCACCAGGCTCAAGGCTTTAACTGCCGTCAATGTGTCCAGGACTCCAGCCTGGACCCTCCTCTTAACTCTGGACACCTACATTCTCCACCAACTCCACGTCTCCACTGGGATGTCTAATGGGTGTTACACCCACCCTGAGCTTCTGCCGGTCCCTCCACCAAACTTGCTCCCGTTACATCTTCCCAATCGCAGCTGCTCAAGATAAAGAACCAGGAGTCAGCCTTGATGTCTCTCCTTCCATTACACCCCCATCCAAATCCTTCACCAAGTCTCATGAGCTCTGCTTTCAAAAGACACCCAGAACCCACCTCCTCCTCCACAGTTCCCTCTCTACCAGCTGGGTCCACACCGCCATCCTCTGCCACCTGGATGTGGCTGTGGTCTCACCTCTTAACTGTTCTCCCAGCATTTGACTCTGCCCCCCTTCCACTTAGTCTCTGCCTCTAAAACCAAAGTCATATCCTACCATTTCTCTGCTCAAAACTCCTAAAGGCTTCCCGTCTCACTCAGACTAAAAGCCAAAGTCATTACAATGGCCTATAGGGATCTCCAGGATCCATCCCCTCCCCGTTCCCTTTCTCACCTCAATTCCCCTACTTTTCCTTCTGGCCCCTCTGCCTGATCCCCTGTGGCCTCCAGGCAAACCCTCAAACCTGGCAGCATGTTCCCACCTCAGGGCCTTTGCACTTGCTGCCCCCTCAGCCTGGAACTCTCTTCCCCTAGACAGCTGCATTGCTCTTGCCCTCGCCTCCTTCACTTGCTCACCTCTTCTATTAGGTGTCTCCAAGGCAGAGTCACACTCACCACACACCCAGGGAGTGTCACCACTCCCTGACCACCCTTATTTAAAATAGACACACACACACATGCACGCACACACACACACCTTGCACAGCGCCACTGGGCCCTCCCTTGTCTTTGTTTATTTATTCTTCTCTATCACACTTAACACGCTCTGACATACTTAACGATTATTTCTTTGTTGTCTGCCTCCCTCCATCCAGTTTTAAGTTCCATGAAGACAGGAATTCTAGACTTTGTTCATTGCTGTTTTCCCAGCATCTAGAATAGTGTCTGGCACACAGAAGGCAATAAATACTTGAATGAATGAATTATATGATTATGACTCCAAATTGCAGCCGGAGGCTGATATGCCAAGCACAAATCCTCACCCTCGCTCATGTACAATCCTTGCTTAGCTCCCCCTTATCTTGAGGATAAACCTCAACCTCCTAAACCCTACCTGTAAGGCCCTTTACAATCTGGCCCCCGCCTACCTCTGCAGCCCTATTTCTCACGACTCCCTGCCTTGCACTTCATGCTCCAACAACACCAAGCTGCTTGAATTTCTCTGCGCGTCTTATTGTAACCTATCTCCTTGCCGCTGCTTGTACTGTCCCCTCTTGCCCGGGATGCCCTCCTGCCCTCTTTCTCCTATATCATTTCTTCTCATCCTTTTAGGGTCCAGCTCAACTCTCTGTTCCCCTTGGATCATTCCTTGCCTACCCTGAACTGCACTGGGTCCCTCTTCTCCGTACTCCTGAAGCATCCGAGGTTGACCTCCATCGCTGCGGCACCCCTGGTTGCTTACTCACTCGTTTCCTGTTTGTCTCCCCAACTAGTCTGTGGAGGGGACAGAAGGGAAGAAGACACGAGTGTGTTGATTTAGTGAATGGCAAAGTCCAGGGACAACAGCGGAAATGAAATGCTGCGGGATTACTTTGGATAAAATGAAGAGGAACTTTGAGTCAGATCTTCTTGGTCCCTCATTTGGGGAAACCTGTACATGGGCTGGATATTAGATGCAGCTGTGGAATGATTGTTAGTTTTCTTAGGTGCAGTCTGTAAAATGGAGATAACAATGGTGCCTGCTTCTGTCGGTTGCTGCAGGCTTGAAATCCCAGCGTTGATTAAATCAGGCACATGGTCCAGTGGTGCTGAGGACAGAGCAGTAAGTGGCATCAAAGATTATGAACATGAGGCTTCTGCCTGGCCCAGGGCCCGGCATGCACTAGATGCTCATGGAATGTCTTTGAATTGGAAAAAGAAATGAACACGTGAACATGCGGGTTTGATGTGGCATCACCCAGAGCGTGTCCGGAGGGTGGAAGGGAGAGAGGTGAGTGGAGCCGCTTCTCAGAGTCCTGCAGGGAGGGGGCTGGGCGAGCAGCAAGGTGACTGGTTCCTGCTCCCCTCCTCCCTGCTTTCAGTGGGCAATTTCGGGGCCACTTCTCTCATTTATATAATAATGACACCTGTCCCAGGGTCTGGCCCCCGTGACAACTGTGAGGGTGGCCATCAGTAATAAAATGAAGTGCCTTTTGAGAACATAGCTCTTTCAAGGTCCAGTGCTTCTACTGGAAGCACTTATTTTATTTGAACTTCATGTGAATTCCACCAGGTAGGAATATCATCCCCATTTTGCAGATGAGGAAACTGAGGGTCAGAACAGGGTGAACCATCTCCCTGGGTCACAATTCCAAAGCTCTTTTCCCCGCTACACAAAGTGATAAGTGTTGCTTGCCTGCCTCTCCTACCAGAATACCAGCTCCATGAAGCCAGGGGTTTGTCTGTTTTGTTCACTGCTGTGTCTCCAGCACCTAGAACAGAGTTAAATCCATTGTAAGTGCTCAGTAAAAAAACTGTTGAATGATTGAACGCAGATTTCTGACGAAAGGTGCAAAGGAGGAGGAAAGAGATAACACCCTCCCTACACACACACACACACACACACACACACACACGCCAAGAACTTGGTTTGCAGTAACTTAAGATGCCAGGAGCCACGCTGCCTCATTCTGTGCCATTTCCTCCCAAGCCTTCCCCTGCCGGCCCTCAGCATGGCTTGCTCCTCTCGCCCTGCTTGGCAAAGCCGCCGTTGTCCGATGCAGCCCCACACCTTACACGTGCCCCTGCCTGGATGCTCCAGCTCTGAAGGGGTCTCCAGCATCCCCCCAGCGCCTCCCGCTGAACTTCGGCAGCTGCAGGAGAAACCTTGGCTACTGACCAAAGCAGCCAGAAGTCAGAGCATCCCCTGGCCTCAGATGAGGGCGGATGTGGAATATACAACCGGGGACTCAGGGAGAAGCCTCAGCCTCAGACGGAGAGCAGGGTGGCTGATACCAGGAAAGACGGGGCCCCCAAAAACAGCAAGAAGGGACAGCTTTGTGCCCAGTGTGACCCTCTCACCTGGCAACTGAGTGCTCTTTAGACCTGGTCTGTTTCAGAACAACTCTTTTGCCCACTGGCCCATACAATGAAGGGAATAAGGCTCCACGGGGACCCTCTTTCTGCATCTTTTTGTATCTGCCTTCAATCATTCAGTGGTTTTTTTTTACTGAGCACTTAAAATGGATTAAACTCTGTTCTAGGTGCTGGAGACACAGCAGTGAACAAAACAGACAAACCCCTGGCTCCAGGGAGCTGACACACTGGTAGGATAGACAGGCAAGCAGCACAGACAGAGATAAAATACGCTGTGTGTCAGATAGTGACAGGGGCTATGGGGACAAGGAAAGGACAGGGAGGGAGTGGCTGCACATTTAAATCAGTGCTCAGGGAGGCCTCACTAGGAATGTTTCACTGGAGCAAAGACCTAAAAGAGCAGAGGGGGCTAGGCAGGCAGACACAGAGGGGAAAGCATTCCAGGCAGAGGGAACCACACATGCAAAGGCCCTGGGGCAGGAGCCTCTTGACTTGTTGGAGGAACACCGGGAGGCCAGCATGAGCAAGGGGAGGGCAGGAGGAGAGGATGCCGGATGGGGCCAAGGCCTTGTTGGTCACAGGGCGCTCTAGCTTTTTCTCTGACCTTCATAGGAAGTGACTGGAAGCTTTAGAGCAGAGTTGGGATGTGATATGACTTGAATTTAAGAAGTTCACTGGCTGCTGTATGCAGAGTAGATGGCTGGGGGCAAGGTGGTTGCCGAGAATCCCCTGGGGCTCTTGTAATAATCCAGCTGAGGTTAGGGTGGCTTGGCCCCTAGTGGGAGCTGTGGTGAAGTGAGAAGGGGTCAGACTCACAAATGAACATTTATGGCTCATATATGTTTTCTCTCAAAGCAGCCCAGTGGGGGGTCAAGAACGGGACTTCTGGAGTCCAGCAGGCCTGGGTTCGAATCCTGGTCCCTCTTTACAAGCTGCTCATCTTTGGAGGAATTGACTTAACTCTCCTAAAGGTCCCTTGTTTCCTTATTGGAAAGGTGCTATGGACTGAATTGTGTCCCCCAAACTCATATGTTGCAGCCCTAACCCCAATGTGACTGTATTTGGAGACAGGGCCTATACGGAGATGATAAAATAAAAGTTAAATGAGGTCCCAGGGTGGGTTCTAATCCGATAGGACTGACATCCTTAGAAGAAGAGGAAGAGACACCAGAGAACGCTCTCTTTTTCCACACTCACGTAGAAGACAGGCCAGGGGAGGACACAGAGAGAAGGTGCCATCTACAAGCCAGGAAGAGAGGCCTCACCAGACACCAACCCTGATGTCACCTTGATCTTGGACTTCTAGCTCCAAAACTGCGAGAAAATACATTTCTGTGGTTTAGGCCACCCATCTACGGTATTTTGTTACAGCCGTCCGAGCAGACAGAAACACAGGGGTCACCCCACCTCTGCCCCTCCTGGGATGATGCCGAGCTTCAAGATGCCGTCATCCCTGGAGCACAGCCTCGGAAATCGCTCAGTAATGGTCAGACCGTGGTCGTTCTTCATTTTCATTATTGTTTTATTTACCAAGATGCATGGGCACAGAGAACGCGACAGCTGTTTTCAGTGCTGTACTGCAAAATGCCCCCTCTCATTTTTCTCATTTTTCAAAAAATTGATGTAGCTTAACGCTCTCAAGGCCATTCTGCATTTGAGCCCATTCATCTGTTCCATTTCCTTCCTACCCACATACCAGAAAGTCACAGGGGCAACAAGACAAGAAACCAGGGATTCTTTTTTTTTTTTTTTTTTTTGGAGCTGTTATCTGCTCCAAATCAAACCCCAGGTTCTTTTTGGAACTCAGGACACCCTGACCCTGCCATTTTGACCCAGTGTCCATGTTGGCTTCTGGTTGTGACCTAAGTGGTGGTATTTCTCATGTTTATCTGCAGGAGCTTTGGAGTGAAAATTATAGGAATAATGACTTCAGGGGTCAAGAACTATTTTGGTCATGAACTCCACTGAGCTAATTTAAGTCCCTCAACAATTTTCCATGTAGTATGAACTTTGTCCAATTTTCCCCATTTTCCAGCACTAGTTTTAGGGAGTATTTTTGTAGGGATCCGCTTGTGCCCAGAGTGCTGCGCTGCCTGACTGTAGGGGGCGCCGGTGCGCTGCAGCCCCGGGGCGGGTACAAGCGTGGGCCACGGGGCCCAACATGGCTTGTCCCTGAGCTTGTACAGCAAAGCTTGGATTCTTAATCACCTTTTGCCCTATCATGGCTTCTGTCACGTGAGTTTTCTTTGAGAGTCATTTTTTTTTCTGGCTCAACTGGGATCTTGCTGCATGGTGAGGTCAAAGCAGCAGGATCATGGTATCCTTGGGGTCCAAAATGGTAGGGTTGAAGAAACAAGGTTCTGCCCCCAGCCCACCTTCTGCTTCTGGCACCTCAAGCTCCCCTGCATCTTGTGGCTCCCATATCCTTGACTTTCTTTTGACCCCTGCCCCGTAAGGGTTACTTAAGTCCCATCACAGACCTCTGCCCACCTTCTCCTGGTTCCCACCTCAGCCTACATCATAGTGGGTTCCTCATCACCGCTACCCCCAAGATGAAAAGGGAGGGGACCTTATCCCAGCAATGGCCCACCCTGTCCTGGCCTCCCTTCTCTTTCCCGCACCTCCAGGGGCTCCATCCAGCACGCACAGTAAAGAGGCTAGTTCATGCACCCCTCACGTGGCCAGGGGATTTAGGGGACAAGCTTTGCCCAGAAGACTCTGCCAAGTTCCCCTGGCTCTAGGCTGCAACAGTGAGTCAGGCACCAGCAGCCCTCACCTAGACTTTCCGGCGGACCCTCACCAGCCTCCCTGCCTCCCACCTTGGTCTGGAACCCACAAGGCTGCCAGAGGAGATCTTTATAAACCCAGAACCTACCCCAACCCTCCCTCTGCTGACCCCACGGAAGGAAGGCCACCTCCTTGCTCTGCCTGCAAGCTCCTTCACCATCTGGTCACCACTCACTTCCCCACTGTCTACCGACGCCCGGCCCCCTCCTGCACGTTCCGCTCCAAACTTTCCAAGGCACTTGCCCTTATCCGAACCTTTCCTGCTCTTTCAGGCTTCACACCTTGACAAAACTAGTTACTCACCTGTGTCCCTTCTCCGCTTTGCTCTTCCAAACCCGACACACAGGCACCACTGCCACCCGTGAGATCATCCCTGGTCCCGTGCTCCCTCACCACCTGTAGTGGGCGCTGTGGCCACCCAGATCCTCCTCCTGGACGAGGCCCTCGGCCCCCAGCTGCCTGGAGTGTTGGATGCTGACGGCTTGTGGCCGAGTCCTCTCCCCAGTGGTGGCCTGACCAATGGTCAGTGTGGGCAGTGCGTCAAGGGCAGAGAGTCAGGGAGGGGTTGCAAAGGCTCAGCCCCTTGCCTTGACTCGGGACTGCTTTCAGAAACCAACAGCTGCATCACCTGGAAGCTCCTTCCTCTGCCCCATCCAGCTTCCCTCCCTCCCCCAACACACCTCCTGCACACAACCTCCCTTCCAGTGTTCCCCTGCCAGAAACCAGACCTGCAATGTCCCCCTCTCCAGGCAGAGGTGGGCCTTTGTGCTAACACTCACCCTCCGTGGGAATCCATGGATCTAGTCTCCCCACCAGGCCATCATCTTCTAGGCGTATTTATTCATTCATCCCACGATACTTACTGAGGAACCTGGACTCATGTGTCTTTCTGTTTCCTTCATTCACTCGTTATTAATCCCTCAAATCTTTAATGAGCCTGTACTGGGTGATAAATGCCAGAAATGAACAAATAAGCATGGAACCTCTGTATCAGTTTCTTATTGCTGCTGTAACAACTACCACAAACTTAGTGGCTTAAAGTAGCACAAATCTATTATCTTACAGTTCTGTAGCTTAGAAGTCCAAAAGGGGTCTTCCTGGCCTAAACTCAAGGTGTCAGCAGGACTGCATTTCTCCTGGAGGCTCTCAGAGCGAGTCTACTCCTTGCCTTTCCTAGTGTCCAGCATCTGCCCACCTTCCCTGGCTCACAATCCCTTCCCCTACCTTCAGAGCCAGCAGCTGCGGGCTGAGCCCTCCCAGGGCATCACTCTGCCCCTGCATCTGCTCTCCCATCTCTCTCTCTCTTACTCTTCTTCTAACTCTGTCCCTCTTCCACTTTTAAGACATTTTTAATTACATTTGGGCCACTCAGATAATCCAGGATATTCTCCCTATTTAAAATTAAACTGATTATCAACCTTAATTCCATTTCCAATTTTAATGCCCCTTTGCCATGAAACCTAGCATATTCATAGATTGTGAGGATTAGGACATGGACATTTGTAGGGGGAGTGCATTGTTCTGATGACCCCGCCCACCTTGCCTGGGGCCTGGGACACAGTAGATGCTCAATAAATATTAAAATGAAAGGGTGGATGCAGAGAAAATCCTGAACGGTCCGTTCCAAGAACAAGTGCCCTTCCCTCCTCTCTCGTCTGGTTCCAGCCTTGTGGTTCACCCTCTCCCCCTGGCCTTTCTCACGGTGTCTCTAACGCCTCTGTTCAACCTGAGTCCCGGGACACACTTTTCCCTTTTTCTCAGCAGGGAATCCAAGATGGCTGCCTTGTCTTCTGTCCTTTCTTTTCATTGGCTAATCTTAGAGCATCTCCCCCATTGCACTGAGCCTACCCGTCTTGAATCATGCCAGCATCTTCTCCAGCTCCCAGTCCTCGGGTCCTCCTCCATCCCAATCCACTTTCCTTCTCATCTTGGCCCTTCCTCTGAGGGCCTGGATGGCCCCTGTATCCTGCTGCACTTTGTGCATTTTCAATAAGCAACTCACCCTTACTGGCAGTGCTACACCTTTAAAAAGTACTTATGATGGCACATTTATTTATTCATGAAGACAAATCCATGACAACGCCCTCACTCCCCTTCTGACATGTCTCTCTGAAATTTACACTCACCTTTTGGGGAAGAAGGAACTATTTTGTTTTCATAATGACATTCAATATTCTAAACATTTCCACTCCTAGGAATGTATTAATATCTTAAGTTGTCAAGCCTCAAAGGAAAGCAAAAAATCTTTTTAATCACCTTGAGAGGCTGTGTCTGGGGAGTTGTTGATGGGAACTCTTATACAACAAAGTTCCAAAGCCAATGTTTCTTCTTCACCTATTAAAATGTATCCTCATGCCCCTCCACACCTCTGACAGTTACACACAATTGTGTGTGCGACATACTGGCCTCACTGTTTGGAAGGTGAATAGTCTAAGTGGAATCTATCAGTGTTTTTTAATCTCTGTGCTCTGGAGCTTACAGAATTCCCCAAAGCGCCTCAAGGGCAATGCTGATCTGAACTTCTGAGCAGAAGAGGTTTTGGAGAGGCAGTCTGGATGGAAGTTGGGTGTGAGCACCTGTCCTGACACTGAATTTGCATGACAAACACACGGTTGGAGATGGGTGGGTGAGGTGCAATACCACTCCTTAGGTTCTGCCTCTGCTCCAAGCTGCCCTATGGAAAGGAAGAGGAAAACTAAGGGGAAAAATAGCTAACATTTACGGAGCATCTCTTATATGCCAGCATTTCCAAATGTTCACTTCATCATTGCAATAATTCTGCAAGGCAGAAACTATTCCCATTTTATAAATGAGAGGCTGAAAAAGGACCTGCCTGTAATAGATATCTATGGTGGCATAACAAATCCAAAACATAGTGACTTAAAACAGCAAACGTGTCATCTCACTGTTTCTGTGGGTCAAGAATTAGGCAGCAGCTTAGATGAGTAATTCTGACTCAGAGTTTCTTATGAGGTTTGCAGTCAGGATGTTGGCAGGGGCTGCATCATCTGAAGTCTTGAGTGGGGCTGGAGGACCCACTTCTGTGGGAGGCAGGACAACGGCCCCACAAAGATGTCCAAACCTTAATCCCTACAACCTGTGCCTATGTTGGTTTCATGGCAAAGCAGAATTAAGGTTGCACATGGAATTAAGGTTGCTAATCCGCATATAAGGAGGTTATCCTGGATTGTCAGGTTGGCCCAATATAATCACAAGAGTCCTTAAAAGTAGAAGAGGGCAATGGGAGAGGAAGGTCAGAGAAAAAGATATGACAACAGAGCAGCCTCAGAAAGTTGCAACATTGTTGGTTTTAAAGATGGAGAAAAGGCGGCCACAAGGCAAGGAACATGGGCAGGCTACAGAAGCTGGAAAAGGCAAGGAGATAGATTTTCCTTTAAAGACTCCAGAGAGGAACACAGCCCTGATGACACCTTGATTTTAGCCCAGTGAGACCCATGCTGGACTTCTAACCTACAGAACTGTAAGATAAATGTGTGTTGCTTTAAGCTGCTAGGTTCGTTGTAATTTTTTACAGTAGCCATAGAAAACTAACACAGCTTCTGGAATGGTTCACTCATATGTTTGTTGACAGGAGACCTCAGTTCCCCAGCATGAGGACTTCTTTCATAAACTGCTTGAGCGTCCTTACAGCATGGCAAATGTCTTCTTCCAGAGCAAGTGATCCAAGGGAGAGAGCAAGGAGGAAGTTGGGATGCCTTTCAGGATCTGGTGTCAGAAGTGTAACACCAGCATTTCTACCACGTTCTATTTGTAGAACCACTAAGTCCAGCCCACACTTAAGGGGAGGGAGATTGAGCTCCACCTTTATTTATTTATTTATTTATTCATTTATGGCTGTGTTGGGTCTTCGTTTCTGTGCGAGGGCTTTCTCTAGTTGCGGCAAGCGGGGGCCACTCTTCATCGCAGTGCGCGGGCCTCTCACTATCGCGGCCTCTCTTGTTGCAGAGCACAGGCTCCAGACGCACAGGCTCAGCAATTGTGGCTCACGGGCTTAGTTGCTCCGCGGCATGTGGGATCTTCCCAG
Organism: Balaenoptera ricei; assembly: GCF_028023285.1. Taxonomy (NCBI): domain Eukaryota; kingdom Metazoa; phylum Chordata; class Mammalia; order Artiodactyla; family Balaenopteridae; genus Balaenoptera; species Balaenoptera ricei. Next base: position 179,049,096 of record NC_082640.1, on the reverse strand, counting down.
ACCAGGGCTCGAACCTGTGTCCCCTGCATTGGCAGGCAGACTCTCAACCACTGCACCACCAGGGAAGCCCTGAGCTCCACCTTTTAAAGGGAGGAGTATCAAAGAATGTGTGAGCTTTTGTCACACTATCCAAGATCACACCAGATTAAGCAGTAGGCTTGAAATTTTTAAAAACTCCAGTTGCTGACTCCAAATTCTACCGTCTTTCTAGTTCACGGAATTGGACCAGATACCTTGGTCTTGCCACACAACAAGTGGTACTGAACCTGAGTTCCCAGGGGTGGTCATGGAGAGCTGAGAATGATTTTTAATGCTTTTAAATTCCAAAGGGAACACAGTACTCCCAGCCAAATGAGGCTGCACTAGCTCTTGCATGAAATGACATCAACCCAATTTGCTTTTACTGTGACCAGAAGCTCTGGTTGGAAGTTATGAATGTCTTTAATAAGACCTGAAAGACCTAATGTTATTAAATCAGCTCCATCTGACAGAAAACATCTTTCCAAAATGTGCCCTCTTGTAAAGCAACTATACTCCTATAAAAATTAATTTTTTAAAAAATGTGGCCTCTGAGGGCAGTAAACAAAGAGCATCTTGGTGGGGTAGAGGGTGAGAATCACTGCTCTACAGCAGCCCTCTTATCTTACCAAAGGGGACACTGAAGCTCAGAGAGGGGAAGGGCCTCACCCAAGTCACCCTGAGAGTTAAACAAAGCCAGGATTGGACCAGGGAATCTTCATTCCCAAGTCAGTGCTCGCAGCCCCCGAAGAGAAGGTTTTCTTTAAAGTGAGAAGGACAAGCAGGGAAGCGACCGAAGAATTTTCTACTCTTCCTCCGGGAAGGCTTTGGCAGTTTTAAGGTGGAATGCTGATGAGGAGAGGCCATTGATGTGTTTCCATGAGAATTAACGGGAGGTAGGTGCTGCTTAATCTTGCAAGTGGGAGACTGGGGAATGAAAGTGGGGTCTGCTGTCCAAACTATTGCGTGGATCCTGGAAGTATAGTCCCACGGGCAAGATCTGATTCTGGCCGTGAGTTTCTTCTCTACCCTGGACAGTTCCTGAAATAGGAGGACCCAGGTGAATTGCTGCTTTGGGTTCCTAGAATAATTCCCAAGACCTAACGCGCACCTGCCCCCAGCCAAGCTCAGACCTGTGTAAAGACCCAGGAAGAATCACATCTCTGCAAAGACACTGGTGACCTTCCATCCCTTTCCGCACCAAACCTCCTTCCCATCTCAGCACAAGGCCCACCATCCACTCAGCCACCCGAGCCCAAAGCCCCGGCCCTGCTTTTTTCTCATTCCACACAGCTAACCAAACCCTGTTGAACCTTAGCGTATAAACTGGTAAAATCCAAATAAGGTCTAAAGTACAGTTAATAGTAATGTACTGATGTTGGTTCTTAGTTCCGACAAATGTACTATGTTAATGTAAGATGGTAACAGTAAGGGAACCTGGGTAAAGAGTATATAGACTCTGTACTGTCTTTGCAACTTTCCTGTAAATCTAAAATTATTCTGAAATTAACATTTATTTTAAAATTTAAGAATGAATGAATGTTTAAACAAAATGTGAGATAGATAGATAGATAGATAGATATATAATGCAATATTATTCAACCTTATAAAAGAAGGTCATTCTGACGCATGCTACAACATGGATGAACCTTGAGGATAATTATGCTCTGTGTCCCCTTGTGCTCATCTCACTCTTCCTTACACTCACATCTGGGTGTCACCAAGGCCAGCTCTGCCTCCCCAATCTCCCCTCTCCGCATCCTCCTTTCCGCCTCTGCTCTTAGAATTGTGATTGCCAGTGGCTGGGCGGGGAGAGGCGGGGGGATGGAAAGTTGATGTTTAATGGTTACAGAGCTTCTGTTTGAAAAGGTGAAAAAGTTCTGGAGGTAGATGGTGATGGTAGCACAACAATGTGAATGTGTGAAATGCCACTGAACTTTGTACATTTGAAAACAGTTAAATGGTACATTTTATGGTATTCGTAGTTTACCATGATTGTTTTTAAGTTTAAGAAAGACATTGGGAAGTTGCATTCTTGAGGAAGGCTAGAGAACAGGGTTTGTAGGCTATGCAACCAAGACTGACCCCAAACTGCCTGGCAGACCTTATTGGCTGCAGACACAGCTGTCAACACTGTTGGGCACAGACACCACCACCAGGGCTGGACCCTGGACCCGGCACCTGCTGACCCGAAATCCAAAGGGGTTTCAGCGGCTGCCTCCCCCACCAGGATGCTCCAGGAAGCTTCTTCACATGCTTCTAACTCAAAGGGCAGAAGCCTGGGTCCTGTGCCCACGGCCTGGATACAGAGCTCCCCAGGAAATCAAGTATATGTCATCTGCCTCAATTTCTTTTGCGGGACACGGTTCCAGCTCAAAGGGTGGGAGATTCCTCCCAGATATCTTGGTGGTGTGGCCCTTTACTCCATCGGCACCACCTCCCTTCTACTTCCGACCAGCAGCATGCCTTGAGCCAACTTTCCCAATATCCTCCTGGCTGGGGTCTGTCTCCAGAGTCGCTCTCTTCCCGTCTGGTCTCCCCTGCAGCCCCGGTGACCGTCCTGCAGCCTCTGTGTCCCCTTGTGCTCGTCTCACTCTTCCTTACACTCACGTCTGGGTGTCACCAAGGCCAGCTCTGCCTCCCCAATCTCCCCTCTCCACGCCCCCCTTTCCGCCTCTACTCTTAGAACCCTGGTGCACGCTCCCACACCTGCCCCCCAGTCCTGACCACTCTTAGCTTCCCAGCACGATGCTTCCAGAACGTGAACCAGACCAAGGCACTCTCCTGGTCAAACTTCATCTATCACCGACCCATCCGCGCCTTCACCATAAAACGCCAAGGCCCTCACCTGGCATCCGTGCATCCGTCACCAGCAGCCTCCCCTATTGTCATAATAAAAGCACATCCCAGCTGCAGGCCCCATGCTCTTCCCTGTCCCCAAAGGCAGCTCTGCTGCATCTTCTAAATGGAACACTCTTCCATCCTTTTCGACCAAGGCAAAAGATTCAGCTCAGATGTAACCTCTACCTTGAAGACGTCCTTGGCCTCCAAGGCAAGACTGGGGCACACTCTGTGTCCCCTGACACACACCCTGCCCGTCCACGCCCCCTACCATCTCCAGCACAGCACTTAACCACTCTGAACTGGAAACTTATGGTATTGTGACCCCTTACTAACCTAGCTACTCCTTCAAGTCTGGGACAGTGTGTTGCTCACCGCTATATCATCAGCATCCAGCACAGCAGACAGTAGGCACTCAATAAATGCTCAATGCATGGATGAGGCAAATGGACTTTTGGGCCCTAAAGAGCACAATCTCTGGGGGAACCGGTCCTGGTGTAACAGATCTGGCCCTTTAAGCCTGAGCGGGCTTTGCTCTGAGGTGATGCCAGCTCACCTGTGGCTTCCTGACCGCAAAGCCTCTTCCCTCAAAGCCACCAGGAGGAGGCCAACCTCTGGCCTCTCTCCAGAGCTGCCTGGATGTCTAAGCTCAGGCCAGAACAGCTCAGAACCAGACTCCTACCTACTGAATGATAGCCATGTTCTGCTCGGGCTGTACCAGCCATGTTCCCATCACACCTACAGCCTCACCTGAGCTGCCGGCCGGGCTGAGCCCTGCTGAGCCCTACAGGCCAGCCCTGGCCTAAGTTTTAGCCTAGTTAAGGCCCAGGTCTCCGTGGTCCAACCACAGAAACTGCCTGGACGTCTGATGGTCCTACCTTCCATCATGTATCTTTTGGCTTCATCCCTCCCTTCCTTCCTCACCACTCGGTCCCTTCCTTCCTGCTCCCTGCTGTCTTTCTCTCCTTTCCTTCCTCTCCTCCATCCACAGCCATTTCCATGGGTGCCATCAGCCTGCCCAACAGGAGGAAAATAGAGAAATCAGTAAATCCTGGTTGTCCCCACTCTTCCTGCCACTGTGTCAGACACCTGATACAGAGTATCTCACTGCCTCCCACCCACAACCTCTGACACTGGGATTATGATGCTTGGCTTACAGAGGAGAAACCACCCTCAGACAGGTTTGATCACTTATCCATCCTACCTGTTAAGTCACCTGGCCAGAGTTCAAACCCTATTCCAAAGGATGCACCCATTTCCCTGAACCATCTGCTTTTTCTACTCCGCTATGTTCTTCTTCAAGAGGAGGATAGGGCTTCCCTGGTGGTGCAGTGGTTAAGAATCCACCTGCCAATGCAGGGGACACGGGTTCCAGCCCTGGTCTGGGAAGATCCCACATGCCGTGGAGCATCTAAGCCCGTGCGCCACAACTACTGAGCCTGCACTCTGGAGCCTGCAAGCCACAACTACTGAGCCCTCGTGCCACAACCACTGAAGCCTGTGTGCCTAGAGCCCGTGCTCCGCAACAAGAGAAGCCACCGCAGTGAGAAGACCATGCACCACAACGAAGAGCAGCCCCCGCTCGCCGCAACTAGGGAAAGCCTGTGCGCAGCAACGAAGACCCAACGCAGCCAATAAATAAATAAATAAATAAATAAATAAATAAGAGGAGGATGGCCTCGTCCTTCTGACCTTGAAGAACATTCAGCACCACAGTAGGGGGGAGAGCTCCCTGCCCACCAAAAGATTCCAACAAAACATGGGGAAGTCTAGAAGAGGGGACATTCACTTCCTGTTGGAGGGATGGTTGCATTTTGTCTTCAAGAATACACAGGGCTTGGGCTTTGGGGAAGAAAGTTCAAGTGTAGGACAGGCAGGAAGGATGGGGTGAGCTGCACAAACATACCACCCTCCCCAGGACTCTATGAGGCCTGTGCGTCACTGGGAAGAGATGCCTATCCCCACCGAGGAAATGGAAATATTGGGCAATGATAAAAAATAGCACCAGTAATGATGCTGACTTTTTTGGAACCACCTGGAAAGTGAAATATTGCTGACACTCCACTGGTGAAGTTATTTAGATTGATCTATACTCTCGCAGGGGGAGGTGGGGAGGCAAATGAGCCCATCACTTCAGGAGGAGGGAAAGAAAGGTCACCTTTGGTACCAAGATATCTTCCCAAGTCACAGAACCTAGCAATGCCTAAACCACATCTTTATATCTTTAAATAACTGGGGGCTTTGCAGCCCAGGGCTCTTGGTCTGCATTGAAGGTTATTTAAAGAAACAAATGGTCATTGTAACTGTAACTACAGTTTGAAAAATAATGAAAACCAAGCAGGAGGACACACAGAAACCTCTCTGACTGTTGACTGCAGGCCCCTTCGCTGGCCCCACCCCCTTTCCTCGCTTCCTCTTCCTCCCACTCACCTCCTGAGCAACAGTCAATCCCTTCCCCACCCCCACTGCCCACATGCAGCCCTGGAAACCCAGCATCTTTCTGAGCCACAGTGGGCTTATCTGGGCCCCTGCTGTACTAAGGCACCTCTCCCCCATGAGGAATGCCCAGGTTGACTGCTGTGAACATAAAAATTTGTCACCATTGCTCATAAAGAAGCAATCTAAGTGCTTGGCAATGAGATAAGATGGGAAGCGACGGATATCATTAATCTCATTTTCAGGTAAGGGAAACTGTAGCTTGGAAAGTTTAAGGCACTTGCCCAAGGTGACACGGCTCCTGTTCAGCCCCAGCCATTGAGGTTAAGCAACTGGCCACACACACTGCCCAGGGGAAGCACATGGATTCCACTCCTAAGCTGTCCTGGCTTCCACGCTTTGGCCAACCAGCTCACATGCCATCTCTGTCAACCAGCTCACATGCCATCTCTCTCAACCCGCTGCCCGTTGCCCATCTCTCTGGGTTCTGTAAGTGTGTGTCTCTCAGCGTCCTCCTGGGATATAACCACTGGATCACCCTCCAGCTGCTCCCAGTCAAGACTTCCCTTTGGATTCCCCCCACCCGTGCTCCCAGCAGCAGCATGTTGAAGTCAAGATGCTCTGGCCACCAGCCTCAGTCCCATAAGACTGTCATAGGGCAAAGCAGTCTGGCAGAGGGGAACATCATTCATACAGCAATCATTGATGGACTACCTGCTGTATGCTACGTGGGGGCTGAGATTTCCAGGCCGAGCCAGTCAAACACAGGCTCTGCAGTCATGGAGGGAGAAGCCGAGTATTATTTAAGACTAGACATTCAGATCCTGGCTCGACTTCTTATTACCTATGGGACCTCTCTGTGCCTCAATTTCCCCATCTATAAAATGGGGATAATTATAGTACTTACCCCATAGGGTTGGTGTGAGGAGTAAATATACATGAAGTGCTTAGACAGTGCCTGGTACAGAGTAACATGCTGGGTAAGGATGTGCATCATTATTCTGGAGCTCACAACCCCATGGGGGAAACGAACTTGAACAAATCATTGTGCTAACATGGTTCCTAATCCTGGCTGTGTCTTAGCATCCCTTGGGGAATTGTTACAAACCCAGATTGCCCAGCCCCTCCCCAGACTTACTCACTCAGACTCTTTAGGGATGGGACCCAGGCATCTGTAATTGTGAAAAGATCCGTGAGTGATTCTGATCAGGCTGGTTTGAGTGGGAGCCACTATTCGAAGCACAAATGCTCCTCCCTGTAGACCTGAGAGGACAGGAGAAGGTCTCAACCAACTCCGCAGAGCTGAACCAGCGGATGCCGGCTGGATATCAGAGATGGGGAGAGGAGTTAGTTAGGTACCTTCCCACTTCCTGTAGCTCTAGCTCTCTAGGCACTCTACCAAAGGCAATCCACGCCGCCCACTGCGGACACGTGTAGGGTCTGGGTAGATGGAATCTGTCTCTATAAAGAATGGGTCAGTAGAGGGGAAAAGCCACCCCGGACCCATGAAAAATACGCAGCCACAGAGAAATGTCACACTGCAAGGAACCTCAGGATAGAATTACTCTGAAAATTATTTTCTCCATTAAGCAGAAGGAAACTGTTAGGAATCATTTTCAGGGGGTCTCAGAAGGAGACGTGGCCTCTCTAGAAAAGGGTCAAGGAGCCTCAGACGAGTCTGAGACCCTAGGGCAGGAGGCTGAGATGAAGAGATGGGCTGCAACAATGAAAGCCTGCAAGAAAACCAGGATGCGATTGCAAAGATGAAATCTACATCTGAGGCACTAAAGACGGAATTGACCAAGCCGAAAATCAAATTAAGGAAGTTGTAGTGGGTTGAGTATGAGCTCAAAATTCATGTCTACTCAGAACCTCCGGAGTGAACTTATTTGGAAATTGGATCTTTGCAGAAGTAATTCGTTAAGATGAAATTATAGCAGATTAGAATAGAGCCTAAATCCGAAGACTGGTGAAGAGGAAAAAGGGTTCACAGAGATTCACACAGAGGAAGAAGGCCATGTTGTTACCGACCAGCGTTTTTGGCCTCCTTAACAAATAGAAATTGATCAGAGGCCGGACAAGAAATTCAGGCAAGGCTTTATTGGGGCCCCTGCTGCAGCAGTGGGGAGCGAGAACAAACAACATGTTCCCTTGCTTGCTCGCTCCCTGAGCGGGGGCGGGGCGAGCTTGTTCCTTATATGGGGTGAGGGTAGGGGTGTGCCCAGGGGTCGGGCCAGAAGGGTGGCTTCAGCGGTTCACCCATCCCTTAGGTGGTGCTGTGTGCAGGGGGCATGCGCAGCTTTTGCTCCCGACCCCCTGCGTTTGCTCAGGGCTCTTCAAAAGTAGCAGTTGGGTTTTTCAGTCTCTTTGTATCTTTTATCCAGAATTTGTCCCAACTGCGCATGTGCGCGCAGTTATTTTCAGTCCTATACAGTTTCTTTGTATTTTGTTGCTCAAGGAGAGGTGTGTCCAGGTGCAACCACTGCAGCGCTGCAGCAAAGGGTCCCAGGTCCCAGCCTAAGTGTGACCACGGGGGCAGAAATTATAGTGATGCAGCTACAAACCAAGGAATACCAAACATTGGCAGGAGCCACCAGAAGCTAGAAAAGGACAAAGAAGAATTCCTCCCCAGAGCCTTCAGAGGCAGCGTGGCCCTGCGGACACCTTGATTTTGACTTCTGCCTTCCTGAATTGTGAGACAATAAATCTCTGTTGTTTTAAGCCACTCAGTTCATGGTAATTTGTTACAGCAACCCTAAGAAACTAATACAGATTTCTAGGTCATACTTCCAACTGAAAAGGAAAAAGACAATGGAATGAAAATGTTAAGAAATTAATAGCTATAGAGGAAAGAGAAAAGATCTAAACTACTGGGCTGTCTGGGCAAGCAACCAGGCCCCCAGTGAGTTTACCTAGACATGAAGGAAAGAGTTAAAAACAAGCCCTTGGACTTCCCTGGTGGTGCAGTGGTTAAGACTCTGCCTTCCAATGCAGGGGACACGGGTTCGAGCCCTGGTCTGGGAAGATCCCACATGTCGTGGAGCAACTAAGCCCATGCGCCACAACTACTGAGCCTGCGCTCTAGAGCCCGCGCTCTAGAGCCCACGTGCCACAACTACTGAGCCCACACACCGCAACTACTGAAGCCCGCGTGCCCAGAGCCCATGCCCCACAATGAGAGAAGCCACCGCACCGCAACGAAGAGTAGCCCCCACTCACCACAACTAGAGAAAGCCTGCCTACAGCAACGAAGACCCAACGCAGCCAAAAATAAATAAATAAATAAATTTTAAAAATAAGTAAATAAATAATAAGGATAAAACCAAGCCCTCCATCTGGGCTTGTGTGTCTTATACTAAGGGATTTTTTTTTAAATAAATAAAATTTAAAGGAAAAGCAATGACAGAATATTAACCTATTAATAAAAAGTTTTACCAAAAAGAAAACCAGCATAAATGGTGCAGGAGCACTTTAATAGAAGAAAATTCCAGACCTCAGAAGTTACACCTTCATATCACAATGCCAGGTCAGCAGATTGATGAGGCCTGGCCAGGACTCGGTTACAAAGTCGGTGCCCCACAGCCCCGTGCTTGTCACATGCCTCCTCCCCTTCTGTGCTCCAGCCGCAATAAATTACCCCAAGTCTTCCCAACATGCCCCTTCATGCTTTTTCATGTATCCTCACCTCCTTTCCTAAAACTGGAGTTCCTTTCCCAATCTCCCTTCTTCTCTCCCCCAACCCTGCTTACCCTCTCACCATTTTGGGGGGACCCACTTACTCTTCAGGTCACAGCCAAGCTTCTTTGCCTCCAAGAAGTCTCTGCCCTGGCTGCCTCCTTCCTTCTCTTGTGCCCTCTACACCCTAGACACAGGCCTAGGATCCTGTTTCTCACATGCCATTGTAACTTAGATTGTTCCATCTCTGTTTCACCTTCTAAACTGAGAGTTTCCTGAAGGCAGGACTCCCACCTTCCCTGTCCTTTTGCCTGCAGCTTCCTGCATGGTGCTCAGAGCTACCTCATCCCTGAGGGATAAATAAGCACAGTGCCTAGAGACAGCTAAATTTTCAAGAGCTGAAAAATTAAAAAATGCTTGAGACCTGAAAAAAACGATAGCTCCAAATTTGGGGGGAAAAGTGCAAAATACAGTTAATGTTTGTCTATTAACCATAACAATAAGTCAGTTTCATTAATTGTTCCATTTAATGTTCATAAAATGTCATTATAATTGGAAAAGTGTGTAGAGTAGTTTTTTCTCTTTGCAAGAATCCCTCATATGCACAGTGGTTGCTGAGAAATCATAGATGATCATAAAGAATGACTCATACCCAATAATTTTAAAAGTAAAACCAAGGCCTTAAAAGCCTTCCAAAACTTCTAAGGCAAAAGAAAAATTTTACATAGGGTGGATGTATTTTAATATATTTGATATGAGAAGAGATGGGGAATCCTAAGGCCAGGGTGTCTGAGACCTATGATCTTAAACATCCCTGACGCTGCTGTCACATAACAGATTTTTCTATAGATGGGTGTCAAGTGAATAAATGAACACAACCCGCAAAACAAATGGCCATTTATGGGGTACCATCCTTGCAAGGAGGGTGTACGCATACATTGGTGGGCTGTGGAAGGTCAAGTGCCAAGATGTATCACGTGCACACGTATGTACAAGGAGGGAACCTTGTTTCTGCTCTGTTTCCACTTCGAGGGACGTCAATTAGGGTAGCACTCTTGGCCTCCTGCCAACCTTCACTCACACCATGAATTCTGATTAGGGGGAGGGGAAGTGGGCGTGCCCAGCTCAGCCCCTCCTTCCTCCCTCCTTCTCCTCAGGGAGGGACCCAGGTTCCTACAGGAAGTATACGTTTTGGGCTGCCCTTCCCTAGGTTTACAGGGGCAGGCCCCATGCAGGGATGCTAGTTGTGGTCTAGCTGTGCCAATGAGAATGGGTGGGACTTTCTGATAAAGGGTTCAACATCTCCTTTGTTTCCATGCACCCAAGCCACATTACACACAGCAAGTATGATTTCCTTCCTGTTCTTGGAATAGTTCATTGTGGGTGAACCTGCCCCTCTGATGCTGACCTCAGCCATGGGATTTGCTTTGGCCAGTGGAATATGGGTAAAAGTGCTATTTCCAGGCTGAGACTTTAAGAGGCATCACATGTGTTTGCTGGTCCCTGGCACTTATGCCACCTGCTATGAGGAGAGTATGCCCTGGTCCCAGCATCAGAGACACACAGAGCAGAGATAAGCTCATCCTGCAGCCTGAAGCAGAGCTGCCCTAGTAGATACAGATCCATGAGTTAGAAAAATAATTCTTTTTTTTTGTCATAAGCCACTGAGTTTTGGGGGGTTGTTTGTTATGAGGCAAAAAGCTAACTATTACATCCTCCAACCTAATGCACAGAGGTGGTATTTTGCTCTCCATCTGATGAACTCAGACTGGGAAAGAGAGGTGTCATTTAATGAGCCCCTCAAACCAGAAAAATATGCAGTATCACAGTGGAAAGGTCTGTGCATGGGAGCCTCTTAGGATTAGACGGTCGCCAAACCACTTGTACACATGCTTAGGAGACTGTATGGTTTGTGATGAAGAGCTCATGCAGTGGGTAGAAATAAACTGATCCAGGAACACAATGCTGTTCTCAAAATGAAGATGGGAGAGGGAATTCAACCCATTCTGCTTTTTTGTTGGGCCATTTGGAGTAATGGACCAGAACCAGAGCTATTAGGGGGCAGGTTCAAAGCTTCTGATTTGCTAGAATTTTTATTTGTCCCTTGGGAGTATCTTTCACCACTGCTTCCCTGCCTGGGAGGAACTGTACTAAGATGACCTTTTTACTCATCTGTTTTCCCTCCTATGCTGGGAACTCCTGGAAGGTACGAAGTTCGTGTCTTATTTATCTTCATAGTCCTAGAACCTAGCCCAGTGGATGAACATCCAGTTGGATGCATGAATAATGGGAGGACCCCCAGACTTTGGCAGGGCAAGCCGGGTGCACGTTTCTGGTCCTGAAAGTGATGCTTCCCTCGGCACTAGCTTTCCCAGACTGTCACCATCAAATGAGGGTTGACAGAAGCCCAGATTCCCTGCTCACTTCATCTGCTCAGCCCTGCAGAAGGTTCCCGGCTAAATGGATCAAGTTGAGCTCCTAGGGACCATTTCCCCAGTTCCCTAAAAGGATGCGGCACAGCGACCTAAAATGAATTATTCTTCACAGAAGACACCCTGTTCGCAGCCGCTAAAGCAGCATTTCCAAGGACATGGTGTGCATTTTTCAGGGGCAGAAGAAGCATCAGGCAAGTGAGCCCAGACTTGGGACTTTTACCTGTGTCTCCACTAGCCCTGTGACTTTGGAAAAGGAACTTAATCTCTTTGAGCCTCGATTTTCTCATCCTTACAATGACCATCCTGCTGCCTGCCTCAGAGTACTTAAATCATACATAATAGATGCAAAATGTTTAGCTCGTAGTAGGCCCTCATGACAATTGGAGGCTTTTTTAAAATGTTTTGGCAACAGCTGGACTTTCCACCAAATGGGCTTTTTATAACCGTTGGCCCAGAAGACTCAAAAGGTAATTCTATTTTGTTTCAGTACATCTTAGATCTGCCTCCTTTGAGGGGATGTAAAGCAGAGAAATGCTGATTTGTGACTATTTTAAGGACTCTAGGGAGAATGACACATCTTTCAATAGTATATATGAAAGCTTTGCAAATTGAAAATTGAAGTGGTAGCTTTGAACCTGAGTCTCAACTGATGCCTGACCCCACTCTGCCTTTCCAATCTTCTTGGCCATGACTGTCCTCCCCAGGTGGCCTGGGCTCTGATCGCTGCTCTTTCCCTGGATAACCCCCTCTCCAGGCTGGCCGCTCACCCTTTTCTCTATCACAAATAACAGTACCTACATCTCATCCCTGCATATCCATACCGTGTCATGTCTTCAAGATGGTGCAGAAGCCACCTCCTCCAGGAAGTCTTCCCTGAAGCCCCAGTGTATTGGTTCCTACATGCATGCTGCAGTGCCTGGAGCTTTAAAGTAGGATAGCCCTGGGTTTGCAACCTAGATCCACATCATACCAGCTGTGTGACCTTAGGCAAATAGCCTAATTTCTCTAGACAGACATTTCCTTGTGTGAAGATAGAGCAATCACTTAATTTGTAGGGTCGTTGTGAGATTAAGTGACAAAGATCCCTTACAGTAAGGGTTGGGTCCAAAGAGAGCACTCAATAAACATTGCTTCCTTCCATTGGCCTGTATCACTGTCTTCTCTGTCTTAGACTGAAAACTCAGGTCTTTTCCTACAAGTCCATAGCTTGTTATTCATTCATTCATTAACATTATTCATTGATCACTTGCTATTCACCAGGCACTGTCCCAGCAGTTGGGTCCATGTGTGAAAAAAGTAGTCAAAGATCCCTATTGTCAGGGGACTTAACTTCTAGTCAGGAAGACAAAATAAACAATATACGTAATATATAAGTACATTACTTTGTCTGTTAGAGGTGATGGGGGGGGAAGAGAGCAGGGAAAGGGGGACCAGCAGTGTTGTGGGGAGACCAGGTTGCAGCTTTAATTAAACAGATGGCTGGGGGGACTTCCCTGGTGGTGCAGTGGATAAGACTCTGCTCTCCCAATGCAGGGGACCCGGGTTCGATCCCTGGTCAGGGAACTAGATCCCACATGCATGCTGCAACTAAGAGTTTGCACGTAACAACTAAGGAGCCCACATGCTGCAGTTAAGGAGCTGGCGAGCCACAACTAAGGAGCCCACCTGCCACAACTAAGACCTGGTGCAACCAAATAAATAAATAAATATTAAAAAAAAAAAAAGCCAGGATAATGGGAAATGTGCTTCTAGGTTCTCAGGGTTACAGCTTATGTGTAAAAGCAACTGCTGAAGTTCTCCTTCAGATTCCATGTATTTTGAGCCTGTCCTGGCTCAGGGTGGGGGCAGGGGTACCTGATTCCCAGCTGAAGGCTCAGCCCCAGACCTGGGGTCTAGAGTGGGAAGAGGTGCCATCGCAGAGTCTAGGGCTTAGGGCTTAGCATAGACACCCCAGGAGGCTGGCTCATCCCTGTTGCTGATTACCAAGGCTCAGTGTCAGTTTAGGACTAGACGGACCTACCAATAATCTGGAAATATTTTCTGCAGTTCATCACCTAACTTCCTGTGAACCAGGGGACCTATCAACCTCTTATTTCCTGGCAAAATGTATCCCTGTGAAAATCACTACTTGGGTACAGTAGAACCCAGCATCACAATCCTTGTTACTGATAAATTAGAATTAACTCAAGGTTAAACTGTGTTCTTTCAAGCATACCTCCACACAATAAAGCCTATTCTAACCTATCAGTTCAGTACAGACTTCCCACTGCATGAAACAGAAATAATATTTAAAAAAAATTAAAACTCAGTGGCAATAAGTCCAACTATAGTCTTGGGAAAGTAATTTACAGGGAATTCTTTCTGTCTCAGGGCCCTCCTGACCCCAGCCCCAAGAACAGCTGAATAATGGGTACACTCCACTGAGATTATCACAAATATTAGATCTTGTCATTGACCTTCAAAGATGAGTCTCCATGCTCTGGGGACGACCAAACAATGGCCTGTTAATAAATATGGACTTAGCTCTACTCCCTTAAGCCTAACAATGATGGAGAGTAATATACCGCAATCAAGTCCAGGTCGAGTCCAAGGTAACCATGGAGGTTAACCTATCTGGAAAGCTTATTATGGGCTTGGCTTTTGATGTGGATTCTCCCATCTCATAACAAGCCTGACGTAGGTGACTTTCACCGCTGTCCTGTCCAGTAGAGTAGGTAAGGGAGGTTATTAATGTGTCTGAGGCCAGTCACACATCTGGGAAGAAATGGGATGGGAATCCAGGAAGTTTGATCCAAACCCAAGCTCTTAGGGGTTGCCCTGTGCTGCTACCCTGGTGAACTGTAATGACCTAACGCTTCTTGTGACTCATCAGGACAGAACGGAGAAAGAGAATCCTTTGCTTATTTTTACATATTTTTCTAAGCACTACATGTGCTAGCGATAGTGGATCCTCGAGTGAAGCCAAGCAAAAGGGCAATGACAATCTGGTGCCATGGGGACAAAGCAGGGAGGTGAGGGAAGGACTTCTGGGGCAGCGACCTGGGAGGTCAGTAAGTAGGGGAGTGAGAAGTGTAAGTAGTGTGTCTGTGGAAGGCCATTCTGGCTGCAGTCGGGGAAAAGGCCTTCGAAGCAAGGTGCACTTAGCCTTTCAGGCCAGATCTGCTCCCAGCTCAACTGCACAGCCCATGCAGCAGTGACACTGCTCTCAGGAAGCAGGACGGGATGCGACTTCCCACAAGTCCCCCTTGGCCACGTTGTGGGTGGCTTGACAACCGCTCTTCCCCCTTTCACCGTTCCTCCCCTCTCGCTCAAATTAGCTATGGGACTCTGCTGGCTGAGACTCCACACTTACACTGCAGGGGGCACAGGTTCGATCCCTGGGCAGGCAACTGCATCTGGTGCAGCCAAAAAAAAAAAAAAAAACAATTCTCAACCGGATTAAGAAATCTATCTTTTTTAATAGCTATCAAATCAGCTCCTTTTGGTGTGACCATCCACCGGTATCTATTTTTGCCCGTCAGTGACTCTCAGGAACCCACCTGGAAGCTTCCTTGCCCCTGGTTTAAATGTACTCCAACATAACTTGGCCAGCACGAAGGTCGATCCTCTGAACCCTTAGCCCGATCTCTCGTCACGAACACCAAGGGACCCAACCTCTCAAGAAACAATTTTCCTCTACATAGCCAAGCTCGTTAATAAATTTACAAGAGTTCTTTCTCAAGCTAGCTGCTGGGGCATTGGTAATTACAGGAAAGCTTGAGGTCCCAGATTCTACCCAAGTCAATTCAATAGGGTCAATAACAAGAAACCCAAGAAGCCTTAAAACTTACCTGCTGTTCTAAAATATCTCCCCAACTTAAATGAAGTGTAATGACATTTATGTAACTACCAGCTTACAAGACAAAAACTACCTCAACTCATACAAATGTTCTAAAATAACTTCATCTATTTCTAAACGGTCTAATAACACAGGACTGAAGTTGTGACATAAATCAAATCAAATGATACAAGCCAGTGTCCTGTAGTGGAAAGCCGTGAAGTGGACCTTGCATTTTTAAATAGATGATGTGTGATATTGCTGTTTGTACAATGAACTTTGGTGTCACTGTTCTAATTATCACAGTGAATTCTAATTATGCAGATCATTAACGTTATTCAGACTGACATCAGATAGCATCTTTAATTTCCCACTTGGCAGAGACTTGTCAAGCATAGAGAAAAAAAGGATTAATTAACTTTGGAAAGAACATTTCCATTTCTTGTAGAGCTCAGTGATTCCTTAAACTTTTAAGCTCTCTGGTGACTGATACGATCTCACTATGATTCATAAGCATCTGAGTCCAATTATTTGCCTCGTAGCTCTCCCCTAGTGCTAATATTCCAGGGAGGTTTCCTACATTGATGTTTCCCTACAAATAAGGTTCTTATCATTTCATTTTTTAGATGAACCCTAAGGGGACATAGGCAGGTTGAAGGAAAAGCCAAAAGGAGCAAAATTATGGAAAGGTACCCTATTACACACCAGATGTGAAGGCGAGGGACAATTTTGCAGACTCATGTGTGTGCCCCACGGCCTGGTACTCATCCAGGGACAATAAAAAGTGGTTTGTTAACGGTATTCTTTCCAAAGGACAAGGTCACAGCCTCGGCTCGGCCACCACGTGGCAGCAGCACAGGCAGCTCTGAGCTCAGGGCTTCCTTCCAGCGCCCTCACTCTCATCTGTGAAGCAAAGTGCTTCCAACAAGTGAGCTCCAACCTCCTCTAAGGTCTGTGTAAGCTCTTAGCTTAGAGCAAACCCAAAAGGTATTGATGGGATGCAGTATACAATGCATGTAATATAAAACTCTTTGTGGCAGTAATCTGCTTTTCTTTTCCCTGAAACCCTGAGCTCTGTAATTTACGAGGGGCAGTCCTCTCACCTGACAGGGCAGTCCCCAGGGATGTGGGACAGTCCCCACGGATGTGGGGATGGGCTACAACTTGCCTTTCTTTTCTCCTGGGAATCTCACAACCTCTGGGGGAAGGATGGAGCCAGGAGCTGTGAGCTACAAGACCACCTGGCAGGTCAATCCTTACCCCACCAAGTCTGTCCGTTTTCAGAGCTTTTCCAAGTGGCACTCGTGTAAACTCAATAATCAACACAGAACAAGCCTCCAGAACAGCTCCAGGGAAATAAGCCATCCCTCTTTCCTTGTCATTTTTGCTCTTTTCATTAAAGAATGCAGCTTCTTCTTACCTCTGTCACTGTAAAGATGTGCTTCTAAACAAATGCTCTGTTTAAGCAAGCGCTTGGAGATGAATGAAGGCTTCTGGGGACCCAAGGGCACACGGTGACAGGATGGGCTTTCTTCCCACGAGTCGCTTGCTGTAAAGCTTACCTCTAGCTCCACCTCCAGCCTAGGTGGAGAAGCACAGTCTTGGTAAAATACACCATGTACTGGAAGATCTTGGCTATGATTCCAATTATGTCCTTTTTTATAAAGGCCCCATTTTATTTTTTTTAATTGTAGGTGTTTTAGGTATCTATTCTTTTTTTAATTTATTTATTATTTTTGGCTGCGTTGGGTCTTCGTTGCTGCATGCTGCCTTTTCTCTGGTTGTGGTAAGCAGGGCTACTCTTTGTTGTGATGCGCGGGCTTCTCATTGAGGTGGCTTCTCTTGTTGCGGAGCATGGGCTCTAGGTGCATGGGCTTCAGTAGTTGTGGCACATGGGCTCAGTAGTTGTGGCATGTGGGCTCAGTAGTTGTGGTGCACAGGCTTAGTTGGTCTGCAGCGTGTGGGATCTTCCTGGACCAGGGTTCAAACCCGTGTCCCCTGAATTGGCAGGCAGATTTTTAACCACTGCTCCACCGGGGAAGCCCAAAGGCCCCGTTTTTAAGGAATAAAAGACTCATGAGACCCTATTCTTTGGAGGGCTGCTAATACTGCTCCCTCTCCAAGTGCAGCGCAGGTGGCCAAGCACAGGTCTTCAGAGATGGGCGTGCGGGGCGCCCTCCTCCAGCCTCCCCACCTCACTTCTCGCCAGTCCGCCCAAGCCTCCAACTGGATCATCAACACCTCTCAGCATTCACAACACTTACTTCCCTTCGAGAAATTAGAGTACAGCTTGATGGCAATTTTTGTGGCAAATTTAACAGAAGAGTATGAATGAGAATCACTCTTTAATTCCTAAAATCAAAAGGTCAGCGGTGCTAAAAGTCCTTATCGACTGAATGTCTGTGTCCCCTCAAAATTCCTATGCTGACATATAACCTCCAAAGGGATGGTTTTAGGGGGTGGGGCCTTTGGGAGGTGATTAGGTCATGAGGGTGGAGCCCTCATAAATGGGATTAGTGCCCTTATAAAAGAGACCCCCAAAGAGCTTCTGTGAGAACACAGTGGGAACACAGCTGTCTGTGAAGCAGGAGCAGGCCCTCACCATATACCTGATGTGCTACAGCCTTGATCTTGGACTTCCACCTTCCAGAACTGTGAGAATCAATATCTGGTGTTTATAAGCCATTCAGTCTGTGGTATTTTGTTATAGCATCCCGAACGGACGAAGACAAATACTTATTGCTATTCAGATTAACAACTCACACGTGGTATCCCTGGGTTGGCAGTTTATTTTAAAAAAACAACACCCCGGTTATCTTTTCTTCCTTGTCCATCAGTTTTCTTAACAGAACAAGTTACAAAAAATTGGGGAGGGGGGTATATTATCTTTGCAGACTGACATATTTGCAGAGGACTCATGAATAATAATGATGATTCAAAAGCTCCTAGGTTTACTCCTGAATCAAGCAAAGAGCAAAGGACAACATAAGAAGGAATTGTTTACAGCAATCTCATCGTACAACATGGATTATGACAGTGCAGTGGTTACAATTACGTTCATGATAGGATATTCCTTGCTCAAATACCAGACATGCTAAAATCACCAGGCTGCTTACAAACTGGAGGAATCAGTGCAAACAGTCATCTGAAGAGCAAAAACCAGAATCGGGAAGGCTTTTCTGGCAGTGAGATTCTGACACCAGCGGCTTCCTCGCATGGGCCACCCTCACTTTGAGTCTTGATCTTTCTTTTCATCTAAGAGGGCGGAGCGGATCCCCAGCTTTTTCAGTTCTTCCACCAGGTCCCCATTCTGGTGCATCTGCAGAAGAATGTCACAGCCCCCCACGAACTCGCCGTTGAGGTACACTTGCGGGATGGTGGGCCAGTTGGAATAGTCTTTAATGCCTACGGGGAAAGAACATTTAAGCGTCATTTCAGTGGTCAAATACTTGTACGGCAAAATACGTTTCCCTGCTCCTAGGGACACGCCGTATCCCCTCCTGGCTCCCCATCCCTGGGGGACCGTGTATTTGCTACAAAGAGCATAAGCTTTAGGGTTGAATGGACCGCTGACTCTTCCAATTATAAACAGTGAGGCCTCCATCCTGTTTCCGCCCTCATCTCACAAAGTTTTTATGAGAATCAGGTTAAGTAAGGCTCTCATAAACTACCTGACACACAATCGACCCCGGATTAATGGCAAAGAACTTGACTGGTTAATGCAAGTGACACAAGATACACAAGGCTATACTCCCCATGCTTCTGCGGGCCACGTTTTCAGCAAAACAGACAAACGAAAGAAATGCCACTCCATTCCCAAATGGACTGCTGAACGTGGACCCATGGACCCATCATGGTAACTCACTGGCACACTGGGCAGCTCACACCTAATGTTTTCCGTGCCTTCTCCGCTGGTGAAGTTACAGACACTGAGTCACTCACTGGCTTTGATCTTTTACCCAAAGAAAAATCCCTCTCCTGTGGCTAGACTGTGGCCCTCGTCCTATTCAGCCCCTCAGATGAGCTCTCCATGGCACAGCCGATCTGGCTCAGCACAGAACTCGCAGCGACTGAGTGAAATGAAGGAAGGGCCCAAAGCTCATGAAGGGCCACGTCCTGGGCCAGGCGCAGGGCCACGGGGTGAGACCCACTCCCTGCCCTAAGAGACAATGGCTTTGAGAACACACCGAGATGAAGTATGTTCAGGGACAGTGCAGCCATGGGATGATTCTGTTCAGTGCTGGGCCACGAGGATGATGGCTATGAAGGAAATGTGGTTTCAATCTTGAGGCAGAAAAGATCACTCTTTTCTAAATTCCTCCTTACCTTTTACTTCCTTTTCTACTCAGAGGTTGAGATGAAGTATACTTTTTTAAATGTACAAATAAATGAAACAGAAAAGTCAACAAATTCTTCAGGCAAAAGACAGTATGACACAAATTTTAGAAATCGGTCAAGTGGTGGTTTTTATGTAAACAAACTAAAAATACAAAACCTTTTTCTTGATGCCCTATCATTTATTATCAGATGAGTTTTACCAAATAAGATTACCAATATGAGTTACATTACAAATAACAGTCCCAAGATACCATGTGTTTTTCTCTTTTAAGTCACTGCTTTCTAAAAAACAGCGACTTCGCTGTAAACGACAGCACTAGAGGGCCCCCAGTAGAGAGCTTTATCTTTCTTCTGCAGGCAGACTTTATGGATAGAGAAATGGTTACAACGTTATAGGCCCTGAAAAGCTCACTTCTAAGCCACTCTGGGTTTCTGTTTAAAAAAAAATCAGCTAGAGGTTTGGAGGTTACCAATAAAGGGCAAATTCCATTAACCATCAGAATGTCTTTATACTTGAATACCCTGATGAATTCAAGTTTGTTTTTTTTTATTTTTTGAATTCAAGTTTTTCATCACTCTGATGTTTGGTGCTACATAAACAATTACTTAGCATGTAAGCTGTATGTTTTGGATTTTTTTTTAAACTCTATCCTCAAACACAAAGAGTCCATCAGAACTTAACTTTACATTTCCAATGACACATCTTTTTTTACTTTATGACGGGGGGAGATTAAGAAACGTTTAGAATAAATATGAACTTTTTACTTCTTCTAAACTTTCTTAAATATCTGTTACATTTATGTACATGAACCACTTATCTGCACAATATTATATCTGGGTTTTTTTTTTCCAATTAATAATACACTGCATTAAGCTTTCCATGGCAATGAATATCTACTGATTCTTTTGGTGAGTGCCTACAATTTTTGAAACACACCAAAGGTGAAAACAAATTTGCTATCTGAGGGCCACCCAAAACCACATGTTTAATCCTAAAAAGTACAATTTTTTAAAATAAAATCTTTGTTGAGTAAAAGAATGACTTGCTTTCATCAGTCGTTTTTATGGTACTACACTCAACCAAAGCATTAGGCTTGTCCTATTTTATGGTAGCACACTCAACCAAAGCATTAGGCAACAACTAAACATTACATTGTTGCAGACCATACGTCCCAACTACAAGGGAAGGAAGGAAATCCATCCTAACCACCAGAACTACCAAAATAAGTGGGCTTTCCATTATCCTGAACATCCAACATACAGTCACATGCAAGGGAGGCTAACTCCTTCCAAACCCCTTGGCCTGCGACTGTCCTAGTAACTTCAAGAACTCGGAAGAACCCACCTCAGAACACATGGCATTGTGACAGCATCCAAGGTGCCTACCAGCTGATAGTTTATCAAAATTAAACTTAACTACTTCTTTAATTTTTAGATTATCAAGTGTTACAGGCGGCTGTTGTCAAAGCAAAGTTCTGGCATCTCTCCTAAAAACGATGCCATTTTCCATGTTTAAAAAGTCTGATTACAAGTTTAAATATTTAAGGAAATACCCAATTGCTTCCTACAGAGTGAAGTGAGAAACTTCCAGTAAGACTACATTCATAAATTGAAAACTAAAACAAATTCTATCAATTCACAATTAATTGTGTAAACATGGCTAATTTTTCTCACCCTTTAAATTTTCAGTAACTGCAATATACAGTGATAATTCTTGTATAACAGGGAATAACTCAGAATCAGAGAGCAACTCTTGAAAATGAGAAAATCATACCCAAGAATGGATTTTAATGATAACTGTATTCTATAGATGACAAACTGCGATTCGGTTTGGGACAGAAAATGCTGACTGCCAAGTTATATAACAGGTAACACGAGGACAGGGACTTAGGAGGCTGTCTTACAAAATCAGTTCCACATACACCTACTGCCCCACCAAAACAATGTAATGTTCCAAAGTATCAAGCCAGAGGGGAGAAAATGTTCTGGAAAATTCCCTTCCAGAACTTTCAAAAGGTACTTTTCAAAATTCATGACATTTCAGAACATTGGACCTCGTTCCTGGTTTGGACAATCATCATAAGAGCACCATGATTATAGTTTTCTTTGTTCCTGGTAGATTTTCAGTACACAAGCTTCAGAGTCTGATGCAGGTTGATGCCAACTCTGCCACTTAACGAGGCTCTGTTCCTCGGGCAAGTCATGTCACCTCCTCCTGGAATCACATATTTCTCCATCTTCCTTAACTTAGAGAATGATGTTAGCACTGCTTGACAAAAAGTAAACCGTGGTGCCGAGAGGGACAAGGTGCTGGTTTAGGGGTCAGCAGACTGTGGCTTGTAAATACCGCCTCAGATAAATCTGCTCACCTCTCAACCTGTTTCCTTTTCTGTAAAATGGGAATAACTCTATGCCTCACATATTTGTTATGAAGATTAAGTAAGATATAATTGGTGAAATGAATTAAGCTCCCACAGTGCCAGGTGCACTGTGGCTATGCTCTCCACGTCAGTGTCCTCTACCCCACCCTCCCCAGGAATGCTTTCCTGACAATATATGCAACGGGGAAAACAGAGGGAAAGAATGCAGGAAAAATACCAGTGAAGTATGCCATGCAATAATAAAAATACCATTTACTGAGCTAAGGGTTCCTGAGTTTCATACTCTAAGTTTTTCACATATCTAATCTCATTTCATCTTTACAAAATTCCTACAAGGTATGTATAATTATCCCTATTTTACAGATGAAGAAATGAAGGCTCAGAGAGGTTAAATAACTTAACCAACGTCACAGTGCTGGCATACGGTGGAGACAGGATTTGAGTCCAGGTGTCTAGGAGTCCAAAGGCCAGGTTCTCGACCACCAGAGTTGGTCTCTGGCCAGGGGCTGGCATCTGTCAGCTGGCATCTGCCCCCCCGTGAGCCCCACCTGCACGACACATGGATCTGCAATCCATGGGACTGTTCCACATCTTTTAACATTTATAGACACAAACGGCGTTAAGCCACAATTACCCTTTTGCAACTTGCTTTTTGACTAAGCATCGCCTTTTTTGAGATTCAGTCACATTAACTACATCTAGATCTAATTCTTTTTTCTTTTTAATTTTTAAAATTTTTGGCTGCGTTGGGTCTTTGTTGCTGTGTGGCTTTCTCTAGTTGTGGAGAGCGGGGGCTACTCTTCGTTGCACTGCGCGGGCTTCTCATTGCGGTGGCTTCTCTTGTTGCCAAGCATGGACTCTAGGCGTGCGGGCTTCAGCAGTTGCAGCGCACGGGCTCAGCAGTTGTGGCGTGTGGGCTTCAGTAGTTGTGACTCGCGGGATCTAGAGCACAGGCTCAGCAGTTGTGGTGCACGGGCCTAGTTGCTCTGCAGCATGTGGAATCTTCCCAGACCAGGGATTGAACCTGTGTCCCCTGCATTGGTAGGTGGATTCTTAACCACTGCGCCACCAGAGAAGTCCCTAGATCTAATTCATTTTAACCACAATTTAGTTTTCCATCATATGACTAAGCTACAGTTGCTTTCTTCGGTCTGCTGCTAACAGACCAAGATCTGTTGTTGCCCACTTTTCATTATTACAAGGAACACCGCAGTGCTCCCCCTTACGTGCATCTCCCAGCTCACATGCAGGGGACGGTCTCTCTAGACAAAGGGGTGGCAAACTACAGCGTTCGGGCTGAAGCCGGTCCACATCCTTGTTTCTGTAAATAAAGTGTTACTGGAACTTCGCCCCGCTCATTTGTCTCTGTGTTCTCCCCGCCTGCTGTACACTGTAGCAGCAGAGCTGAAGAGGTGTAGCAGAGACCACCAGGCCCCCAAAGCCTAAACTTTTACTCTCTGGCCCTTTACAAGCTTGTCGATCCCTGATGTAGCCTAAATACCCGCGACTGAAACAGCTGGGTGTTCAGCTCTGTTCACCTTCAACTTGACTGGGTACTGATAGTCACTCCTTCCAAGTGTGGGCACCACTTTATACCCCCATGTGCAGCATACAACCCGCCCACCAGACACCTACGCACACTTGTTACCTCATTTTTAATGCTTACCAACATCATAGTTCTATTATTGCCTTAAATTCCTTGATACTGGAAAGGCTGGGCATACTTTCAAATGCTTAATAACCATTCAACAATAGGATGATGGGTATTCATTCAACAGACGCTGTTCCCGATTCGAGGAATACAGTGGTGATCTGAGTAGGCAGAAATTCCAGAGTGTCTATAATGTTTTTAAGAGCAGGGAAGAGAGTTTATGATAAAATGATAAATAAAAGAAGCATTTATTCATTCACTAAAACATGCATTGAAAGCTCGCTTTGCATAAGCATCACACACAGTGCTCAGGGAGTCGCAGAAGACATGTTCCCTGCTCTCAGGAGGGCAAAATGCTATATATAGACATGCATGATCTCAACTCTGTTAAAAAAAAAAAAAAACAAACTGTTAGAAACTAGATCCAAATGTTAATAATAATGGTTTATGGTTTATACGGAATTACAGGGGATTTTCATTTTCTTTAGATTTTCAGTGTTTTCCAAATTTCTCCCATGAGCACATGTTACTTTCGCAACTGAAAGTAAAGATTAGTCTTTGTTAAGACCAAGAGCAGGATATGGTGACATCCATCCACCGTGACCCTATCCCTTTGTGGCCGTCTTGTGTGTGCTCCAGATTTTTAAAAAGGAACAAACCTTGAGGAAAGGCCAAAACGCAAAGCTGCCTCAGTCAGCTTGGTTCTTTGGGTCTCAGGTCTCAGGCTGACACCTCTGTGCATCATAATCCCTGGACCCAGTGCCCAGAACTAGGAGACAGTGTCTGAGGGTCTTCTTCCGACTTGGGTCCTTTCTAAGACTCAGCCTGCTCTGGCACAAGAAAACAGGAAAGGCCAATTTTGCAGAAGCCCCTATCCTGTTACTAGAAGTGACCTTGGGTCTGGGAAAAGTTCACAGACGTATCTTTAGTTGGCAAAAGCAAGCATCAGACAGCCTGTCAGTCTCTCTTGGCAAACCTGAAGGTGTGGAGAGCAAAAAGATGAAGAATCTTCATGTTTTACAGCCTCACCCTGGCTAAACTAATCCCCACTCTAATAACCTGCTTACACCACCCTGTCCTAGTCTAGAGGTTAATACTTACCCTAATGTTTACTTTTCTAGGCAACGAAAGACGTGTTATGCTCAATATATATGCAACACATTCACTTACTAAAAGTAATGGTCTGATGAAGCTCAATGGTTAAGAAATTTAAGGGTTAAGTTCCTGTTGCTATTGTTTGAACACTTAAGAACAGAAGACTGGAAGTCAGATACATAAGTGCTCTCGGCAAACATTCTTATTCCTGCTGTTACTTTCAGATTACTGGCCATCTTCCAGTATAGCCCATCTCTGGTTATATTTCAAAAAAATGTTTTAATTCAAGTATAGTTGATGTATAATGTTTCAGGTGTACAGCAAAGTGATTCAGTTATACCATCTCTGCTTGTATTAAACAGGAGAACAGAAATTCATAAACCAAAGACTCTCAAAACTTTAAGCTAAGCAAGGTATCAACAACACAACGTTTTACTAAGGACCACAGTGGCAATTTGCAAGCGGCCTGAGGCAAGGTCCCAGCAGAAAGATTACAGAGTAGTTTCTCCTATCTTATCTTTTAGGCAGAGACGCCACTGCTGCTGCATGAAGACGGCAGATCACCCTGTATGTGAAAAAAGCCAGCAATTGGAAGCATTCCAGTAGTCCAGGAAGGGAGAAGGATCATGGGGGCATAGCACATGGTAATACTACATATGCCTCCTGGTAACTCTAAGCTGCCTTCACTCCTTGTTTCCATCCACCAAAACCGAGAGTTCTATAAGGATTAGATTCCATGGAAAAAAATACTTTTAAAACCATAAAGTGCTAATAATAAAATAGCTACCATTTAATGGATGCCTTCTGAGTGCGAGATAAGAGGACAGGCACTTTCTAAAAGTTTTATTTTCCCTTTTTTCCTCACAAAACCTTTGCCAAGTGTGGTTTCATTATCCTCATATTATCAAAAAGGAAAATGCAGTCACGTGACTTGCTTCGGGTTGCACAGCTGATTGGCCAAAGGAGTCTAATCCAAAGCCCTTCCCTGACGCCAGCCTGTCGCATCTCTGTTGGAATGACTATGATTGACAACTTCAAATGCAGAAGAGCAAAATACAGAATTCTGAATGCAGACTACCATAGCACTTGATGCCCTAAAACACTTTTTAGAACACTGTCGCTAAACAGCAGCAGGAAACTCAGGGAGAACTCAGTCACTGAAAGTCTGGAATGCCACCCTTCAGGGGGTACAGGCACGGTCCCCCCATGCCTCCGCCAACCCCACCCACCCCAGCCAAGGAGCAGACCCGGGTGTTCTGGCCTCTCTCTCCTCCCCCACTAAGATGAAATAGAAGAATGCAGGTAAGGTTCTCAGCAAGGCGCTCATCAGAAAATATGCTGGTTAACTGTCAGGGCCCTCCACCCTCCCCTGTGGGCCGCTGAAAAGTCACAGACACTACTGTGTCTGCCCCAGACCCTGACTGGCTCCTGGAGCTCCAAGCTTGAGTGAGCTAGGGCCCAGGAATCATTCCTCGTCCCTCTCCCCACAAGCCTCTCCAATCCCTAGTCCTCACAAATCTCCCCCATCCTTGAGTATCTAAAAATAAATTTAATGTCTTTTTCTTCCACACCAGATCCCAACTAAGACCTGACCAAAAGCTGTGTCAACCGCTCCTGTAGCAGCAACAGAGAACGGTCCCTGACACCCCGAGCCTTGAGGCACGACAGGCCAGCCTCTGACCCCCTAGCCTCAGACAAGGGCAACCTCGACCCTCCCCCCCGCCATCGACAGCACCTGCTCCTTACCCACGAGACAGGGCGGCCTCTCAAAGTGTCCCCAAAGTGCCTACCTCTTAACGGCTCTTCCTGTATCCCTCTCTGCCCACTTCCCCAGCCCTGCAGAACAGGGAGTCACGCTGCTGACCACGCTCCTTGGATTCAGCCGAAGGGCACTGGCCCCGAAATGCCTTTTTCAGCTCCGAGTGAGGACCGGGGAACCGTTAGGACTTACTCCATTGCCCAAGTTGGCCCAGAGGCCCAGATCCTCGAGACCCAGTTCAAGTCGATCGTGCCCCCACCCCAGACCCGTGTGGAAGCTCGTGTCTGAACTCCCCTCGAGCCCCCAGACGGGCCTTGCCCGACAGACCCTCGGCCCCGCAGAGTGGCCTCGGCCGGTCGCCCCCCGGCCCCGCCCCCGCCCCCAGCCGGCTCTGACCTTGCCGGAGCTGGGGGTCGTCCAGCACGTTGTACGCCGCGTAGTCGCGGACGCCGTGCAGCCGCAGGATCTGCACCACGGCGTTGCTGAAGCCGCACTGGGGCTGCTCCGGCGTCCCCTTTAGGAAGACCACCACCCTGTCCTTCTTCACCAACGCGTCCAGGTGCTCCGACGAGCCGCTGCCGCCCGAGCTCGCCGCCCGCACGCCCGGGCCCCGCAGGCCGCCGCCCGCGCCGCGCCCCCAGCGGAGCAGAGTCGCCGCCGCCCGGCCCAGGGACCCGTTCATCCCCGCACGCTGGCCGGAGCTCTCGACGGCCAGGGACCTGGGCTAGCCAGCCGAAGCCTTCCCGGGGCCCGGCCCGCCCCCCGGAGGCCCTCATTGGACCGGCTCCGAACAGCTCTCCGTGATTGGAGAAACTTGGTCCTCAATTGCTGGATTCCACCAATCATGTTACTCGTCCCGCCCCGACAGGTTGGAGGCGGTCCTTACGCCTGAGCCGCATTTCATCGCCTTACCATTGGCCGCCGGCAACCGTTTTGTCAGTTGATTGGAGAGAGTGGATGTCCATCAGGGTCACGCTCCGAGGCAAGGGGAGGCGAAACGAGCGGGAAGACGGCTTCTCTCCGAAAGGTAGACGGGCCTGCTACGATGCTCCGGGAGGACTTGGAACAGGCGCTGGGCGGGGTTTCGCCGTTCCGCGGAACGCCGGGAAGGGGTCACTTTCAGATGAAGGTTCCGGTTCCGGTGCGGGCAGAGGTTGCGTTGCCACGGCAGCGCGGTTGGCTGGCCGCTGGTTCTTGCTTTCCGGGTGGTGGCTGGGCTGGAGCAGGCTTGGATCCGCCGTTCCTGGCTTAGGCGAGCTTCCCGGAGCTTCAGTAAGGCCGCGGCTGTTCGCGGCGGAAGCAGGGACTGCGCCGGCCTCTGGCGGCCAGGCCTGCCCGGGGCTACGGCGTCGGGGCCCGGGCCGTGTGTCGCAGCCCTCCTGTGGTCCCGCTGCCCCCGTGGGAGCAGAGGCCCAGACCCCTTCCCGTGGTTCCCGCCTCTGCAGCGCGATTATTCCACTAAAACAACTTTGATTTTTAAAGTTTGTAAAGAGCTCTCGTCTGTGTGATCGGGGCTTCGCTGACTTTCCAGCCGACCTAAGCCCCTGGGCCTGGGCCCAGGAAAGGTTTGTTGAATGGGGAACTAAGAAAGGAATTGGTTCGTTCGACAGACGTTTCCTGAGCAGCTGCTGCGTGCAGGGCACGGTGCCGGCGCGGGACCTGTGCCCAGAGCTTGAGAACTGAGAAGCAGGTACAAAGCAATGTGAGGGTAGAGAGGAGGGAAGGGAAGCCTCCCTAGGCCCACTGCTTCCTCTGTTCTCCATTGTGCTTAGTACATCTTGACATATATTTATTAGCTTGTTTATTGACTTCCAGACTGTCAACTTCATTAACTGCTGTATCCTCAGTACGTAGAACAGTGCTTGGAACCTAGCAGGTGCTCACATTGGTGGAAAGAATGATCCCAGAAGAGCGGGGCTCAGTGAAATCGCCACGTGGTCTGTAGTCTTGGAGCGGTGCTGGGTTGGTGGTACCCTAGAGCACACCAGACTTGCAGAGAAAGCATTCTCCAGAGGAAGCTGAGGCATGGCTGCTCAAGGGACAGCAGTACCATGTGCAATTTTCCTCTGATAGTTTCCAAGTACTGTTGCCACGGTGATAATGGCTGTGCCATGTCATTATCTATCAACCGACAGTAAAAGAAGGTTTTGCAGTCAGATGTTGTTTAACAGATGGAGTGGTTTCTGTTGGACACTAAGTACTGCTACAAATTACTTTCTTTTTAAACCCTAAGTATTTTAAAAGTTGTGGCTGGAGGTGATCTGGTTTTGCATTGGAGGCGCTCAAGTTTAAAAATCAGAAAATTAGTACATGTGCTGACAGCAAGTGAATCTTCCAAATAATCATTCACCACGAGACTTGAGGCCAGTAAGCTGAAAATAAACTCAAGATGTTACTCAGAAATGCTCCCCAGTGATGTATTTGTTTTATCCCCGTGGTTGTTATTGATGTTTGGTAGTTTGCTAATGTGGGACCCAAAATTGATCAGCTTCTTAAAGAGTCCTTTTTTTCCCCCCTCCAGAGTCATTGATTCCAGGTAAATCAGAGGAACAAACATCATACAGAAATATACAGGACAGTAATATACAGGAAGCGACGTGATGTCGAAGCTTAACTGTTGTTTCAAAAGTCCAGCATCTGGTGTACCTAACAGTAGGGGCTATATTGTTTGCAAAGTTACCTAACTTTTACTCATACTTATGTTCTGGTAAGTTTGTTTCAGTTTTTTTTTTTAAATAAATATTGGCAGTTCGTTCCAGAAAACCTGAATTGTTTATTGCCTACTCTGAGCTGTCTCATTCTGCTCTTGTGTTGACTGGAATAGGAAGAAAAATTTGCAAACTTATGATGTGAGGATCCGGAGACATAGTGCTAGTCATGGGGAGTATCATGTCGCTTATCTAGTGGGTGATACTGGCTTTGCCAGTACAGTTGGCAGACATTTTATTAAATTGAGAATACAGCTGTCATTAAAGGTTAAGAGTAATCCTTGAGCAGGAAGAATACAAAGCCTATGTTTTCCAAATTTATAATAGAGTTGCTGTGTACAGTCGTGTATTATAAGGACGTCCATGAAATGCAAGGAAAGCAAGTCGGGGCTCTTTCAGGGAGCTAAGTGGGATGGCTTTGATAGTATTGATCAAGGCCAGGAAAACAGATCATGTATCTAGACCAAAGAAATTGAAACAATGCACCTAAATTTAAGTTTTTGATAGAGCAACCTAAAATGCAAAATGTTGAATGTGTTGAACATACTGCTTTCTGTCTTTGACTTAAAACCACTCATCAAGTATTGGCACCAAACATCAGTGACTTAAAGAATCAAAGAAAATAGTGTTCAAAATATTTCTTCCAAAGCACCAGCTTCTTATATATGATGTGGCATTTGAGTTACGAGCTTTCTCATTAGAAGTTCTGTAGTGAGAAAGTATGATAAAAAATACACTTCTTAAACAGTTGTAAGAAATCTGCATTTATGCTCAAATGCATTTGGGTGTTTTGAACATGGAAGTCACCATCTTTATCAGTTTGTGATCTCCCATGTGGACATTAATGGGGAGGTAGGGGTGGGAAGTACAGGAAACTTAGGAGAATCCTGGGATTTGGGGTCACAAAGTGTAATTAGACCCCAAACTAAATAATCATACCATGTAAACATGCTGACTCAGGCATCCTAAAAATGTTTTTCTTCCCTGTGCTTATTTATAGATAAGGCTTTACTATATTTAGTAAAATTTCTCCTTTCTCCGCACTCCACCAAAAGCAAATTCACTGTTGAACCCATAATTAAAACCTTACAAATTTGAGATCATTTCTTCCTATATATCAGCTCTAAATGAAGAGTCAGGATTATTGAGCCTAAGATGAAATTTTATTTGAACACTTAGCATGTCAGTGTTTTTGTACCCTAACTTCAGTCCTAAAGGTCACGCTGCATTCTGACAGGGTGCGGTGATTGTGCATAGGACACATGACCCAGAAATGTCTCGGTCTCAGCTGGCCAGAGCATTCTGTGAGTGTAATTTTAAGGGAAAAGTGGCTGCAGGTGTTGCACAACGGGTTGAGCCACCAAACATTCCTGAGCTAAAGTAGCATTTGAGACCCAGATTACCATAGACCCAAGCTGAAACTTGAGACCTTTCTCCGTGGTGCCCCTTAGCTATTCAGTAATTCTAGAGCACCACTGCAACCCTGGAATTAACTTGATTCCCTAAAAAATAATTGTAATGTGTGAGAAACTGAGGCAGTGCCCAGCCCCCTGAGAAAATATTTGCTAACCCGTAATGAAAAGATAGAAATGCCTTTGCAGGGACTTCCCCCGGGGCGCAGTGGTTAAGACTCCGCGCTCCCAATGCTGGGGACCCAGGTTCCATCCCTGGCCAGGGAAATAGATCCCATGTGCATGCCGCAACTAGGAGTTCGCATGCCACAACTGAGGAGCCCACCTGCCACAACGAAGACCCAGAGTAACCAAATAAATAAATATTAAAAAGAAAAGAAAAGAAAAGAAAAGAAATGCCTTTGGGATCTTCACTACCTCTATCTGACAAGACAGCTGGGTTTATAAATACTTCTCTGGCCATGGGAGTGGCCTCAGTTTTGCTAATCGCAGGTTCTCACATCATGTGGGCTCTGCCTAGAGGCAGGAAGGGGGACCTTATTCGGGCCCCCTTCCACTCTATCACAAAGGTCCTGCTCTCCTCCTCTGGGTAAAATGAAGAGAAATGACGTCCTGTAAATTTAGTTCAGTCTAGAACACACTGTGGGAGATACAGGTGAAAATGAATTCCTGAAGAAGCACTTATGAAAAGCCTGGATGTCACAGCAGAGCCTGATTCTGTTCTGGGATTTGGACTGTAGAGGTGTGAGGCCTGGCTTCAGTCCTAAGCATCACTTACAAGCTCTTTTGGATTTTCCTTGGAATTTTCTGCCCCTTACATCTTCCCCTTCCTGGATTTGTGAAAAATGTATTTGTGACATCTGCAAAAGGTAATACCTATTTCAAGATGTCTTTATCTAAGGATTGCAGAGTTTTAATGAATCACTTTGTACTCTATTCCTCTGCTCCTAGACATTTACCCCCAAAATATTGGCATGCATGTGTAGTACAGCAAACTGGTTTTGTGTACGTGAATTCATTTGAAACTTTCATTAGCCCTAGGATAATAGTTCTCTGGCATTTTGGTCCCTAAATTAAGTTCTCTTTTCACTATAAGATCCCACATGCTGCAGAGCAACTAAGCCCATGCACCACAACTACTGAGTCTGCGCCCTAGAGCCTGCGAGCCACAACTACTGGAGCCCGTGAGCCACAACTACTGAAGCCCGAACGCCTAGAGCCCGTGCTCCGCAACAAGAGAAGCCACCGCGATGAGGAGCCCATGCACAGCAACAAAGACCCAACTCAGACAAAAATAAAAATAAATAAATAAATTTATATATTAGAAAAAAGAATGAACCAGAAGTAAAAAAAAAAAAAAGATTGTTAATAACATCTTTTTGAGAGACTTGAGCACTTTGGGTTCCTCTTTTTACCTTCACAAGCACTTCTTAAATCTTACTGCAGAATCATAGCAAAGCCAGCAAGTCCCACAGAAAATTAAATATTCCTGAATTATCTCCAGGGTAGGTATGTATTGGATACAGATGTGATTTTTATGCTTTGTGAAACTAAACTGACAACAATTTCAATGCAAAACTCCAGTGAAACAAATAACCCGTAGCTTTTCACTTCTGAAAGTTTCATTCTCTTTTGTCCCCATGCTGCTTTTTCTCAGTGAGGCCTGAAGTCCCTGGCTATATATAGGCTTTTAAAATCAGACACCTGCTGGACTTTGTTCTATTGAGAACTTTATTTTGAGGGAAAGAGCCCAAATCATATCTCCTGTCAGGTAATATTAAGAATTAAGTGGTAATCATAAAACATGTTAAGACTTAAGTAAAGTTGATAAAAGAATTGTTGACTTTTCCTCAACTGTCTGTTTAGTGAAAAATTTTAATGTTTTGTGTTATGTTTCTTTTTTTTTTGCAAGCAGATAGAGTCCATAATTCAAACTGTCATTACATTTCCAGCGACTTCTGAGAAGGTGCCTAGACCACAGAATTTAGAAAGCAAGGAGCCAGTACTGTTGTGTGTCACACTTGTTAGGAAGATTTATCTGTTGGCAGGAGTCTTGTGTCCCCCTCTGATAATCACTGAGCTTGCAGCCAGACGAACACTGAGAAAATTTTATTGTTTTCCTTTGAATGATGGCTAAGATGTATTGCCAAGGCCATAAATATTCTTTATGTTGAGTCAGAATTTCATTTCGTACTTCAGCCTTTGAGCCTTAATAATTTCATGCTTCAAAATTAAATCTTGCTTTCATGGGAATCCACTGCTCTAGCCTACTTCAACAAAGTAGCTAGCGAAGGACCCCAGTATCACGGATTGGGGGAGTGGGTTGGAAATTGGCTGACATTAACTGTTCATTTTCCTTTGCAGGAAAAAAACTGGTGGATTTTAAAAAATATTTTTTCCTGCTCTTATGGCCAGAAAAATCTCACTTGCTAATTCTAAACTTTACACTTTTTGCAAGTGTACTCTACTGAGATAGAATTAATTGATACCAAATTTCTGTGAGCCAGAGTTTTGAAGTTTTAATAAAAGACTATATTATAAACTAGTTACACTGTAAAACAAATAATAAATAAATAATAAAAGAAGGGAGGAGCATTTTGCATAGGCTGCACTTGCAAAATTGAGTCACCAAGAGAATTTTGTATCAAAAGCCTTGAGAAGGTGACATATTTGCTGGCTTTCTCCCCTCTCCAGACATCCAGTGATGTGCACTTAGTGTAACTCTAAGCACATATGTCAGTCCACTTGGTGAGCTATTCCCATTGGTTCATCTCTTCATACGGCTCAGCTGCAGCTCTGTGGTGGTTCATGCATACTGCCGGCTGGTGGGGAACAGGGCCAATAATACCCTCCTACTTGAAGGGATTTTTGAATCCCTTCTTGAAAATAACCCATCATCTTTCAAAATCATTCTATCTTTTGAGAAACTTGGAGCATTTCATAATGAGTCTCTGCCTTACCCCACAAGACAGGTAGGGGGCGCTAGTCTATCTTACTTAGGAAGCAGGGGCAGCAGGAGCCAATAAGTGCTGTCGCTGTCAGCGCACACAGTGTCTGGGAATTAATCAGCCAGCCGGTTTCTAGGAAGAGGCTCTCAGTTCCCATCCAAGTCCTGTTCTTATTTTAGGGAATGGTTTACTCTCTCAGTTTTCTAATATTACAGCCACAACAGATTAGAAGCAGTAAATTTAAAAGGCTAACACTAAAACCAGGAAGAAGCAATGACTAACAGGTTAACAGGAGATTTTTTAAATTGAGAAGCAGATATTTGGGGATTTTCCTCTTTTTCTTTTTTTTTTTTGAAAAGTCACATTCTGGAAGCGTTTGGTGTAAGCAGGGGCAAACATCCCTCACATGTCACAGTTCCTTGAGCATTAGAGCCCTGTGTAGTAATTCTAAATCATCCAGAAAAGGAAATGGTATTTCACGTGCTTTGGTTAAGAAGTCAAGGAAGCGTAGTATATATTAGATTGCCAACAAAAATTATACAGACTCATGGCCTAAGGGGGTTGTGTTAAATAAATTTCAGAGGAATACTTTCTTCCCTCATTATGCCAGATAAACAGAGTTTTATTCTACTTTTTCTTTTTTAATATTTTTATTTCTTTATTTATTTGGCCGTGCCGGGTCTCAGTTGCGGCACTCAGGATCTTCGCTGAGGCACGCAGGATCTTTCGTTGCGGCGCGTGGGATCTAGTTCCCTGACCAGGGATCGAACCCAGGCCCCCTGCATTGGGCGTGCGGAGTCTTAGCCACTGGACCACCAGGGAAGTCCCTATTCTACTTCTGTTACGTGTCTCATATTAGTCCGTGATGAGCACTTAGAAATACTTAATACATTTAATTAGGTGGTGAGGTATTGAATAATATTGGCATAAAGCTGGGTTTTTCCAAACTGTATGAGTCAGTTTGGGCTTGAGAGCTCAGCTAACATCAGGCCTGGAGACAGCTGCCCACAAAGCAGTTCTGCAAACCCTGGGTACACAGTCATCAAAGCATATAACCACTGTGTGTCCTACCACTCAGCCGCGTTTTACTGCTTTTGGGGACCAGGGTCCTTCAGGGGTTTGTATGTATCACAGTTTAACTTTATGCCCCGCTGCCCACTAGACCATCAGCTTCTAGTGCGACAGAACTCATTTCTTCACCCCGGGTCCTTAGCGCTACGCCTGGCCCTTAGTATGTGCTCAATGCATAACTCCTGCATGGAGAACACGTGACATGGTAAGCGATCCAGGACAGTATCTCAGAAACCCCAAACTGCATGAAACTCACAACACTGACCGCAGATGCCACAGAAGGGAGAGAAACATTTGGCCGTAGAGCTTGTGCTAAGCAGGACCTGGAGTGGAGTAAGACACTCCCACTCCCTGGGACCTCACCATCTTATGATGAGGACAGACGCGAGAATGTCACTAAGTACTGGAGAGGGCTGAGGTTGTGAGCCCCAACACAGCGAGTCAGGGCTTCAGGGATCAGAGACAGTCGGTAGAGGGGCTGGTGTTTGAATTGAGTGTTGATGAAGAGGTAAAGAGCTGCTGTTTAAAAGGGAAGGACAAACAAAATTAAAGAAAGGGAAGGACATTCCAGGGAGAGGAAACAGCCAGGGCAAAGGCACAAAGGCCCAGGCATGCTCTGGGGGCACACCAGGCCTTAGGATTTTGTCCTTGGGTTGAGAGAAGATCACAGAAAGAGTGTAAGCAGCAGAGTTCTTGAGAGATGAGCCTGGTGGGAACGTTGATGAATTGCAGGTGGCCCAGACTGACCGAGGGGGGCCAGTCCGGAGACCCCTGTGAGATGGAACAATTCCCGGGCTCTGGCTTGGGTGCTGTGGGTGAAGGGCACCAGTGCGAGCCACATTCCATACTTTGAAGGTAGGACTGACAGCATCTGGTGACTGGCCGTGGGGACTGGCTCGTCCCCATGGACGAGGCTGGGAAGGAGAGGGCAGGACTCGGGCTTACTCCCAGGTTCTGGCCTAGCCGCTAGAGCTCCTACTTGCTGAGGAATACGGGAAATCCAGGGGGAGGAGGAGGGAGGGTTGGAGGGGTGAGTCATGAGTTACTTCTGAACATTCTGAGTTTCCAGGAATCTGAGGGGCATCTATCTAAATCATTAGG
The DNA here is from genome assembly GCF_028023285.1 of Balaenoptera ricei. Lineage (NCBI taxonomy): Eukaryota > Metazoa > Chordata > Mammalia > Artiodactyla > Balaenopteridae > Balaenoptera > Balaenoptera ricei. Next base: position 179,013,410 of record NC_082640.1, on the reverse strand, counting down.
TTATATCTGACATATTGGGGGAGATGATTCAGGTGATTGCCCTGGCAGGTCTGGACCTGATGGTAAAAGAGATTCGGGCAGGGAGAGCAAGAAAAAGGAAAAACCAGGGATGAAAGCTGGGGGATGTGTGCAGTTAGGGAAGGACAGGCCTGAAGACTAGAAAGGAGGCAGCAGGAGAAATGAGCAAGTGCTTCCAGGAGAGAAGCCCCATCAGGGCTGTCAGAAGCTGCGAGAGAGGCCAGGTAAGGACCCAAGTGTCCCCTGGGTTTGGCAGTGGAGGTAAGCGAAGCATGGCTGTGGGCTGGGCAATGAGGGCGTTCCCCAACCTTGGGCAGCTCCCTGAACCTCTCAGAGTCTCTGGAACATGAAGGAGCTGGGCCAGTGAATTTATAGTGTCTTCAGGCTGCTATTTGTGGGCGTGCACCTGTGTTTCAGGCCATCTTAGAGTGTAAACTGAGCAGACAGGGTCCAGTCCTTTGCCCAGATTTGCCAGTGACAGAAACAAACATGTCAGCTTGGATGATGAAACAGCCTTGATTGCTGAAGGAGGTGAATTAACCCCACTGGCGCAGCACCAGCAAGGACCTTTTAGATACCCAAGGACACAGGATGTGAGTGCTGCTTTCTCTCCTGTTCATGGGGGCTGCTTCTGTCTGCTGAGTACGGCTTTTGAAGAGCCAGGAGGTGCATGTGGTGGCACTTGCCGTTTTTCTCTGCACACCAACTCGGTAGCATCAAAGAAGAAAATGAGGATTAAAGTTCTTTAAGATTCCAGGCCAGGTGCCGGGGTCTCGCAGTGCAAGGACTTGTGGCAGTCAGTTCGAAAAGCGTTTGTGACGCCTGTGTCTGGGGCCAGTCGTTTGCAGCAAGATTCTAAGGTTTGCTGGAAAGAAGCTCCTGCAGTGAAATGGCCTTCTCTCCTGGGGAAACACCAAGCATTGTCATCAAGAGCAACAGGTGTCATACAGGGGTGCGGATCTGTTTGACACAAGCCTCGCCAGTCCAGTAGCGGGGCCAGCCATGCCCCAAGTGTGGGTTTCCCCAGAGCAGAGCCCAGCCGGATTGCATGGTGATGGGGGTGGCACAAATGCCCTGCACAGTTCTGCTGCCCTAACTTGGGTGCAGAGCCCCCGCTGCCCGTCCTGGGCACCCTGCCTGTCACACTGAGCTTCTAATATTATCACATGTTCAGAACAGCCGAGCCTGCCGAAAGCAAGGAGAGAACATTTCAGCAGATTTCAAAAACATGTCTCCAGGGAGCGAAAACAAGAAAAGATTTCTCTTCCTCCTTAGTGGGGATGTCTTCCTTACCCACAGCCTCTTCCTGAGTTGGTCTGCCATGAACTTTGGTTGGCAAGCCTAGTCATTGGAGGGTTTCATTTCCCGTGATAGCACACATTTGCACAGAACTTCAAGTTCGTAGCACATTCTTACGGTCCTTATTCTCTGCGATCCTCATGACAGCTCCTACAGGGAACCCAGGACACGAACTGGCCCCATTTTGTAGATGTGGAGGGGTGATGGCCCGCCCTGCACTCAGCCAGCTGGGGGATGCCTAGCCCCGGAGGCACCACGTCAGGAGATTTTCATCCAATGAGCTTTTCACTCTGCCACGCCTCCCCCCTCCCCGCGCCCCTCTCTCCCTCCGCACCCCACCCACCCCTGGCTTCGCAACACTGACATTATCAAGGCTGCATCCAGGTTTCAAAACAAAATCAAACAAACAAATAAGCCGGGTTCCTAGTGTGCCCCGTGCCGTTGTTTAAGCCAAAACAGTGAAGCTGGAAGGCTGAGCGGCTGTCAAGGCTGTGACAGAAGAGTAATCACACATCTCACGTGTTCAGCACCAAGGAAATCGCTGAGCGTGGCTGTGACTTCCCTGGTACAGAGCAGTTCAGAGAATTCAAAACCACAATCATCATCATCCGAGATGAGCTCAGCCAGCCCTGCGTGTTTCATGGTACGTATGAAACTGAAGCTCTGATGTTTTTCTCACTGCATGTGCAGGTGATCAATGTAACTGCAGGGCTCAGCCCTGCTGTTTACACTCACTGATACACACACACACACACACACACACACACACACACACACACAACAGACCTCCAGGCTGGTCCTCTTCATTATGTGCAGACTTTCTCTTCTGTTACTAAGGCTGGTGCTGTTCTTTGCAAAGTACTTCTAATTTCTCATCAGTAACCTTGACCCATAAGGAACTCATCACAATAATGAAGCCAGAGCTGTCATGTTTGGGGTTCAATGTGGCTCTGTGTAAAAATATAACCTAAGAAACAGATTGGAATCTAATCATGACCAGAAAATGGCCCTCCACTATTGCTACCAGGCAGACAGAAGGGGCAGTGATTATTAATAAGAGTGTGGGCTGAAGCCAGAGTGCCTGGGTTTGTACCCCAGGGCAGTCATGTGATAGCTGTGTGATGATGAGCAAGTTATCACCCTCTCTGTTCCCTCATTTGTAAAATTAGATAATAGTAGCTACCTTGATGAGGACTAAATGAGTTAATATAAGTAAAGTCAGAGGACAGTGCTTGGCACATAGTAATCCCATAATAGATGTTAAATATCATTATTATTCTCCATCATTCAAGATGTAGCTCACATCTCACCTTATCCACAATGCCCTCCCCCAAACACTCGAGCCTTCACTCCTCTCTCCCGTTTCTGGATTCCACTAAGAGTCAATTCTGTACCGTGCTGTCTAGCATCTGATGCCCTGCAGTGCTGTCTTGTTATTTCAATGTTATTTCAAATGTTTCAGTCTTAATGTTGCTTCCCCCATAGATTGTGAATTCCTGATGGTAGGAACCATGTAGTTTGCGTTTGTTGAATTTCCACAACTCACAACTTCCTGGTCCTGGACATTTACTAGACACTTCAACATCCTTGGAGTGTGTTCATCACTATAAATAAATAGGAAAAAATCTGGTGGTGTGGTATTGTATACAGGTACTATAACTAACAGTTAAAACTTACAGTGTAATGACTTACCTTGAACCAAAAACCTGTACTAAATGTTTATAGCTGTTTTATTCACAGTAGAACCCAAGCTGAAAGCAATCTTGAGGTCCTTCAACAGGTAAATGGTTAGACAAACTATGATCCATCTATACTATGGAATACTACTCAGCAATAAAGAGCTATGAACTCTTGATACAGTGACAACCTGGATGAATCAGCAGTGAATTACACTGAGTGAAAGTAGCCAGTCCCAAAAGGTTACACATGATTCCAAGGTTATAAATTTTATATAACATCCTTGAAATGGCAGAAGTATAGAAATGAGAACAGGTTAATGGTTGCCAGGGGTTAAGGAGGGGATGAGGGCAGGAGGGAGAAGCAGCATGAGGGATCCTTGTGGTGATGGAAATACTCTGTATCTTAATGGCATCAGTGTCAATATCCTAGTTATGGTATTGTACCAGCTACTCTTGCAAGATGTTACCATTGGTGGAAACAAGGTAAAAGGTACAGGGGACTCTCTCTGTATAATTTAATACAACTTCATAATCTACCATTAGCTCACGTAATTTTTAAAAACCACTTAAGATGTTCCTTAAGCAAAAGCAGAGAGAATAGATTGGCTTGCCCACTGATGAGCGGAATATAGCAAGGCTCTTTCAGAAGGATTTTATTTTTTAGGAATAAAGATGGCGATTTTACCTTAACATTTTTATTTCTGTTATTACTTATTCCTTGGAGTATAATAATAGTAGTGTTTCATAGTCATGCTAAATGACATTATTATCCAGTACAATCAAGATTCACATTGTTTTTTCAATTGGGAGGAGTAACTTAGAGATGATCTTTTCCAATTCTCTCATTTCACAGATTCAGAGACTCAGAAGTGACCCAAAGTAACACAGCTAATTAGCAGCATCAACAAGGGCTAGAACCCAGTCAACCCAGGATCCAGTCCTGTGCTTCCGACGCACGTTACATTTTTATTTTATAAAAGCAGCACAACTCAGGAAGAGAAAGACAAATACCATATGATATCACTTATATGTGGAACCTAAAATATGATACAAATGAATTTATCTACAAAACAGAAACAGACCCACAAGCATAAAGAACAGACATGTGGTTGCCAAGGGGGGATGGGGGAGGGGTGGATTGGGAGTTTGGGATTACAGATGCAAACTGTTCCGTATAGAATGGATAAACAACAAGGTCCTACTGTATAGCACAGGGAACGATATTCGGTATCCTGTGATAAACCATGATGGAAAAGAATATGAGAAAGAATGTATATATATGTATAACTGAATCACCTTGCTGTACAGCAGAAATTAACACGTTGTAAGTCAACTATACTTCAATAAAATTAATTTTTAAAAAAGCAGCATAATTCGCGTATGTAGAGGAATAGCCTGAATTACTCCAGTTACCGTGCTTAGTGCTTGAGATGACTGCCATCCAGCAGGGGTGCCCCTACTCAGTTACTGGGTGGCAGCTGCCAGTGGGGAAGGGAGCCGACTCAGAGAGGTTAACAAACCAGGCTGGTGGATCCGCTCACCCTACGAGCGCACAGTAGGACTGGAGGGGGAAAAGACAGACTAACACTAGGAGAATTGGCAAAGGAGGAAACAAAGAAAGAAGCAAATGAGAGCAGAGGCAGGATGAGAACCAGCTCTCCACGCCCAGATTGGGATATCTCCGATGAGGCGTCACAGAAATGGCTACCCCAGTGCAAGCTTTTCATCTGTGCTTAGCCAAGAGCACCGTGTAAGTCGTCACTAAGGGGGAAGCCAGGCTAGGGATGGAGAAATGGGAACATACATTTCCAGAACACCAATTACCACCCTTGGACCCTGGGCAGGGTCCCTCCTTCCTGCCCTCTTGCCTCAGTTTACCCATTCGCACACGAGGGGTTGAATTAGTCAGAAGAGCCATTCCAGCTTTCCTTGTTATCTTTCTGTAGAGACTGAACACACAAACAACTGAGAATCACACAAAATAAGACTTGAGGATTGCTGTTGAAGCTAGCTAGCCAAGGCAAATGTGAAACAGACCTGAATAACCTCCCCAGGCTTTTTAAATTGGCCCCTGCTTCCAGGGGAGTGGTGGTAGAGATGCTGGCCACAGGGAAGAGACGTGGAGAAAGAACAGAAAAAATTTCACTCTTGGGGAGACTTTTTGAACGTTGCACAAACAACCCCCCTCGCCAAATGAGTCAATTTCCAAATGGCACCATTTTAGGGCCTCCTTGTGGTTCCTTCTCTGGGCCACGTCTGAAAGGGGAGGCTGGGTGGGGTTTCCTGTGCTCAATTGCAGAGGTGACAGAGGGGCTCTCCCGCCTGCCTTTGCCAGAATGTTCTTTCCAGATAAGCTTTCATTTTCACTCCTTTCTGTAGCAGTGGGTAATGCTGAAGATGAATTGAAGTTTTTATAGCCTTCCTACTTGCAGACTCCCCCATTCTCCCGCATTGTTTATTCAACTTTTTTCCCTTCCATATGGATTTAGTGCTTGAGATGACTCTGCCATCCGGCAGGGGTGCCCCAACTCAGTCCCTGGGTGGCCGCTGCCAGTGGGGAAGGCAGCCGACTCAGAGAGGTTGACAAACCAGGGTGGTGGATCCGCTCACCCTACAAGCACACAGTAGGACTGGAGGGGGAAAAGACAGACAAAAGACTGCCATAAAATGAACAAAAAGGAAGCTCCTGTTTTTGTCGGGCTTAAGGAAAGCAATGGAGGACTATACTGAAAAGCACTAAGCCCTGTAAAGCTCAAGCTAATAATAATCACAAAACTAGTAACGTCTGCATGGTATTTTGCCGTTTATAAAATATTTTTATCCCATGTATTCTCACCTGTGAAATGTTATTGCTATCACCATTTAACGGATGGGAAAACCAAGGTTCTAAGAGGTTACCCGGCTTGCTAAGGTTCCCTCAGTCAAGCAGCAGAGCTGGGCCTGGGATTTGGGTCTCTCAGCTCTGACAGGTGCTCTGTAGTGAGAGGAACAGTCCATCTCTGTACCACACGACCCTGTTCAGGCTACAGCCCCTTGGACACAGAATCACTGCCCTGTGACCTCCTTTCGGGTGATCGTCCATGACTCATTCTTCTCCATATTCCCAGGGACTAGCACATAGTAGGTGCTCAGGAAATGATGAAAGACTGAATAGGGAATTCCCTGGCGGTCCAGTGGTTAGGACTCTGAGCTTCCACTGCTGGGGGCCCAGGTTCAATCCCTGGTTGGGGAACTAAGATCCCACAAGCCACATGGCTCAGCAAAAAAAAAAAAAAAAAAAAAAAGACTGAATAGCTGTCTGCCAGGAACCATAGTGATCCTGCTATCTCCAGAACAGTTCACGTGAGCTGGGTGCTCACAATATCAGGCACAAAACCATTCAAGAGAGGTTGTTATTATTAGACCCATTTAAGAGAAGAGGAAGCCAAAGTTGAGTAACGAGCTGAAAGTCATTAACTTGGGCAGTTTGGCACCAGAGCCTGAGCTCTTGACTCCCCACTGCATCAAACTGTCTCTCACTGCAGGAGACTGACTTGAAGGGCCTCACCCTTTCAGGAGCGTTGGTGGATCCGTCTTCATCCTGGTGCAAATCACCTGACCTGTTTCTGTCCTGAGAGAACTCATGAAACTTTTCTTAATTACCTGGGGGATCTTTGCAGAGATTTCACGAGCAGATACATGTGAAAGCATTTGGAAAAGCAAAGCACATTATCCAGATGCCCAGTATTATAATAATTGTTGACCGCTGTCTGTACCTTCAGCTAGACTGCTGCAACCCCAAAGCCTGCAGCAGCGTTATCAGCTGGAGTCAGGATGATAATGAGAAACATAACTGGACACCTAGAACAACCAAAGGGCAAAGGATGAAAGAGGCCCTTTGTGTGTATCTCCTCTGACCCTGTGAATAATTATAACTCAGTGAATGGGTTCTTTTTTTTTTTTTTAGGCAGAATAATTCTTTACTTATTTATTTTTTTTATTTTTGGCTGTGTTGGATCTTCGTTTCTGTGCGAGGGCTTTCTCCAGCTGCGGCAAGCGGGGGCCGCTCTTCATCGCGGTGCGCGAGCCTCTCACTATCGCGGAGCACATAGTGTTGTTGCGGAGCACAGGCTCCAGACGCGCAGGCTCAGTAGTCGTGGCTCACGGGGCCTAGTTTCTCCGCGGCATGTGGGATCTTCCCAGACCAGGGCTCGAACCCGTGTCCCCTGCATTAGCAGGCAGACTCTCAACCACTGCGCCACCAGGGAAGCCCAGTGAATGGGTTCTGAGTTAAGGGAGTGGGGCTGACACTCCGGCATTCGGCTCAGGCTAGGTCTACCCAGTGTTAACTCTGAGCTTTGGCATCCTTCTACGTTGCCCTCCATTTGGAAAACACACACACACACACACACACACACACACACACAATTACTATCTGGTCCTGCTTTACAATTTAATCTTTCTCTTAGGACGCTGATTTCTACACTGATTTATTCAACAAACATTGATAGAGGGTTGGTCAGCCAAACTAAGGAACCAAAGAGGAAAACACCCTCTGGGAAGCATTAGATTTGGGACATTTACTTAACTTTTCATCTGCAACATGGGCGTAGCCACACCTGAATTGTGAAGACTGGAGTCCACGTGGTACAGAGTTCTGCAAGTTGTATCCTTCGTGAGCGGCTCTCATCCCCATCCAAAGGAGGCGGACCCGATCGTGCAAACCTGTGATTACTCGGACAAAGATCAGCGCTGAGGTGGGGGACAGTCCAAAGGCCTGAATGTGCTGGGAGCACGAAGGCAGAGGCAGATAAGATTTAGACTTTCTGCTGTAAGGTTAAAGACTTGGAGTCCCTGGATCTCGGGTTTGCGAACGCGTGGGAGGAAGTGTCCGCTGGGGGGCGGGTCGCGCGGGGACACCGAAGGGGAGGCACATTCTAGCGCCTCGGGTTTGTAGGAGGTTGATTATGGGTGGGATTCACATTCCTCGTGACTCACCCCCCATCGCCTCCTCTCGGCATCCTGGGTGTCTCCCATCCGAGCCTGGGGCGCGAAGATCCCTCGCAAGGTGGCTCCTGGGACTGTGGGGTGGGAGGGGCCGGATGGGGCGCCCCCTCTGTCAGGCTGGCTGATAAGTGTCACTTCCTCCTTGGATTTCGCGCCTCCGGGAGGGGAGCCCCTGCCTTTGCCCCCATCTCGGCTCCCAGAGGGCAAGACCTCCCAGGCCCCCAGCCTCCTCCCCAAGGCTGGACGCACAGAGGAAGTCCGCAGATCGAACTTTCCCCCGGGGCGCGGCAGCTCCGCGCCATCCGCAAGGATGAGACCCGGGCGGAGGCAGGCGGGGGGCGGGGCTCGGGGCGGCTCCCGAGCCGGAGAGGGCAGCCCCGGGCGCGGGGCCTGGGGTGAGAGTGGGGACCCCCCCACGGCAGCGCTCCTTCCGCCCGCCGGACTGGGGCCGAGCCTCGGGGGCCTCCGCCGAGCGCGCGGAGCCCGGCGCGTCCCTCTCTCGCCCCGCCACCTTGGAGGGGCCTGGGGGCGGCTCCCTTGCCGGGTCCCCAGAGGACTGGGCGGGGCGGGGGCGAGTGTCCGTGTCCCGCCCCGGCCCCGCCCAGCCCGGAGCCTCTCCGGACGCAGGGAGGGGTAGGGCGGTTCGGCCCGGAGTGCCCGCGGCGCCGCGCTCCTGCAAGATCCCGGCCGGGTAAGTGGCGCGGGGCCGGGAGGCCGGGACGGGGACCGAGAGGGTCGGGTCCTCACCCCCCCTGCCCAGCCGTGGCGCGTCCCCCAGGGATCGGGGTCGCTGAAAGTCAAGGGGACCTGGGGAGGCGCGCCCGGCGCGGGGGCGGGGGCCCGGGCGTGACAGCTGCGGGCGGGCGGGTATTTTTAGTTTAAACCCAACCATTTCCTGCCGCCTGCGAAATCCCCTAGCCTTTCTGCTCCCCAATCCTGGAGGTTCGGTCCCCAGGAAAAAGCCCGTAAGCCCCGGGCAGCGCGTCCTCGGAGGGCCGGGCGCCGCCTCCAATCTTCGCTCTGCCTCCACTTGGGGCGAGCGGACCTGTCCCTGCGGGCTCGCGCCGCCGCGTGTCCCCGGACCGGGCGGTAAACGCCGGCAGGAATACCCGCTCCGGGCGACCACGAGCTCGCTCCGTAGTGCCTGAGAGAGCCCAGAGCCCATGGTAGGAAGAGGAAGCCGCACCCGCAGGCAGGATCAGTTTCCTTCAGAGCCCCCGGCTGTGCAGCCTTGGGCAAGCTTCTCAGCCTCTCTGAGCCTCATCCCACATCTCTAAAGGAGGGGAGAGTGAGGGCAGAAATCTCTTGTGGGGCCTGAAGGAGCCCCACATGGATGCTGACTCCTCTTAGAATCTTCAGATCTTGACTCCAAACAGTGGATCTGGTGGACGTGGCCTGTTGGTCGTCCCAGGAGCAGTGAGTGCCCAGCGCAGCCCACTGACCTCCGCTTCAAAACTCTAAGGCGGGGAACTCCAGCTGCGGTGGGGTGATAATAAATGTTATTGTTTTATCACTTTGGCCCTGAAGCTCTGGCCCAAGGCTGCCCTGGGACCCTCTCCCAGGTTCCTCCTGGCACTAATGAGGGGCCTTTTACAGCCAAGGGCTGCCAGTGGGGGAGCCTGATGTGCCCGGAGCGGGGGCGGGGGGGGGGGCATGCCTCGTTTCACATGAAGGAGGGCAGGAGGAGACAGTGGGGAAAAGTGACTGTCCTCCCAGTAAAGGGAGCATGTCACAAAATCGCTGCCCTTCTGAGCTTGACAGGACAGCCTCCTTCATCCAGAGGAAACAGGTCCAGAGAGGGGGAGTGATTTGCCCAGAGCCACACAGCCAAAAACAGAACTTGACTCTTGAAGGGTCCAGCCCTGCCTCCTGCACAGCCAGGACAGCCAACAGCTATCAGAGGTCAGGAGCTGGGAGGCAGAGGGGGGAGTGCACTGTGCCAACAGGCTGTTTTGCCCTGTTTCCTGTAACCATGCCCCAGCGGAGCTCTCTGACACGTGTGGGTCTGTGCATTCCTCAGGCAGACGGCCACAGCTGTGCCAAGCCTGCAGGCCCTGGGGCATCATGTGCAGCCAGAGAGGCCCCTTGGAGGGCAGCTGGAGGGGGTGTGGGCTGGGAGGGCTTATTTCTGGAACTCATTCCTCTCTTCCTGGGGCTCCTGAGGAGAGGACCTGAGGCTTTGCTGGCGGCTCTGAGGGGAGTAGTGAGAATCTGGGCTCAGGTTTCTGCCCCAGGGTGCAGGCTGGCCTCCAGCGCATGCAGGCACCCTTCAGGGGAAGTCTGAGTTCCTTCTGTCTCCATGGGAACAAACCTCTAGCCCGGGTGTTTTGCATGTTTTCCCACAGCTTGGGACCTGTCCTTGCCTGGGTGGCCCCTCTGCCTTGTGATGCAGAAACCTGGGGCGGGGACTGTTGGGGGAACAGGCTTGGCTGCAGGGTGACCGTGACCTCCATGCTGGGGAGGCAAGACCGGGCAGGTCCAGCACAACCTCCAAAGCGCCCTGGAGCCCCTGGGTGCCCGGTGGGCAGTAGGGCCTCCCGTATTGCTCAGCTGTTAGAAAGGAGGGTGGACGTCAGACTAGCTGTTCCAGCCCTGCCTTAGCCTTTTCTCAGATGTGTGATCGTGGAAACGTTACTTCGCCTTTCAGGGCTTCAGTTTGCTTCCCCACGAGATGGGATGACCATACCGCCCGCTGAGAGAATGAAATGGGACTTCCCTTCAACAGTGTTCCGTGCGTGTCCGCCTCAGCACATGGGAGCAGGTGTCACAGTTTGGGGTGATGGGGTCTGGTTAGGACACCTGAGTTTCCTCCCCCTCAGTTCCACCCTCTCCCCCTCTGTCTTGATGTCCCCATGTCTGTCAAATGGCGGGTGGCCTTGATCATCTCCCTCCGAGCTCTTCTGGCACTGAAAGCTGGCCCTTGACCCAGGCAGAGAGATTTGAGAGGCACCAGGAGGGGACTCCAGGGGACTCTGGGCTCTTAGGCAGCATTTCCTGTCTCTCACCTCCTAGGATTCTGACCGCAGGCAAGGCTGCTACTCCTGGCCCAGGGACAGATGAGGAGAGAGATACAGACGCCAGGAGTGGTGGAGTCAGGATTTGAACTCGGGGCTTTTTTTTTCCTTTCCTTTTCTTTCCTCCTTCCCCTTCTTCCTCTTCTTCTTCTTCATTTTAATTGAAGTATAATTGATTTACAATGTTGTGTTAATTTTTGCTGTACAGCAAAGTGATTCAGTTATACATATATGGTTTTTTTTAAATTTTATTTATTTATTTATTTATTTTTGGCTGCATTGGGTCTTTGTTGCTGTGTGCGGGCTTTCTCTAGTTGCGGTGAGCAGGGGCTACTCTTCATTGCACTGCATGGTCTTCTCATTGAGGTGGCTTCTCTTGTTGTGGAGCACGGGCTCTAGGCACGTGGGCTTTAGTAGTTGTGGCTCGCGGGCTCTAGAGCACAGGCTCAGTAGTTGCGGTGCACGGGCTTAGTTGCTTCGCGGCACGTGGGATCTTCCCGGGCCAGAGCTCAAACCCGTGTCCCCCTGCATTGACAGGCGGATTCTTAACCACTGCACCACCAGGGAAGTTCTATATATATATTCTTTTTTCTAATATTCTTTTCCATTATGGTTTATCATAGAATACTGAATATAGTTCTCTGTGCTATACAGTAGTACCTTGTTGTTTATCCATTCTATACATAATAGCTCACATCTCCTAACCCCAGCCTCCCACTCCATCCTTTCCCCAGCCCCCTCCCCCCGGCAACCACAAGTCTTGAACTCAGGGCTTTTGACTTGATGCTCTTCACTCCACCACACTGCCTGTCTCAGACGATACAAGGACAGTGTTATACGTCAATTATCAGGAGGACAGTACTGATGAGGCAGGATCCAATCAACGTTAAGACATTGGCATTTGCTGGAAGAAGTGGATTCCAAACTTTTTTTTTTTTCCCGTAATATCTAAAAGTAGCCCAGCTGGATCACAGAGAGAGGAACCTGGGAGGAGCCGATGGAAGTTGGGGAAGTGTCTGTCCACCCTCTCGGCCCCTACCCACCGGCCAAGGAATCTTTGCTTCAGGACTTAAGGATGAATTCCCTGGCAGTGAGCAGCTAGGAAGGAGATGGGGGGACGGACGGTCCTGGCAGCAGAAGCCTTGATTTTGTCATCATCAAAACAGAGTTAAGAGGCCCCAATACCTCCCGGTGGGGTTGCTGGGAGGATAAATGAGACAACTGGAGACAACGCTCAGTGGAATGCTTGGCGTGGGGGGGACACACCAGAAAGAGGCGTTACCATGGTGTTATTATTACTAATCCTCCTAATGTCGTTGCAACAATGTAGTGTGGCCTGCACCTCTTGCCTGGATTTCCAGGCTGCACATTTGGCAAAGGGAATCCTAGCATACCCAGAATACTTTGAAAGACTCAGGGGAAAGGCAGAGGCTGCTTAGGAAATTAGAAAGGTCAAAACACAAGCACACTAACATGAGTTGACTAATCTATATACATCTCATGTAATATATACATGAGATGTAAAATGGTGGCAAAAAGCAAGAAGGTGATTACCTTAAATAAAAGTCAAGTATCACCTTGGGCTGGGGGGAGAGGAGATTGGTATTGAGAGGGTCATGGTCGGGGGGGGCAGGGGTTATGAGGGAATTCACCTTGTAATTACTTGTGAGTACAGGTATGTTTCATGCATCCCTCTATACCTAGATCCTGTTTCACAAATTTAAGCAGGTTTAAAAAAAAAAAAGGCAAGGGAATGATAATGCAAAATCAAGGTGGTCATCTGTGGTGGGGGAGAGGATACAGGGTCAGCCTGCTCCATTCTCAGTGGGATCCACTGGTTCTGTGGGCTCGGGGGCATTATTTAAAAATATTTTTATGCTTCATCACTTGCAAATAAGAAACAAATACATATACAATGTATATAATATGTAAATAGAATACATATATAATGTAATACAATGTATATTCCATTGTTTATATATCAAATCATACATACAAATAAAATTAGAAGGTAATATAGAGCATTTTCACAAAGCTCTCTTAGAAATTCACACACCTCCCAGAGATTCAAATGTTAATCTGCCTGTGTTTAAAAAATAAAACAAACACAAATCCTGTTGTATAACAGACACATGGTTTCTCATTCAGTAGAAGTAATCTCCCTCTTCTGAAGTCATAACAAGAAAGTGACTTTCACACTCTACCATCTCAGATGATCAACAGGACTTTTTAAAGTCTTGGCCTCATGATTTATGCTTCTGAAATCAGAAAATCCTGGCGTATTTGAGCTGGGAGGAACCTCAGGTCCCCTGGACCCATCTGCCGGTTTTACGGCCGAGGGAATGCGAGGCACGTAGTTAGAGAAGACAGTTCGCTCTGTGCTGCTACTACTGACTCTCATCAGGACCCCACCCACCACACCTGTGCCGCTACTACTGCTAGTACTGCAAGGCAGGGAAACGGGTGGTATATCTGAGATTAAACTGATGCGATCGTTTCAATTTTACAAAGTCAGAAGAGAGCTACAACAAGCGGTGACCACAGCACTTCCGGGACTTCCGTGGACAGAAACATCACCGAAGGAAATATACAAGCAGTGCCTTTCCTCCTGGAAGCCCTCTTAGGGCTCCTCCTACTCTTTGCAGGGCATGCTTGATATATTTATAAATTATCAAAGCAATTTCGTGCCATGGATGTGGTGATCCCCATTTTTCAGTTGGGGAAACAGGTTCAGAGAGGTTAACTGTCTTGCCCCAAATCATATGACAGGTAAGCGATGAGGCAGGAGTTTCACCCCAAGGGAGTACTAAAGAGACGAGAAACTGTTTTAAGTGTGCTGTGTGTGAGCACACCCTTCACTCCTCAGAAGCCAAAGCCCACAGTGGCCACTGGTTGAAGTCAAGAGTTTTATTTGAGATCTGGAAAGGGCTGAGCCCCTCCCAAGTGACATTTGCTGAAATAATGCAGCAGGGCTGACTCACTGGGAGAGCCTCTTTCCTTGTTGTTGCAAAGAGCTGGCCTTTCTGTGATGCTAGGAGGTGCCCTCATTCACAGACCTGTTTGACCTTCACCTGGGCTGGTCTCCGTTTCCTGCCCTTTAAAAAGGGAGGTTGGAATTAGGAGATCTCTAAGGTGCCTTGAAGTCTGAATGTTTCCTCTCATCCAAGAACCACAGCCTCACGGTAGGTGTTTGGGGACCTTCAGTCTGGCCGCTGCAGTCTGCCCCCCTGCCCCTCCCAGGAGGGGTCAGGTCACTTAATCGGGTGATTCCCTGCTTATCTGCCTCCAATGCCCCCCCCCCCCCGCCCCCTTGCTCTAAGGATTAAGTCCCAAGCCTCCAGCCTACTGGGCTGGCATTTCATGCTTTCTACCGCTGGGCTACTTCCCGGTCCCACGAGGCGCCAGACTCATCCCGATCTTTCCCACCTCCAGACTGTGCTCCAGAGGTTACCTCTGCCCAGCTGTTACCTCCCCACCAACACCTGGCTAGACATCACCTCCTCCTAGAAGTCTTCCTCAACTACCCGGTCAGGGTTGGTGATTCTGTTTCCATGGTCTCATTGCACTTTGCAAGTGATAGGTAGTTTTCAGTTTTCGTGTTGATTTCCTGCTAGACTATGACCTCCTGGAGGGCAGGCATAGAGGATTATTTATTCTCACATCCCAACCAGAAAGAGGTTATTATTATTTTCATTATTATTATTTAGCGAAAAGGCTTTACGGTTTAAAACAGGATCTTACAAACTTGAGGGCAGCTGATGCTCATACCACCCCTGAATGAAGCGGTCAGGGCACTTCCTAATAATTCCCAGGACACAGAGGAGAAAGGTGACCGGAGGCTGGGGAGAGAAGGTGTCACGCGCCTTCTCTCCCTTTGTGGCCCTCTTCAGGGGACTTTCTCCTTGGAGAACCGTCCATCTTCCTGGACTCTCCCGGGTCTGGCCCTGGAACTCTGGACACATCTCTTGGCCTCTCTGGGACTCAGACCTGACGTTTGTTCTCTCTCCTGTTCACGCCCAGCGTTTGCGCCGGGTCTTCCTTCTTGCTCCTTCCTCTGCATGAAGCGTGCCTCCCCCAGGCCTTTCCGTGGCTGCTCCTTCTTTTCTTGGAAATCTCACCTCACAGTCACAGCCTCCAGGGGGTCATCCTGCCCACCCAGTAATGCCCATCCCATCCCCTGCCCCTCTCTACCCTGTCCTTATCTCCCTGTTTTATTGTCTCTCTAGCACTTATCACTACCTGAAATTATCTTAGTTATTTATTTACAATCGAGTTTAGCTTCTGTCTCATCTACCTGAAAACTCCAGGAGGGTGAGATTGTTTTTCTGTCCCCAGAGCAGCCTGGCCGTTGTAGCTGCTCAACACGTATTTACGGAATGCAGGAATGAATGGATCAATGAATGAATGAAAGAATGTCTAAGCTGATGGGCTGGATGGGAAGCCGTGAGCCCCCTTGCCTGGTTTATCGTGTCAGTTAACATCTGTTCAGCCCTTACTGAAGTTTCTCTGCGTTTTCTCTCTTTATCTTCACAACTGTTCCGTGACGTGTGCTCCGATAGTCCCGTTTACAGTGAGGTTAACTCAACTGTCCTCAGCTAGCTCACAGTGAAGTTAAGAACTGAACTCAGACTATCTGATCCCAGAGCTCATGCAGGTCTACATTGGCCTTTCCATGCTGGGAGTGCACTGGGCAGGACGCGGTGAGTCAGACCCAGGACTCAGGCCTCCTTACCAGGGCTTCTAGTTCTTTCTCTGCAATCCCCAAAGGCTCTCACACTGCCAGGCCATTCCTCAAAGGAAATCCTCTCTGTGTGGAAATCCTCTCTGTGTGTCATAGGGGTTCAGGAATGCCACGGGTTTCCCAGAGCTGGGGCCCACCCTGGAGCACCCTGCCCTGCACACGCCCTTTGCTAGCTTGGACCCAAGGATCTCCACCTGCGGCTGGCTCACCAGCTGTCCGAACTTGGTGACCGCAAGCCGGTGGCTGTAGATTGGATGTGGGCCAGTTGGGGTTGCCAGGTTACATTCCTTTCCTCAGAGCCTGGCAACCATCGAGCCTGGTTTATGTAATTGGCCTATTTATCGGTTTGTTGATTTCAAACTCAACTTTGCTCAGAAATAATTTTAGAAAATGGATTTTTTAAAAAGTCCATCTTGTGGTGTCTCATCCCCATTTCCTTCTGGATAAAACCACCTGAAAGCTTAAGTCTTTGCTTGTTGCTGCTTGCTCCCTTGAGGAAGGGAGGGGAGGTCCCCATAAGTTCCTATATTTGTCCCCTATTGGAATCGGCTCCTGGCTGGAGCCAACTTTGCTTCGGGAGCCCTAGAGGCACACGTTTGTGCCAGAGATCTGGGCCCTTCCGCCCTGGAAGCTGCTCTCCTTGGGCAGCCGCATTCCTTCAATGCGCTGACTGAGATGGACACGTCCCTGCCCTGGGTGGGAGCAGTCTGGTGGGGGGAGGTAGATGCTTTAAACAGACTGTCCCATCCCAGGGACTATGGCTCAGCTCCCAGGGAGCTGGGAGAGGCCCCATGATGGACCCTTTAATTTTGTCCTTTTGGGCCTCAGTTCCCTTCTCTGCAAAGTTGGGGGGGGGACACGTGCTACACTCTTCACCGGGCTTGGTATGTGTGAGCAGGTATCACAAGCCACAAAACCCCGCCTGGAGCTAAGGGATTGTTAAATGCTAGTTTAGCCCACAGAGCAAGGTGTCACCTGTCTTCCTATGCAAAGGAGAGGTAGACCTTCTACTTTGCCTGATTTTTCTCTGCTCTTGGGCCTGAGGTGTGGAACCGGCAGCCTGGAATGGTGACATCAGACAGACCTGGGCTGAGACCCTGATTCTGCCACCTGCAGTGTGATCTTGGCAAGTCACATAAGCTCTAGGGGCCTGGACAACTCGCCGGTTCAGGGGGTCTGGTCACACCTTCCCTGCAGAGCTGGTGTGAGGGGCAGATGTGATCACAAGTTTACGAGGTATTCCCAGCTCCAAGCAGGTGCTTGGTCCCACTTCCGGTCTCTTCCTTCTCCAGCCTTCCCGAGCACTCCCCATTCACCCGAGGCGCTCCCTAGCTGGGAGGTGACTTTGATGACAATTTGGGTCACTTGGAAGGGAGCTCGGCGCTTCCGCCTGCCTCGGCCCCGGCACTGGCACTTGTTGGATCCAGCGCAGCTGCTGGTGAGTCAGCCCAGGCTCAGGTGTTCTTGGCCGAGGCCCGTCCGGGGGGGGCGTGATGGGCTGGAGTCGACCCAGCCTAAACCTGTCCCCTTCGGAGGACTCTTATTGGGGTACACAGGGTGCAGACCACATACCTCAGTCATTCGTTTCCTTCCCAAGGTCCCAGCCATCCCTAATGGCCAATGCAATTTTGTTCTTTCGTAGAATTAATTATGGGAAAAAAGTCAATGTCACCACTCCAGGCCCTATT
This sequence comes from Balaenoptera ricei, assembly GCF_028023285.1. Taxonomy (NCBI): domain Eukaryota; kingdom Metazoa; phylum Chordata; class Mammalia; order Artiodactyla; family Balaenopteridae; genus Balaenoptera; species Balaenoptera ricei. Next base: position 178,995,985 of record NC_082640.1, on the reverse strand, counting down.
GTCTGACTCCCAGTCTGGCCTCGGGGTCCCTTTCAATACAGCGAGGGAGCTTAAACTAGATCAGAGCTCTGAGTTTGGACCAGGGGGCTACTAGTAGCTGACAGGATGACTGTGGTGCACTAACTGAGAGCACAGGTGACATAACTCCCTTCTGTCTTCCTCTCCATCTTCCTTCTTTTTAATCCTTCTGATTATCCTATGTTCTCATCATCACCTGGGCGCCGCCTTCGGCTAAAGGGTGAATCTCTGGACCTGGGACTGCTTATCTGTATTTTGTCAAAGCTCCCCGGGTGATTCTCGTGCACAGAGATAGTTGAGAAGCCCTGGATTTTGTGCAGAGACCATCTCCGTGTGGAGCTAATCTGGTCTGACCCCTCTCTGACACTCGCCCATCTCTCTCTATGGGCTGACCACCAGATAGAGATAAATAAGTGGTGTTTATATTCATTGCATTTATTCCTTTTGATGTTCTATACATGGCAATCGATCCTCACCCTGGCTTTCTATTTAAGGTAAAAATAAAAGGTCTCCTCTTAAAATAAATTTAAGTTTCAACGGGTTGAATTTCTTACAAACGAACGAGAAAAAATAATAGTGCAGGCGTCCCCAGATGTGGCCCAAATCATGGATGTGATGATGCACAAATGGCCAAAGTGTGTAAAAACGTGGAACTAGATGACTTCCAAGGGCCCCTCAAAGCCTGACATCCTGATGGATCCAAGGAGTGCTCACCATAGCTGCCCTTTAAACTCTCCAGAAGTGAAACGGAAATAGAATTTCAGGTGAACAAACCCTGCCTGACCCCAGCTGGCTTTTTCGGCTTGTGTCCCGGGGCACCTACCTATTATCACTGGAGAGCTGGCCTGTGTACCTCCTTTCAGAGTGATTGTGAGGTTCCTGTTGTCTTTGAACTGTCTTCTAGGGATTCATGCCGTGGCACCCCCTGGGGAGGGTGGAACCCAATCCAGGATCCAGGTATGATTCCGGTACCGTCCTGAAGGGCATGGGTAGGTGGCCCCAACAATGTCCCTGACAGCGCTGGGAAGACCTCACCTTAATGACAAACACTACCTAAGTGTCTCTAAGTAAGGGGAACTCCGGAGGGAAAACTCTGCTGAGGACACGGCTCTCAGCATTTGGAAAACTTTGCCTGATCAGCCCGTTCTGGATATCAGGGACTGCGTACTATTATATTTCCTGAAAGGAATAGTAAGGAATCTTCTGGATTCCCAGACCTGGAAGAATGCTATGCTGATAGGTAGGGTTGGGGTGAGGTATTTCCCTTGAGCTGATAGAACAGAGGTCAGCAAACTTTTTCTGTAAAGGGACAGATGGTAAATATTTTTGCCTTCATGGACCATTTGGTCTCCAGCGCAATTATTCAGTTTTTCCATTGTATCTAGAAAGCAGCCATAGACACTTTGGAAATGAATGGGCGGGCTGTGTTCCGATAAAGCTACTTGGGGACACTGGAATTTGCATTGCATGTAATTTTCACCTGTCATGAAATATTACTCTTCTTTTGATTTTTTTCCAACCATTTAAAAATGAAAACATCACTCAGCTGGAGAGCTGTACAGGAACAGGCAGTGGGCCACGGTTCAGCAGTCCCCTGCTCTAGAAACCTTCTCTGCAGTGGAGGGTGGACCTTAAAGATGTGAACAAGTCACTGTTCTAATCATTTCAGTTCTTACAAACAGAGCTCTGAAACAGGTCTGAGTCTCGTGTCTGTTGGTTAAAATAGAATCTAGTGTTAGTTATTGTACTTAGTTCATTCATCAGCAAATATTAGGTCTAGTGGTGAAGAGGGAGGGAGAACACTCGTCCTGGGCTGGCTGTGGAACCTTGGGCAGATGGCTTAGCCTCTCTGAGTCTCAGTGCTTTCATCTGTAGAGTCAATAATAGTGGGACCGATCAAATCAATGAAATAATCAATGCAAGACAGTTCACTTCTGGCACATAGCACACCCTTCACGAAGGCTAGCTATTTCCTCTCACTTCCATAGAGTTCAAGAGCACAGGGATGTTTTATCCCTTTATCCAGCAACCCTGCACAGTAGATCTTATTTAGCACTTTATGGAGGAAGAGGCCCAAAGAAGTTACAGAGCTTGTCCAAGGACACAAGCTAGTAATAAATGGTAGAGCTTGAAGACTGTGACTTGAAAGACCTAGCTTTCTCTATGTGATGCCCTTGCAGACAGCCAGACAGGAGAATAAATCTAGTTTCTCTAGGGACTTGTGGAGGTGGTTAATTTAATGACCTTTTCGTCTAGAGCCAGGCTCTTATAACTCCTCCCTGCTGTGCCTCAGATTCTTGGGGAGACCAGCATCATTTGGGGGACCTCACAGCCCTCTAGCAGTTTGGGGAGGCACCAGGCTGAGGGGTTTCTGTGAATATTTTAGGGGGAACTTTGTTGCTCTGCATGGAGCTCTGGTTTAGAAGCCCCAGCGTGGAAACAGGCATCTGGGCAAGATTTTAAGTTTTTCTGAGTCCTCCTGGGAGAGAACGTCTGTGGTGTGTGTCTCTGCAGGGCTAGTAGGGAGGGTTCTAGAAGACAGGATTTAAGGCAGCTGCTTTTGAATAATGGAATCATCAGGATCTTGGGAAATAAATAGCAGAGGTGGGTTCCTGACCAGTTTTATGCCTTGGTTTTCTCTTCTGTATAATGGAGATGGAAAAGTCGTCATTAGCTGCCTGTTTCTTGAGCCCAGCACGTGTGTGTTGGACGCCTACAATGGTTCTCACTCTGAACGCACAAAGGAAGTCTGGGGAGGAAGTCTGACCTTGGATAGGGGAGGCCTCGGGAGGTAAAGCTCAGACAAGGGAAACAGTGAGCCTGCAGCAGCCTGGGAAGGTGGCCGAGCCAGTGTTTCCCACGCCCCTGCACTTGTCTGAAGACTTAATCAGAGAAGGGAGGAACACGGGCATTAGACTCACCCATCGCTGTGCCCTCTGTTCCCACTCGGTTACCGGGGGGAAAAGCTGCCCTGGACCCTGGCTGCGAAAAACCCAGCCCTCACCTGTGAGTGGCTGAGAGGCTGGCGGGGGAGGGGTGTTGGGAGGAAACGTGAAGGTGGAAGTAAGTGTGACCAGCTGTTCCCAATTTGCCCAAGACTGAGGGGTCTCCTGGGACACAGGACTTTTGGAGCTAAAACTGGGGAAGCCCCGGGCAAACCAAGACACTTGGGTCACCCTAGTTAGTCAGAGCCCTGCCATCCTGACTGTGGCACTGGGCAGTCTGGGTCACAATGGACAGTGTAAGAGGGGTCATCTGCCCCCTGAGCCTCGGTGCCCCCTCAGACTTGATTGCCCCTCCTCTGAGCTCCCAGCGCCCCTGTGCACGAAGAATCACTGGCTCTGCTGTCCCCCAAGTCTGTGAGCGCGTGAAGACAGAAACCACTCTGTCCTCGGACCAGCCTCTGCCTGTCCCTGAGCACAGAGCCGGTAGTAAATGCTGTAGGGTGAAGGAATGAGGGCTGAGGGTCTCCGCCTTCATTTCCTCCACGCTGGGGACAAATTACTCAGATGCCAGTTCATGCTTTGCTACTTTGCACATGCTGTTCCCTATCCTGCATGCCCTTCCCTCCCTTGGCAGTCTCTCACCATGCTGTGTCCCCTCTGAGCTGAACCTTAACTCTCTAACTGGCCTTCTCTGTTCATTCATCTTCCCCTCCCACCCCCGACATGATGAGCTCCTCAAGGGAAGGTCCCAGCTTAGTATTTTCTCTGCTGCACTTGGCACCTGTAAAGGTTTCTTGAACAAATGAGTGGTGCTGAATATGTAGAGCAGCGATTCATTCATTCACTCACCAACTCCTTGCCGAGGTACGACCGCATGCCAGGCACTATTCTAGGGAGAGGGATGGGAGCAGTGGACACGACTGGCAAAATTTTTGCTCTGATGGAACTTACATTCTAGAAGGTTCTAGAATCATCTAGCTTCAACAAGCAAGCAATAAGTAAACAGACCATATCCGAAGGTCACATGCCCTGGCCAGTTGCTGCCAGGCTGGAGGCTGCAGTTCCGTGGAGGGGAAGTGATTCAGGCCCAGCACATGTGGCTCCCCTCCTGTGGATGCAGAATGGACACACCTTCCCCTGGGTGGTGGCGGCCCTACTGTTAAGCGCGGTCAAGTCGGGGAGGGTGGCATTTGCCTTTCATGCAAATCCTGTAGGCCATCAGTCCTTGCAAGAAAATCCACTAAAGCTAGCATTGTGCAGCAGGAGGGGAAAAACACATTTTAGGAGGTCATGTGGTATTTGTGCCGAGTGTGGGAGGCCCCGTGTGTCTGACCCCGGCCCCCGGGGCGGGAGTGCAAAGAATGGGGCTCACATGCTGACCGCCCCTCTCCCCCAGCTGCGTGGGTGACCTTGCTGGGCAGCAGCAGGAGGGCCATGGGCTCTGCTAAGGGATTGTTGGGGAGCCCAGATTCCTCCAGGAGGAAAGGGATTAAACTCCCTCCCATCAGGGGGATGAGGTTGGTCAGCTTCCAAGCGCTGCACACAACAGTGAGGTATTGTCCGCTGGGACTGACGGGGAGCTCAGCCCTGGGCACAGTCCCCTCCGGGAGGGAGGAGCGGAGTCCGGCAGGGCCAAGCGCCCCATGCCCCAGAAACACGCTGCTCCCCAGAGCCCCAGGTGGCATCTCCCTGCTGCCTGGGGGCTGGTAGCCCCTGGTCCTGAGGTCCAAGGGGCTTGGGTGGCACCTCTGTGTCTGCAAGGACGTGACTCACCCCTGCTGGTGACCCCCTCATGTTGACCCCCACCCTGGAGAGCAAGGAACAAGTCAGTCCCCAAGGCCGGTGCCCTTGGCTTCACACAGACACATCATAAAACTGGCGTCTTGAAGCCTGGGAAGGAACTGGCATGTGCTAATTATAATCTGCACAGCCTGTTAACGATTGACCTTGGACTCCAGGGAGGTGAAGGCTCCTGGGGGAAGTCTTAGTGGTGCTCTGAGGCTTCTAGATATCGGGCACGGCATCGAGATAAGGAGGATGGACTCTTCTGGATGGCTCAGTGGATACCACCTTGCAGCTCCAGCAGAATGCGGACAGTTTTAAACCTCTTGGGCTCTGCTAAGGGACTGTTGGGGAGAAAAAGGCAGCAAGATACCTTCTGTATGACCTTGGGCAGGTCACTGAACCACTTTGGACCTTGATTTCTCTATGTAAAGAAGACAATCATTCCTACTTAACAAGAGGTGAGAGACCTCAATAAGCTGTGTGTAAACACCTAACATGGGGACTGACACCTGGTACATGCTTAACAGTGTTAGTTCCCAGCCCGGTATGCCCTGAAAAATCCTGGAGGGCTCCCTGGAGGCAGTGGTGCCAGAACTGATGAATGAATGTGGGCAGGCAAAGAAGAACACTGAGGGGGGAAGCCACATGGAAGCCCCATGGAGCTCTGGCTCAGGAAGAGGAGGTGGGAATCAGTGGGAGGTGAGGCTGCAGAGATAGATGGAGAAGGACCTCAACTGTCCTGGGACGCATTGTGGACTTTCTCAGGTACGGGCCGTGGAGCCTTGGAGGGATTAAGTCAGAAAGGCCTTTGACTCTGAACCCTAAGTGCCCCTTTCTGCCAAAAAGAGAGGACTCTGTTCCCTCTGCCTCCTAAAGACTCAGGGCCCAGGGCTCAGGCCCCAGGAAGAAGCACGCTGGGCCTGAGCCCCTGTGGCGACGTGCGTCTCCCCAGGGGTTTGGCCAGTGCAGCCCCGAGAACTCCCTTGCTCCGAAAACTCCCATTTGGAACAAACCCTGCCTTCTTTAGGCTGTTCTTCTCACAGCTAGGGTGCCATTTATTAAATGGAAGTGGGGTTCAGGTTGTTCTGTATCCTTTTATAAACCAAACCTGAAAACCATAGGAGGGCATTTTTCTTAGGTGAGAAGTAAAGCGTGCTGGGTTTTCTAGTCTGCCTTGATCCTGGTGATGCCACAGACCCAGGGTCAGCAAGATCCTGCCTGTGTGGGTCCTGTGGGTCCTGTAGGTCTGAAAGGCACGTCTTTGTATTGAGGGCCTACTGTACCCCAGGCTCAGCGCCAGGCCTTTGTTGTTTCATTTTGTTTTAAATTTAATTATTTATTTTTGGCCTTTTGTTTGTTTTAAGTTTATTTATTTATTTATTTATTTATTTTTGGCCGCGTTAGGTCTTCGTTGTGGTGTGCGGGCTTTCTCTAGTTGCGGTGGCTTCTCTCTTGTTGTGGAGTGTGGGATCTAGGCTCGTGGGCTTCAGTAGTTGTGGCACGTGGGCTCAGTAGTTGTGGCTCGCGGGCTCTAGAGCGCAGACTCAGTAGTTGTGGCGCACGGGCTTAGCTGCTCTGCAGCATGTGGGATCTTCCCAGACCAGGGCTTGAACCCGTGTCCCCTGCATTGGCAGGCAGATTCTTAACCACTGCGCCACCAGGGAAGCCCAGTGCCAGGCCTCTGTATGCTTGTTGGTGCCGTTGGTATCCTCACTTTACAAACAAGGAAACTGAGGAACAGAGAGGTTAATAAACTTGCCTGGGGTCACACAGCTAGTAGATAAAGAAGCCAGATTCAGTCCCATGCTGGCCATACTTCATGGACTACGTTTTCTGTACAGCATAATGTGAAAGCTGTGCTTCCTAATTCTAACTTATTTTAAAAAGTCGAATGGAACTGTGAAATCTCTTAATTTGTTATTAGAATGTATGCAGCCTTAAAGTACTTTAATTTTTTAAAAAACTACTACTACCACCTTAAAGAAATTGACATTTAAAAAATGTGCCTATGATTCCAGTGCTCTAAGAGAACGTTCTACTTTTTCCTGTGTTCCTTTCAATCTTTATCTTTTTTCACACAGTTTTTGTATAATTTGCACAGCAGGAGTTGGCAAACTGCAGCCCACAGACCAAATGCCACATGATTTTGTAAACAAGGTTTTATTGGAATACTGCCATGCTCATCATTTACATACTGTCTATGGCTGTTTTCACGCTACAACTACAGATTTGAATAGTTGTGACAGAGACCATCTGGCTTACAAAGCCTAAAATGTTTACTATCTGACCCATTCCAGAAAAAGTTTTCAACCCTTGGTCTAGAGGGCAAAGAGTTTTAATTAAAGTATAGTTGATTTACGATGTTGTGTTAGTTTCTGGTGTACAGCCAGGTGATTCATTATGCTTTTTCATATTTTTTTCCATTATAGTTTATTACACGATACTGAATAATAGTTCCCTGTGCTATACAGTAGGACTTTGTTGATTATCTATTTTATATATAGTAGTTTGTATCTGCTAATCCCAAACTCCTAATTTATCCCTCTCCCCCCTTTCCTCTTTGGTAACCATAAGTTTGTTTTTTATGTCTGTGAGTCTGTTTCTGTCTTGTAAGTTCATTTATGTCATATTTTAGAATCCTCATGTAAGTGATATCACATGCTATTTGTCTTTCTCTGTCTGACTTACTTCACTTAGTATGATAATCTCTGGGTCCATCCATGTTGCTGCAAATGGCATGATTTCATTCTTTTTTATGGCTGAGTAGTATTCCACTGTATATATATATGTGTGTGTGTGTGTGTGTGTGTGTGTGTGTATATATATATATATATATATATATATATATATATATATATACCACATCTTCTTTATCCATTCATCTGTCGATGGACATCTAGGTTGCTTCCAAGTCTTGGCTATTATAAATAGTGTGCAGTGTGCTCTTTTTTCTCTTCAGACACAGCATTATTCCATGGTGTTAATCATCACATTTCTCAGTGTAAATGGCCCAGGATATTCCATGGGATGGATGTCATCAACTTTCCTTAACCATTTTCTTTTTGCTGGACAGTTAAGTGGCATCTTTTTTTTCTCAATATTTATCTAAAACACTTATATAGCACCTACTGGTTACCAGCACTGTTTACCAGTATAACTCACTTAATCAGATCAGTGATAAGAAGTTCATACTATTATTACTTCCATTTTACAGATGAGAAAGTGAAGTCAGAGGAGTTAAATCCACTTGGCTGAGGCCGCATTGTTTTTCAGCAGCAAAGTTAGGCCTGAATCTGCTCAGCCAGCTGGCTCTGGAGTCTACGCTCTTAGCAGCTGTTAGGAAGCGTCCTGGAAGAGGCAGGCCTTTGTGACCGTGACTGTGTGTGTGTGTGTGTGTGTGTGTGTGTGTGTATGTGCGCGTGCGCGCGTGGTGAGGGGAGGGTGTCCAGTGCAGTGACTCACCAGGAGTGAGCCCCACCCTGCCCAGCCCAGCCTGACCACCCAACGTCACCCAGATTTGGTTAGTCTCTGGTCCTCCTTGTTACACACCAGGCAGCTACAGCCATGTGACCACATACTTTGTTTCTTTGTGGAAAACAGCCCTGAAAAGAAGGCCAGCTGCTGATGCTGAAGAGAAAAATGAATTCTCCCGGTCAGAAAAAGACCTCTTGGGCGGGATAATACAACGGTAGATTAGGGCTCTGCCTTGTGGCCAGGGGGGTACAGGTTTTGCTCAAATGTTAAATCAGTGATAAATTTGCAAATGTTCTAGTTGGACTGAGAAAAACAACAGCAAATATGTGACATAATTGTCCAGCTAAGTGGAAATGATTAAGGAAAGTTTGTGACATCCACCCCAGGGAATATTCTGGGTCACTTACAAGGAGAAATGTTAATAACACCATGAGTCGGGTGTAGCACTAGTCAGGGGGGGCTTTGGGAAGCTGATGAGACCTGCAGACCTTGCCAGGAGAGTAAGCATATACACAAGATGCTGCATGAGATTTCAGGAGGCTCAGGGAACCCTCATAGCCTAATCCAGGGGTCTTACCCATTGTCGGGGAGGGGGGCAGGTTAAAACCCCTGGTCCACAGAGACATTTTGGTTTTTTAAAATAAATTTATTTATTTTTGGCTGTGTTGGGTCTTTGTTGTTGTTGTGTGTGGGCTTTCTCTAGTTGCGGTGAGCAGGGGCTACTCTTCGCTGCAGTGCGGACTGTTGTGGCTTCTCTTGTTGCGGAGCACGGGCTCTAGGCGTGCAGGCTTCAGTAGTTGTGGCACGCGGGCTCAGTAGTCGTGGCTCGTGGGCTCAGTAGTCGTGGGTCGTGGGTTCTAGAGCACAGGCTCAGTAGTTGTGGCGCACGGGCTTAGTTGCTCCGTGGCATGTGGGATCTTCCCGGGCCAGGGCTCGAACCAGTGTCCCTTGCATTGGCAGGCGGATTCTTAATCACTGCGCCGCCAGGGAAGCCCTCACAGAGACATTCTGAAAAGTGAATTTAGTGAGTACTACCCACGGGACACTTGTGAGGTGAGCTAGTGGATACCAGAAGGTCTCAGGTCAAGAAATGCCGTATTGTAGAGACTGGGGCGGGTGGAGGGTGTTGAGAAGACTCTGAACACTGTGCCCACCTTCCAGCAGAAGGAAGGGAGCCTGAGCTGCCAGGGGACCCAAGGGCGCAGGATCTGGTCGGTCCTGTTCACCTCTCTGATCTTCAGCACCAATCACAGCATCTGGGACAGAGCAGGCGTTGCAACAAGATCTGTCATTAAATGAATGAAGCGTCTCCCAAGCTCTGGAACAGAGGGAAGTTGGGCCTGGTGTGGCTCTGGGTTAGAAGATGAGACGGGCCCCTCTCTCTGCCTGTTCACACGGGTCCCTAGAGGGCACGCCCTTCATCATCACCTGGCCTGGCGGCTGGGTGGAGTGAGAGGCACAGAGGGGGAGAAGCGAGGGTGAGCTGGATTCTTCTTGGCTGTCAGTTCCTGGAAACCCAGGTCGGGCCTCCACCGCCTGGTTGGTGCCCCATCTGGCCTGATTCATTTCGAGCCGTACACTGAGGAGCCTGGTGTCCCTGGGCCCATCGCAGTCCCGCCCAAACTGGGCATGCCTCTTAGCTAGTCCCCCATCTCAGGCACGCTCCCTGCAGAGGATTTGGCCTGGGCACCTCGTCAGTCTGACCTGCAGGGGTTCATCTCCCCCCCGCCCCCGGCCTCTGCATCAGTCGGGTATGGGATGGGACATCCTGTTCTGACTCAGAAAGGAACCCCCTTCTTTTGCCTTCCTGACTCACTTCCTCCTTTTGCTGGCCGTCTTGCAGCGTGGCATGGGCGCTGGAGCCCAGCAGACCTGGGCCTGCTCCTGACTGCGCCTCAGACCTGGGCAGGAGAGCTGGCCCCTCTGAGCCTCAGTTTCCCCATCTGTAAGGTGACGCGGTCGCCCCTGCCTTGGTGGTAATGGATGCACCACACCTGCCCAGCACCTGGCACCCAGCAGGTAACCTCATACATGGGAACTTTGGGTGACATTTTCCCCAACCCACAGGGGCCTCCTTTGGCATACAAAAGTTAAGACTTATGATGACCTTGACACTCACCCAGGGCAATCATAAGGTCACAGATGACCTGGGGTGGGGGCAGGGTAGGAGCAGGCAGAACACTCGTTACCCACCAAACAGTGTTGGCTGGGGTGCGAGGCTGGGGGCTTTGCTGGGAGGGGGCCCATGGGACAAGCTTCAGGGGCAGACACCGTGGGGAGGAATGACGGCTGCTCCCCACAGCTTATCAGATGTTTGCACATTCAGGCAGCAGTTGAGAAAAGATCCTTGGACTTGAACTCTGTTTTCTTTGTGGAAGAGCAGGTTTCCAATAAAAAGAATGCCTTGGGGTTAAACGGCACTTTACAAAGCATTTCCTAGCAGGTGATGGAAGGTTCCAGGTTGCCTGGACCCTTTTCAGTGCAACATTGTTTCCAGACAATTGGTCAGGCGCTGCCCTCCTTGCCTGTGGGTCTGTCACTGATGAGAGCACGCCACTCCCTTGCTCACAGACCCTCGCTGGATCCCTAGTGCCCACAGAGGAAAGTCAGTGCACCGTTCTGACTCTCCTGCCTGCCTCTCCGTCACGGCGTCCTTTAACAATTCCCAAGCCCACTCTGCAGCCTGAACTTGGCGTTGCACTTTCCCAGCTTGTGCTTATGCTGGTCCAGCAGCTTGTTATGCCCTTTCCCACTTGTCATCTTATCCAGACCCTGCTCATCCTTCCATCTCAGTCAGTGTGTCCCCTCGTCTGTGAAGCCCTCCCTGGATCCCCTAATCAGCATCATTGCTCCACTCTCTAGGCTCCGAGAGTTTCTCGTGTGCCGCTCCATTTGAGCATGTAAGAGCCTGAGAGTCTGCGGTCACGCAGACCGTGTTTATAACCCGCAGCCTGCGCCTGGCTCAGCGCTGTGTACATCTGGATGTTAAAGCCGACTGGTCTTGGATTTGACTCCTTATCTCCTAACTAGTAGCTCTGGGACCTTGGGCAGAGCACGAAACTGCTCCATCTCAGTGCCCTCGTCTGTAAAATGGGAATGAGTATTAAGGCCTGCCTCTCACTGGCTCTCCCCTGTCATTTTTGTGTCTTGAATTCTTTTTGTCACTCTTAATGTTAACCTAAATCTATGTCTCTGCTCTCTCTCTCTGTAATTGTCCGTAATGTAAAACAGAAATATTGTCATAATTTTTGGATATTTTATGTTCTTCTTAATATTTAAGAACATTTAAATTATTTTGTCAAAAAAAAAAAAGACCTGCCTCTCAAGTATAAAAAATATTTTTATTGTTAACTCAGCAAATGCTGTTTAATTGAATTGAGTAACTTCTCACGGGGGTGGGTCTGTTTCTCACAGGAATGGGTACTTAAACTAGGTCTGTTTGAATGGCCCTCTTAGTTTGGAGATTTTGATTGTTTCTTTTACAAAAAAAGTTTTATTGAGATATAATTCACAGTATACAATTTAAATGGGTGCATTTAAAGTGTACGATTCCACGCCTTTTAGTATATTCACAGAGTTGTAAAAACATCACCCCAGTCATTTTTAGAGCAGTTTTACTACCCCACCCCAAACCTGCACAATCCCCGGTCCACCCATGCACCCACCCCAGCCCTAGGCACCCACCCATTTCCCTTCTGTCTCTACAGACCTGCATGTTCTACACATTTCGTATAAGTGGAACCATACAATATGTGGCCCTTTGTGATTGGCTTCTTTCATTTAGCATCATGTTTTCAAGGTTCTTACATGTTGTAACCGCATCACTACTTCATTCCTTTTTATTGCTGAGTAATATTCCATGGTATGGATGTAACATATTTTATTTATCCGTTCATAAGTTGACAGACATTTGGGTTGTTTCCACTTTTTCGGCTCTCATGAACATTTGTGTATAAGTTTTTGTGTGGACATATGTTTTCATTTCTCTTGGAATATACCTAGGATTGGAATCGCTGGATCATGTGGTAACTCTGTGTTTAATCATTTGAGGAGCTGCCAGGCTGCTTTTCAAAGTGCCTATACTTTTTATATTCTCACCAGCAGCATAAGAGCGTTCCACTTTCTCCACATCTTCACCGATACTTTGTTATTGTCTGTTGTTTTGATTATAGCCATCCTTATGGATGTGAAGTGGCATCTCCTTTTGGTTTTAATTTGCATTTCCCTGATGGCTAATGACGTTGAGCATCTTTTCATGTGCTTATTGGCTATTCGTAGGTACGTTGTCTTTGAAGAAATGTCTATTCAGATCTTTTGCCAATTTTATAATTGGGTTTTTGTCTTTCTAGATATAAGTCCCTTAGTGGGTAAATGATTTGCAAAATTTTCTTCCATTCTGTGGGTTGTTGTTTCGCTTTCTTGATGGTGTCCTTTGAAACACAAAAGTTTTTAATTTTGATAAAGTCCAGTTTATCTTTTTTTTTTTCTTTTGTTGCTTGTGCTTTTGGTGTCACATCTAAGAAATCAGTGCCTAATCCAAGGTCAGGAACATTTACGCCTATGTTTTCTTCTATGAGTTTTATAGTTTTGGCTCTTACAATTTGGCCTTTGATCTATTTTGAGTTAATTTTTGTATATAGTGTGAGGTAGGGGTCCAAGTTCATTATTTTGCATGTGGATATCCAGTTGTCCCAGCACCATTTGTTAAAAAGACTATTCTTTTCCCATTAAATTGTCTTGGCACGCTTGTTGAAAATTAATTGTCTATAAATATGAGAGTTGATTGTTTCTTTTTTTTTTTAAATTATTAGCACCTTTAATTATTATTTATTTATTTATTATTATTTTTGGCTGTGTTGGGTCTTCGTTTCTGTGCGAGGGCTTCCTCTAGTTGCGGCAAGTGGGGGCCACTCCTCATTGCGGTGCACGGGCCTCTCACTATTGTGGCCTCTCTTGTTGTGGAGCACAGGCTCCAGACGCGCAGGCTCAGTAGTTGTGGCTCACGGGCCTAGTTGCTCCGCGGCATGTGGGATCCTCCCAGACCAGGGCTCGAACCCGTGTCCCCCGCATTAGCAGGCAGATTCTCAACCACTGTGCCACCAGGGAAGCCCCCAATTGTTTCTTATCTGTGGGTTATTTTGAAGAAATGTAATGCTTTCCTTCAGAGGCAGAGATGTTTTTATACCAAGATGAGTCCTGGCCAGAGCTCTGCCACTGAGCTGCTGCAAGATCTTGGGTGGGTCTCTAGCCTTCTCCAAGCCTCAGTCTCCCCATCTGTAAAATGGCACAGCTAGATAAGAGGATTCCTGAGAAGCGGTCCAATTGTTTTTGTTGTTGTTGTTTGTTTGTTTGTTTGTTTTTGTCCAAGTTGCGCGGCATGTGGGATCTTAGTTCCCCGACCAGGGGTCAAACCCGAGCCCCCTGCAGTGGAAGCACAGAGTCTTAACCACTGGACCGCTGGGGAAGTCCTGGTCCAATTGTTACATGCGGAAATGTAGGGAGGTTTCCGCGGTACTTTTCACTGGCTCCTGGGGGTGTCCCATGAGGCCTAGCCCTGCAGCCTGAGACCTGGAGCCAATCTGAAACCTGTGGGCAGTTTCAGGAACTCCCTACCCTGGCCTGGCCCCAGGGGAGCCAGCCCTGCTTTTCCAAGAATGTTAGTGCTGTGCTCACTTAGTAAGCAGCACCGCCATCCTCTTCCATGCTGGCTGTGGTCCAGGCCTGGGTATACAGAGCAGGTGAGACACAGCCTCTGCCCTTGAGAGCAACAGTCTAATGGGAAGACAGACAGACACGTCAGCAACAATCGTGGAGCCGAGTGGCGTGTCCTGGTTGGCACTGTGTCCCAAGGGCTGCAGGTGCAGGGAGAGGGGGGCAGATGGCAAAACTCGGCTTTGCTGGTAGGGCCACAGGCCTGGCCCAAATGTGAACGCTTGCTCTGGGCAGTATCTGAAGAACGGTCGGGTGAGCTGTGTAGTGTATTTCACAGCTCTTCCATGTGCCGTCCAGCAGCAGCTCCTTCTTAACTCGCATTTAACCAGCGCTAATGCACTGACCAGGCGACTACTGACCTCTTGTCTCCAGGCAAGGCGCTGTGGTTAAGGAAAAGGCTCTGGAGCCAAGCTGCCCGAGTTTCAATCCCTGCTTTGCATGCTTTGGGGAAAGTTATTTAACATGTCTGTGCTTTGCTTCCTTATCTTCTAATACGGGGTTTTATATTAGCACCTACCCGGTAGCCTATTTGTTTCTAAAGCACTATAAAGTGCTTTAGGAACATGGCCTGGCACAAGGAGCCAGCTCTTATTAAGTTCTCTGGTTATTACAGGTTGGAATTGTAGCTTGGAACAGTGTAGCACTGACCCCAGTATGTTAGGCCCGCTACACAGTCGGTTATTATAGCCCATGGCTATTACACGGTGTGACATGGTAACATGGTACAATTAGCCTATAGGTTGCCTGAGGATCATTACAGTTCTGTGCCTTTGAATAAAGCAGAGCTTCTCGGCAGTGTATACGTCCCTTCCTAACAGCTGCTCTGTTAAAAAAAAAAAAAAGCCCGGAGGTGAATCGGTTGTGCCCCTTCCCTTCAAAACAATCTTCCCATTTAAAGCTCTGCCATCTCAGAGAGGAGGCAAGTCAGGCAGAAATTTTTGCTCTTATTTGACCAAAGAGGCTGGTGTTTGGAGCTGGTTAGTGGCAGATCCTGCACTGGACCCCATGCTCCCTAATTCCATTTTGGGGCCTGCTCTGCCCCCAACCCATGGCCTGAAGGAAGACTCTGCTTTGGGGATTAACAGAGTCTGTGCTGAAGTCTACCCTTCCCCCATCCCTGCCCTTCCCAAGTTTCCCTGAACCTTCAGCTTGTGTATATTGAGGACCAAATAAGGCTGGTAAGATGCTCCTTCTGGCTCCACACGTATTCCTTTTAATAAAAAAGACCAGGGAGTTCCCTGGTGGTCCAGTGTTTAGGACTCGGTGCTTTCATTGCCGGGACCTGGGTTCAATCCCTGGTCGGGGAACTAAGATCCCGCAAGCCACGGGGCATGGCCAAAAATAAATAAATTAATCAATTAATTAAATTTAAAAAGAAGACCAGAACTAACAGTTATCAAGTACTTACTAAATGCCAATGGGGGTAAATATTATTCTTTATATTTTCCAGATTTATCTATCCGCCCATGAACATTTGTGAGCACCTACTATGTGTCAGTATCTGTCTCAGGTACCTTGATCAAGATAGCAGTGATCAAGATGGGCAGTTCACATTCAAATGCGAACAGCAGGCTGAGTTCAGTGGTGCTGGACTCCTGACTCGGAAGTTGTTGATTTCCGTCCTGGATGCTGGGAGACCCCATGGCAGCCACACGAGTTGTTGAGCAGACATCCAGGTCCCTACTGAACCAGGGACCCACAGGAGCATGGATAAAGGCCCCATGGCACCGCTCTTTGGGAGCTCTGAGAGCCCCACGCACACGTGAGGGACTCCATTTGTTTATCTGCTTTTACACACTCTTGGCTGTTGGTTCAAGGAGTCAGCTGGCAGCGCCCTCGGAACTGGAGCAGGTTCCTGTTGGCTGAGTGTCTCCGCATCACTCAACTCCTCACTCCCTTAGCCTCCAGCCTACCGGGCCCGCACTGAGCACGGTAGCCTTAAAGGAGGAGGTGCTTGGGAAGTGCTGAGCGCAGTCTGGAGCTTAGTAACTTGTCCTAAAGTACAAACGCAAAAGGCAATCAGGTGGTTCGCCGTGTGGGACTGCAAATTAAAACCACAGTGAGATTTCATTACCCACTGGTTAAAAGGGCTAAGATTAAAAAGACTGATCATCGCGGGCCGTGTGGGAACGGGAACTCTCATCCACTGCTGGTGGGAATGAAAAGTGGTGTGGCTGCTTTGGAAGATAGTGTGGCAGTTTCTTAAAAATGTGAACATAGGGCTTCCCTGGTGGCGCAGTGGTTGAGGGTCTGCCTGCCAATGCAGGGGACACGGGTTCGTGCCCCGGTCCGGGAAGATCCCACATGCCGCGGAGCGGCTGGGCCTGTAGCCACAACTACTGAGCCTGCGCGTCTGGAGCCTGTGCTCCGCAACAAGGGAGGCCGCGACAGTGAGAGGCCCGCGCACCGCGATGAAGAGTGGCCCCCGCTCTCTGCAACTAGAGAAAGCCCTCGCACAGAAACGAAGACCCAACACAGCCAAATAAATAAATAAATAAATAAAATGTAAACATACACCTACCATCTGATCCAGGCACTCCACTCTTAGGTATTTTTATTTTTTTTATTTTCTGTTTTTTTTGGCTGCGTTGGGTCTTCGTTGCTGCACATGGGCTTTCTCTAGTTGAGGTGAGCAGGGGCTGCTCTTTGTTGCGGTGCACGGGCTTCTCACTGCGGTGGCTTCTCTTGTTGCAGAGCATAGGCTCTAGGCGCACGGGTTTCAGTAGTTGTGGCACACGGGCTTACTTGCTCCGCGGCATGTGGGATTTTCCCGGACCAGGGATCGAACCCGTGTCCCCTGCATTGGCAGGCAGATTCTTAACCACTGTGCCAGCAGGGAAGTCCCACTCCTAGGTATTTTTGCAAGAGAAATGAAAGTGTATGTCTATACACAAGTGTTCAGAGCAGCTTTATTTGTAATAGCCAAAAATTGTCCATCAGCGGGTCTCCGCATGCTATGGAATTTTACTCAGCAATGGAAAGGAATGGACCATTGATACAGGCAACAACATGGATGAATCTCAAACTAATTATGCTGAGTGAAAGAAGCCAGGACCACACCACTCGCCCCTATATATATATATATATATATATATATATATATATATATATATATATATATAAAATTACATTTACGTAAAAATCTCCAGAAAATGCAAACTAACCTCTAGAGACAGTAAGCACATCAGTGGTTGACTGGGTCAGGGTGTGGGCAGGAGGGAAGGATTAGAAATGGAATCAGGAAACTTTTGGGGTAATGGGTGTGTTCATTATCTTGATTGGGGTGATGGTTTTGTAGGTATATATGTTAAAGCTTGTCGAACTCTACAGTTGAAATGTGTTTATTGTTTATCAATTTTACCCCCAAATAAACCTGTTAGAAACAAAGGCCACCCCATCTCCAATTAATCAGTAAGATGAATCTGACCCTGCCCTCCTTCAGAGAACTTGTTTGTGTCAACAGATATGCACAGCAAAGCATGAACCGTGAGGTCAAACTTCTGGGTTCCGTCTTGGATTCGTGGCTACTCACCTTGCCTCCCTAAACTCCAGTTTTCTCACTGTGGGATGGAACTGATAGTAGTACCTTCCTCCTGGGGTTGTTGGATGGAGAACATGGGAAAATTCAGAGTGCTTAGTAAACAGATAGTAAGTGGTAACATGCACAGGGCCCTGTGGGGTCCCAAGGAAGGGAGGAGCTTTTACTGTCGGGGGAAGGAAGCTGGAAAGGTTTCCCCTCTGAGTGAACTGAATCTTGAAAGAACAAGGAAGAGTCTGCTAGAAGGAGGTGTGTATTGGGGTAGGGGAGGCTCGCCAGGCAGAACTAAGCCGGGGAGGCAGCACTCAGACTCTAAGCTTCTAGAAACTTCAGCAGTGTGGTACAGCTGGCGTGCAGGGACCAGGGGCACCCTGGTGAGTCAGGGCTGTAGGTTAGGTGGGAGGCTCATCCTTGAGGGTCCCTGAGGATTCCCCTTCATCCTCCAGGCCAGGGTTTCTCAAATTGGGATATGAGGAGGATTTCTCCGGAGACCATGAGTTCTTTTTTTTTGGCTGCACGGAGCGGCATGTGGGATCCTAGTTCCTGGACGAGGGATCGAACCCGTGCCCCTTGCAATGGAAGTGCGGAGTCTTAACCACTGGACCTCCCGGGGAGCCCCAAGACCATGAGTTCTATGAGAATTTTTGGAATTTTTATCTAATAAAGACAAAAAAATAAAAACCCTATATCTTGATGCAATGCCTTTGGATACAAAGACGTTTTCATCTAGTAGAAAGCGCTCATTTCTGAAGTCCTTCTTGATAAGAGTGGTTCTGAAAGTATATTATTGTGCAGCCATAATTTTCTTTTCTTTTTTCTTTTTCTTTTTTCTTTTCACAGCCATATTTTCTTTAATTGAAGTATAGTAGATGTACAATGTTGGGTTAGTCTCTGCTGTACAGCAAAGTGATTCAGTTATATATGTACATTTTTTAATATTCTTTTCCATTATGGTTTATCTCGGGGTATAGAATATAGTTCCCTGTGCTATACAGTAGGGCCTTGTTGTTTATCCATTCTATATATAATAGTTTGCATCTGCTAACCCCAAACTCCCTTGGCCACCCTCCCTTCCTTGGCAACCGCAAGTCTGTTCTCTATGTCTGTAAGTCTGTTTTTGTTTCGTAGATAGGTTCATTTGTGTTATATTTTATATTCCACATATAAGTGATATCATGTGATATTTGTCTTTTTCTGTCTGACATCACTTAGTATGATAATCTCTAGGTCCATCCATGTTGCTGCAAATGGCATTATTTCATTCTTTTTCATGGCTGAGTAATATTCCATTGCACATATAGATATACATATAGATATATGTACCACATCTTCTTTATCCATTCATCTGTCAAAGTACATTTACGTCTGTCCATGTGTTATTCAGGTTTGAGGGCCACAGGAGGTGTGTGTGTTCATTACGGTTGAACCCGCTCCCTTGGGCTGTGGTGCAGACAGTCCAGGGAGGGGGCACTGGTTCCATGGGAGATGTTCAGGAAGGTAAGGCAGGTCTGGTGGGTTCAGGGGTGACTGTTGGAATCACCCCTCTGCAGGGAAGATTCCTACCTGAGGAGAAGGTATGAGGCACTGGGGGCCTGGCATGGGCCCCTGATTCCCAGGGCCAATAAGAGAGAGGCCTGGGGAGGAGGTGTGAGGACATCTGTCACTGCCATGCTGTCACGGAAGACGCTGCCTTGGGTCACTGGAGAAGGGAGGGGAGGGAAGGCGCAGGGACAAGGGGCCAACATCCCATCCTGGAAGCTCCACCCCCTTGTCCAGATCTTCTTCAGGGAGGGGCTTTGGAGGCTGGAGCAGGACCTGGGATGGGCCTTGCCACACGGCAGATGGAACCCTCTCTGGTGGGACAGGACCTTGGAGATTTCATCTACAGGGTACTTGGGAGTGCGGCGGGTGCTTTCACTGCCAAGGCATGGGGTTGGGCCACGACCCACAGTGTGAAAAACCAAAACCGACCTAAAGCTCCCGTTTCCGAATCAGAGGTAGGCTGGGCAGCGTTGATTGGTCTGCCCAGACTCACGCCTGCGGCCCGCAGCACTCGGTGTCCCACCCAGGCCTGGACTAGTCTGATGCCTTGCCCACTGCTGCTCTCTGACCCGCAGCTGACGGCCAGTCCCTGCCTCCCCGGCCTCTGATCGCCCCTGGCCACACTGCCAGCGGCCGGCTGGGACTACGACGTGGCCAGGGCTACTGGAAGGATGCTTCTCAGAACCCCCTCAGGGAGCCCTCCGCTTCGCGCCCTCTAATTGGCTGCCCTCCCAGCAGCCTGAGCCAATCACAGCTGGCCCGAGGAGCCAAGGCCCCGCACCTGGGAGCCACTTGCCTTGCCCAAGGGATGCCCCTGTCCTCTCTGGGAGGTCGGGCCTTCTGTACCCCATTCTCTTATAGTTGCACTTTGCATTCTCTCCCCCTCCCAGACATCCATATTTGACTGTGCTTTGCAAGGCCAGCGTTTCCCGGGTAGAAATCCTAGCGTCCTCCACACTGTGCCTTTTGACGGAGAGCTTGGCTTTAGTTAATTTCAGAGTGGGAAATGTTGTTTTATCGTCAGCTATCTGGGAAAGGAGGTGGGCCAGAGCACGGTGGGCTTTCACTACCAAATACCATGTGTCAGTGATGGCAAAGCTGGTTGAGAATTCCTCTCAGAGCGCTTGTCTTGAAAGCAGTCCCCTTTGTGGGGACTCTTGGCCTGTCCCCTTTGTGGCTAGAGTTGTAAAGTGGACCCCAGAACCCTGTTACTAAGCGGGGTTTCTTGTATGAACACTTACAAGCCCATGGACAGAGGGTGGGTTGTGGTGCCCTGTAGTTTGTATGGCTTTGGTTCAGTCCCTTAATCCCTCCAAGCCTGTGGTTATCTCTGACCGGATAAAGCCCAGTAATTGTTCCCAACTCCAGGTCCAGCAACCCTGGAGGGCTGTTGTAAGATTAAATAAGATGGTGTGAGAGTTCCTGGTCCAATGACCGATTAAGATGCTACGGAGGGTGCCGGTCCCTGCTTCTTACACACTTCGCTCTCAACATCACCTTCTGTGAATGCCAGATAAGAGAGCGTGGCCCAGGACCATCCTGGTGCTCTGAACGATGCTCTGAGCTGTGGCTTCTCCGTAACACTATCTGCAATAAGTAAACAAAAAGGAGTTCCCAGGATCCACTTGGAATAGGCTTTGGGATTAAAAGCAGCTGCCCGCTTGGTTCCTGAAATCCCATCTGTGTATGGGAGAGCAGTGGGAATGAGTAAGGGTGGAAACTGTGTGTGGCAGAGCAGGAATGAGTCACAGGAAAGGCGAGCGTGTCACGGGAAAGGGAGTGTGCCCCGTGCCGGGGCGCTGTGTCCGTCTGTGGTGTGGGCCCCCGGCCAGGTTGGAGGGGCAAGCACGCTTGCCTGTAGGGCCTGCCGTGGAAGCTGGGGTTTACTTGGGTCTGGATCCTGAAGGTTCTGAGTTCTAGAGCAAAATGCCAGGGGGCGGCTGGGGTGGCAGAGGGCCAGGGTGTCTGAACACCGTAGGACTGAGGCGGCCCGGCCGCCGGGGCCTCAGTTTATTAAATTCAATTCTAGATTCTTGAGCAGAGCCCCAGGTTTACACCCTGCAGTCACCTTCCTGGAGCTTAGATGCTCATGGAAGACGACCCACAGGAGGCGTGGACGGCTCTTAGTGGGTTCTGGGGGGTACAGGCGGGGGCGTGGAAGCCGGGTAGCACCGTGGTGTTTAAGAACAAAGGCTCTGGACTCAGGCCATCCTGTGTTCCAGTTCTGCCCCCGATACTTAACATCCGTCTGACTCTGGGCAGTGTTCTTAGTATCATTGATCCTCAGTTTTCTCAGCCATAAAATAGGGATAAGTGTCTCATTGGTCTTTGTAGGATAAATGAGTTAATAGCTGTAAGCCCTTTATCACGGAGTCAGGCACATACAGAATGCAAGATACACGTGGGCTGTTAGAATTATTATTGTTCATCGTGGATCCACCACTTTCTGGCAGGCTATTCGCTTTACTGAGTCTCAGTTTCCATCCTCATAAAATGGTACTAATAATGTCAGCCACATAATAGTCACTCTTTGAACCTGACTTTGCCCCTCTCTTTGCTTGGGAGGGGTTTGGTGTCGTGTTTTAGGGGCATTCCCTAATGGGGTTTGGTTAGGTCTTCAGCAGGATTCTTGGAGTGTCTAGATCATTGAATGGCATGCGGTATTAGAGTGTTTGCACATTCCCAGAGAATGTTTTACGTTGCCTTTATGGTGTTGGAGGGGCTGGAGCAGGGAGCTGTCCCAACCTGGTCCTTATGGGGTGTCTGCCTCTCACCACTGGCACCACAGAGCCCAGTAGGGGCCTCCATCCTGCAGCCTCAGCTTCCCAGGCCCAGGAAGGGGAAGGGAGAGGACGGAGGGCTCTAATCCCACTGCCCCCAGGACACAGGGTTCTGAGCCCTGATTTGTTTCCCGTGCACTGCCCCTCAAGGCCAACCCGGCAAATGGTCAGTGTCAGTGCCAGTAACTTGTCCTTTGTCCTGCAAGGCTGGTCCCTCCCAGACCGAGTTGCAGCTTGGCCCATTGCTCAGGCAGCCCGGAATCAGGGCAAAGGGAGCTGGTGTCCTTCTCCATCTACAGATGGGCAGCCTTCGCAGGCCTGGGCTGGGAGACCTTCCTTGCGGTCCCCTGGGTCACAGGAGGGTTGACCCCTGCGGGCTGCGTCGCTCAGGTTCCCCTGTGCTGGCCCAGGGATTTCGCCCACACAGCCTTTCCGCCTGGGCTGGGGTGACGCCTCCCTTGGGGCTCCGGTTCCCGCGGCTCAGAGGCTCCCAGCGCGGGTCTGGTATCACCACCTCCTGCTTTGCCCCCTCCAGCCGAGGTGTGGAAGTAGCCAATCTCTGGGTTCCCTTTTGTCTCCTGGCAGCTTCTCAGCTCCTTCACCCCCAGGGAGCCGGGTCCCTCTGGTTCACAGCTGGACTCAGAGTGGATTCACTCTGCCTGGTTGAACCCTGTCCAATCAGAGTCACGGTCTTTGGGCTTTGGAATCTGACAGAACAAAGTTCAAATCTCAGTGCTGCCCTGATGGCTCTGTGCCCTGGACACTCCAGCCTCAGTGTTCTTGTCTGCGGTTGCGGAAGGTGACGGCAGCGCTGCCCACTGAGCGCTGGTCCTGAACAGGTGCCCGATGAACCCCCCAGTATTCTAAGAGGAAGGTGCTGGTCGGTGTGAGGGGGAGGAAGTTCTTCTGAGGTCCCTCTGCTAATCAGCCGAAGCTCTCCGCCTGAGAGGATGCCCCGCTGCCCTACCTCTGCCCGCTCCTGTGTGACCGACCCTCAGGGACCAAATGGATGACTTATAGACAAGCGCTTAGCACGGACGTAGGCCTTTCATCATGGTGGAAATGGCAGCACCCTTTTCTCTTCCCTGGTTGGCTTTTTTTTTTTTTTTCCAAGTCTACATCACGTTTTCCAATCCCCTCCATCCAACCGCACACTGCTTTATGGCCCTTCTGCCTGCTTATTCACCCTGAGGCTTCCTTGTGACTCTAACTAAGCTCTCCCCTCTTGAGTCGATGGCTCAGGCCTGGAGCTCAGTTTCTGGAACCTTCTTGGCCTCCCCTGAAGTACAGCCCCACAGTCCATTTCTGGGAGAGCTGTGTCCCCTGTCACCTGCTGTGGACGCGTCGGTCTCAGGCTGGTGCCTTTTCACCCGGGGTTCATCTGAACGCATGCTCTTTCTTGAGTCCGCTCCTCTGCTCCCTCATCTGCCCTGCCCTGGCTTGTCTGTCATCAAGGAAAAAAGATCATTTCTCTTCTGGCTGTCATTTGTGATAACCACACGGGACGCTGAAAACCAAGGCTGCTTCCTTTCTAACCATCTCCTCCAGCAGACCAGTGCCGGCCTGAACCAGAAAGGGCCTGCATCCTGTCTCTGGTTCCTCAGGGACAGCCCAGAGGCGCCCCTGGAGCCCCACTCCCTTGTGCCTGCAGCAGCACCCCAGGGCTGCTACCCAAGAAGAGACTTGGAAATGGAAACAGCTTTTTAAAAAATGCCTGAGCACGTTTTTTTTTTTTTTTTGCCAAAATGTTTGGAAAATGCATAGTTCCATTTTTTAAAAAATCTTGTGTCCACTCAACCAATCCAAGAAGGACAAACTCATGGACGGTGAGAATTCCCCCCTCCCTCCCAGAGAGGCGTGCCTGCCATGCTCGCTCCTGCAGCCTTCCTGCCTGGTCCTTGGCCTCGCGCAGCTGCCTGTGTCTGCAGGGACCCCCTCCCCCCACCCCGCTTCCACCCACCCCCTTGGCAAGGGCTTCCCTTCTGCATCCTCCCCAGCCAGGGTGACTCGCCTGAACCTCAGAATCAATGTTGTCACCCCCACCTGAACCCATGTTGGCTCCCAATTGCCCCCAGGGACCAGCCCAGCCTCCTGGACATGGCTCTGGGGCTCTGATCTGACCCTTGCTTCCTTCATTGCCTCCCCCCATCCTCAAGCTCCAGCCTCCCCATCCCCCAGTGTGTCGAGAGCCTCCCCAGTATCCCTGCAGTGCCTCCCACTCAGCTGGTGCTCCCCTCTCTCAAAGCTCACTTTGGCCCCCTCGCTGGACACGGAGCCCCATGGGCCAGAGCCTTACCTGGTTCGTCTCTGAATCCTGAGCACCCAGCAGCTGTTAAGATGCACAGATGCATTAGCCTATGGCTAGTAACCCCCATTCCTACCCCGCACCCACCTTTGGGATGGTGTGAGAGCCGCCGTCTGGATGCAGGTTTCTAAAGAAGGAGAGCCCTCCACCTGACCCCAGAGGAATTTGGGGTAAAAAAAGAACTGCTTCCAAGTATGGAATGTGTTCCAGGTGCTGGGTAGGAGGTTTTTTCATTAACCAAATCTAGATGTTGTCCCCATGCTATGGTCTGAATATTTATGTCCCCTCAGAATTCACATGTTGGAATCCTAACCCCCAATGTGATGGTGTCAGGACTTAGGGCATCTGGGAGGTGATTCTAATCCTGTTCTAACATGAGGGTGGAGCACTCATGAATGGGATTAGTGCCCTTATAAAAGAGACCCCACAGGGCTCCCTAACCCCTTCTTCCGTGTGAAGATACAATGAAAAGTCTGCAACCAGGTCTCCCCTGACTGTGCTGGCACCCTGATCTCGGACTTCCAGCCTCCAGAACTGTGAAAAGTAAAGTTCTGCTGTCTATAAGCAACCCGGTCTGTGATATTTTATTATAGCATCCCAAACGGACTAGACCCCATTTCCAGGTGAGGAGATGGGGACTCAGAGAAGCTAAGTGACTGGCCAGATGTCACACAGCTAGTGAATAGCGGGTCCAAGACCACCAGGACCAATTATAATTCCTTCTGGCCTCAACATCTGTCCAATCCCAGGACACATGCCTGTGGGTCACTTAGCCAGCTCAGTTTGCCTGCTGGCCGCTGTGGCTCCCTGCAGCTGCTGGTTACAGCCTTGGAGCATCTACAACTGAAGCTGGCAAACTGTGGCCCATAGGCCACATTTGGCTAGTAGTCTGTTTTGGTGCAGTGAATGTGAAATGGGTTTTACATTTTTTAAGGGCTGTAAAATCAAAGAAGAATATGCAACAGAGACTGTATATGGCCTGCAGAGTATAAAGATAGTTACTACCTAACCCTTTACAAAAAAAGTGGGCCCCTCACTGTATAAAAGGTCCCCAGGACCACCTCCTTTGGAGTTTCCATGTGGCCCTGGGAGGCTACTCAGCTTGGCCTGCCTTAGAGGGGCCGCGACGCTGGAAGGGGTGCTCTGAACTGGCTGAGAAGGGGGGTCCGTGGGGAGAGAAGGGGACCAGGGCCCAGACCAGGCTGACAGTCTGAGGGCGGAGGCTGGTGCATTGGCCCCAGCTGGCGTGGCTCACAGAGATCTCAGTAATATGGACCCTTCCAACCCACAACCTCAAAGACCCTCAGAGACCCTCTTTTCAACACTCACAGTGTGCAGATGGGGAAACTGAGGCCCAGAGAGGCAGAGGCGTGCTCAGGGCAAATGTGCAGATTCCAAGCCCTGGGCTCTTTCTCCTACTTTCCCTGTCACATTTTGGAAGGCTTCCCACCCTGCTCAGCCCAGTACTATGGGTCATTTCCTTGGCTTATTTGTTCCTTCAGTGGACATTAATGAAGGGCTGGTAACTTGACTCTCCAGCACCGGGGTGCAGAGGTGGAAAGGCAGCAGGAGAGGAGGTGGCCTGCCCAGAAAATATAGTTGGTGGTCACGATGCTCTGGGGTTCCACGCCGGACAGCAATGCTTGGGGGAGGGGGCTCGCTTCTAGAAGAGGGAACAGAGGTCATTGTCTTGGCTGTGTCAGAGAGGAGCTAAGAACTGCACATCTGCCCTGGGGTTGGCTGTGAGGAGGCACGGGAGGAAGCAAGGCTGGAAACAGGGTCACGCTCAGGGCTTGGGGGTCAGTCGGAAGACTGCTGCAACGTATCTTTTAAACAGGGCAATGGTCAGCTGGATTTGTGTTTTACGAAACCCCCTCTGGTTCCCGCCCGGAGAAGGGATGGGAAGAGGGCCGGAAGCTTGTTGGAGTCGATTGAGGAAACGGAGGGAAATCCATGATGTTCCTGGTGAGGGATGTTAAGGAGGGATGACTTCCTGGTCCATAAACCAATTGTGAGTGGGCTTTTCTTGAGCTGCTCATTTGCTTTTTAACTTTAAACTTTTAAACTTGTGTAAGGAAGCAGGCTCTCCTTTCCATCAGTTGTGGATTCTAACCCAGGCCCATGGACAGACAGGGGGCTATGGATAGAATTGCTACTGACCTCTAACTGATGGCAGTTTCTTCAGTTACGCAGGAGGCAAAACAAAATCAAAGCCTACTCTGTTATTAGCAGCGGCTGTAACTTTGTCACATATATTTTTATGTTGCACTGCAGTCATTGTAGATTTCTTGAAATGTATTTTATGCCCATCAGTATTTCAAAATTCCAGTAGTTATTAGACCCATTGTCATTAGATCTTGTGATTTAATGTGTTAGTAAGGTAGTGTGTGGTGCGTGTGTGTGTGTGTGTGTGTGTGTCATGAATTCGATTTTTAGTATTTTGATAACTATGTTTTAATATGATTGGTTTCCTTTGTAATTCTTGCAGTTTATTCTCGGCATTTAAAGACTGTATTCCAAGAATACAGGGGTCCACAGTAAAAGTCCATCCCCCTCCCCTCAAATCCCCCACCCTGGTTTGCAGTTCATCCACCTGCAGCCTACACAGGCGTTCAATGTGCAGCTTCTCTTCTAGAAGCTTCTTGAGGCAGAGGTGGTGCCCACTTATTTGCTGCTGTGGTTGTAGCATCTGGCCTAGCTCGGAGCGCGTGTTTAATTCCTGTGTGTTTCACTGACCTGGAATGAAGTGGTTTGGTAGAACAGGCCAAGAGGCCCTGGTCTCTTGAACTCTGCCTGCAGCTTCACCAAGCTGACAGTTAGTGGTCCCCCATCCGAGGTTAGAAGCCCCCATCGGAGGCTGATCCGTGGATCTGAGGTCCACCCGAGTCCCGCCCCACCCTGCCGGACCCCTAGTGTTCCACTTGAGTACCTTGGGGTCTCCAAACCATCACACCTCCCAGGCCCTGGGCATTTCCAACTGCAGGAAGGGTTCTGCACACCTCGCTGCCTTTGGGCGTTTAGAGCATCCGCCCCCCCCCCCTCCGCATCCTGTCATCTGAAACTCTGGGAGCTAGTTTCTCTCCTCCCATGCATCGCTTTGTAAAAAATAAAAGCTGAGCTTTTGGAAGCCAATCAAGTCACACACTAGACGAGAGAGATTAAAGCCACAATGAACCAATTTAAATGCCTGCGCATTCTAATGTGCTTTTCAAACGAAACATTCAGAGGCAGGGAGTGGCTGCGGGGAACGTATTAAGTTGTTAGAAAAACATCAAAACAGGCTCCAGGAGGAAAACTGGGAGACTGAGCTCTGAGGACCGAGGTCCCAGAGGGAAGCCCGCCCTGGGTCACCCACTCCCTTCCCCTCGCTGCTGGTGACTTTCCCCTCTCCCAGCGTGCGTCGTGCGGTCTGATGGCAGAGCTGCCAGTGCCAGGGGTCGAGGTGAGGGGCGGGATGCCCACATTCCCAGTCAACGCCTGTTGCACAACCAACTGATGATTGAGAAAAAAGGGCCGACAAACAATTCAGCCAATGTTAAGAAATTATTTGGGTTTTTTAAATTTTAAAGTAACGATTGCCCTTTCTGGAAAATTCACAAAGTGCCTAAGAGGAAAAATAGGGAAGCAGAAAAACTTCCAACTGTGATTCCACCAACCAGACAATGGTCCTTAACCACGTGGCCTCCAAAGACACCATGCCAGGAAAAGAGAGGCCCGAGGTCATGTGGGATGCGTCTTCAGCCACTTGCCCACACCCCTCTCTCCGATTCGTCACATGGGCATTGGTTTTTGTTTGTTTGTTTGGACCACTTCACGTGGCTTGTGGGATCTTAGTTCCGTGACCAGGGATCAAACCCATGCCCCCTGCAGTGGAAGCGTGGAGTCCTAACCACTGGACCGCCAGAGAAGTCCCTACATGGGCATCGTAATGGTGAGATTTCCCAGCCTTTTTCTAGGAGCATGGTTTTTCTGTGGTTGTTTTGTTTTGTTTTTATTAGCTGTAGAGCCGGGGCTACTAAGTATAAATTTTGTTGCATTTTTTGATATTATCATTAGAGCCTAAGTATTCTCCATCACAAATTCATTTCAAGCCTACTTTTTATTGGCTGCATAATATTCTGAAGTGCAAGTGTGTGATACTTTCCTTAACTAATTTCCTACTGTTGGGCATTTGGGTTGTTCCTAGTTTTGTGTTGTTTTGCCTTTTTAACAAATGCTGTGGTTGGTTTTGGGTGCATGACACTTTATACCAACGCTGGGCTATTTCAGCATTGGCAGAGGGTTTACTCTGTGCTAGGCATTGTGGGAGATTGGAGGATAAACTAGACACAATCCTTTCACCTAAGATGCAGATATAAATAACTTTAATCCAAAGTCGGTTATAGTTGCCATAAGCAGACAACTAGAACCGAAATACAGAAGAGTTTTTCCTGGGCTTAATGGGATTTTAAGAAAGTTACATGAGAAAATCTGAGACCTTGTATCCGCAGCTAGAAGGTAAGGGAAAGAGAGGAGGGGACAGGATAGCAAAGGGGTTGGTTTAGCTGGGAGACCTATGCCAGGAGGCGGGCATCCCCGAAGGCAGTGGGTCTCAGCTCAGATGCTAGGTCAGTTGATTGTCAGTGGCTGCCAGGAGGTAGATGGTGCATAGCTCAGTGGAAACACTTAGCAACATCTGCCAGGGACCCAGGTTTGGTGGAGAAGTAGCCACAAGACACCTGGCTCACTGGGCCATCCCCAACCTGAGATATTAATTTCAGGTGAGGTTCAGGGGCTGGCGTCATCCTGGCCAATGCCCCAAAACTGTGTTTCTTAGGTTGAGGCTTTTTGATCCATTCAGATCAAGATTCAGTGTCTGTCACAGACATCTCAGCCTGTGTGTGTTTTAGGATCCACTTTTGGAGCAGTTTCCAACCAAAAAACACAGGAGAGAGTTGGCCCTGAGTGCCAAGCTAGCGTCAGAGGGGAGCAGGGAATCTGAGACAAAAAGAGTCTTTGCCAACCGGGCACCCTGGGCCCGCTCTCCCTGCCCAGCCCCCGGAGAGGCCAGACCTGTTTTCCTTCTCGGCCCACTTCCAGTCCTTTGGCTCTCTGACAAACACGATCGCCTCTGGCTGTGGCACCGAAGTCAGAGTATCGGAGCATCAGGAGGGTGTTGGGGGCGGAGCGTGAACCCCATTCCCAGGGTCAGGCTCCCCGACCCTCGCCGCCATCAGCCGGCCGGGGCCTCTCCACAGCTCGCCTTCCCCCCGCCCTCCTCGCCTCCGCGTTCGCACCTGTGCGCCTGACCTCGTGTGGTCCTGTCTTCAGCCCCCGCAGGTGCCATGACTCAGCAGCCGCAGGAGGGCTTCGCCAGGAGCTTGGAGGACGCCCAGGAGTGGATGAAAGCGGTGCAGGAGCGGCTGCAGGTCAATGACAACACCCAGGGGCCCCGCGCGGCCCTGGAGGCCAGGCTGCGGGAGACCGAGGTATGCAGAGACCGTGGCCTTGATAACTCCGTGGCCTTGGCCCTGTCCCTCCCTCTCAGGCCTCAGGTTTCCCAACTGTTACATGGCAGAGTGGACTAGACCGGTGTTTCTCAAAATCTGATGTCTTTGAATCTCCTGGGGTTTAAGTGCAGATTCTGGTCCAGGAGCTGGAGGTGGACCCGAGATGTGACATTTCTGACGTGCTCTCGGTGACACCTTTGCTGGGGGTCCTAGGATCACACTTTCATCGTAAGGGTCTGACTCTCCCATCCTGGAAGGGGGCACCGTGCAGCTGGATGGTCCCCACCCCCAGGTGGCCCAGGCCCTGCTTCCTGCCCCTTCTCTGCTTCTCTGCAGCTGAGGCCCCTCCCTTGGCTTTTATAGGGCTAGAGTCCAGCTCTACCCTGACCTGGCACAAGGCGGAGGCTCAGTGCTACCCTGACTGGAAGTGCCCATGCCCAGTGCCTGGCCCAGCATTGTGGTGCCCCCCACCTGAGGTCATCTGCTCCGGGCCAGGGCCCAGGGGGAAGAGCTCTAGACTAAGAGTCAGAAACCTGGGTTGTAGTCTGCACGCTGATCTAAAGTGCTGTGTGACCTCAGCCACATCTCTGTCCCTCTCTGGGCCTCAGTTTCCCATCTGTAAGTAACGCAGTTGACTTATGTCTCTCAGGTCATATCCATTGGGATATTCCACAATTCTAATTTATCACCTGAATGGTTGCTTTATTTAAGGGGAGGCTTACCTCTTCCTGCACAAACTGACCCCCCAACAGGCTAGAAATAGAGCTGACCCCACACCCACTTCCCTGTGTCTTGTCTTTTCTTTCTTTCTCTTTTTTTCTTTTTTTGAGCTGTCTTATTGATTTTGCACATCTTATTGAAAATATCTAATGCTCTTTTTTGGAAGTGGACAGTTAAAATTAAGAATTGATATCACCTTTTCAGGGCCAACGGCTTAAGTGTCACCACACAGTACGAAGGAGGACCCAGGGTTTGCATTTTACAAGTGGGGAAACTGAGTCTTGGAGCGGTCTGGTGACTTGTTCAAGTTGAAAAGGTCTCTGGGGAGGACACTCCACCCTGGAATTCTGGTCCTCTGACTCCTCTTCAAATGTGCTTTCTGCTTTCCTACAGCATTGTGTGCTTCTGTAAAATCGCGCCTGCCAGCGTCAGGGTGCAGGGTGTCCTGGTTTCTCAGGCATTCTGTTTAGTAGAGCAGCTCACAGGACTAGAGAGAGGACAGGCTTTGGAGTCTGGAAGTCCTGGGTTCAAATCCCAGCTCTGCTTCTTGCTGGCCCTGTGACCCTGCTGGACCTCTCTTCACTTCCCTTCTAGAATGGGTGAAGCTCATTATGTCAGGGTGCTGACTTCAGGAGGGTGGCTCACCAGCCTGCCTTGAGGAGGCTTCTGTGGCTGATGGATGTTAACATAGAGCAAGCCCTGTGCTACCTATGAGGCTGGATGTAAATGACCTGAGGTGACAGCGACAGTGGCACCCTCTCTATTCTTCTCCCCCCACCCCCCGTCCCCTCCAGTGTTTTCTGGCATTTCCTGTCATCCCAGTTGCCCTCAGAATAGTCCTTCTCAGTCCTTCATTGGTCGGACCCCAAAGGATCTGAGACCCTCCACTTTGAGTCACGTTTTCCGTCAGCCTCCCCTGTGCCAGGCCTCGAACGTTGGGATGCCAGGTGATGGTGCCTGGTCCCTGGCCTCAGGGAACTCCTCCCAGGTAGGCACAGAGATGCCCGCTTGTCCCAGTGGGAAAGGTCCCCCATCCCTGCTCGGCCTCCCTCTTGGTGCGACACCATCCTAGCACGCACCACCCTGGACCACTTGTCCTTTTATAGCAAACATGAACAGATACTTGAGGCAGCTGACGAGAGCCCTGCCCAGGCGACCATCACGGCAGAAAGGAGGGGTGACCACTCTTGAGTGGCCCGGTCAGAGACTTCTCAACTGGACGGTGAAGTGAGTGGAGAACCCAGGGTACACGGGGAGCCCCGAGGAGGTCACGTCCCCTGGTCCAGAGGGTCAAGAGAGGCCTCTGGGGACAAGGGTCTTTACTGCTGAGGCTTGAATGAGGAGGAGTTAGCCAGATTGGGGGATCCAGGGGGAGGGGAGGGGAGGGGCTCCAGGCAGAGAGAACAGAATAGGAAAATCCCTGGAGGTGGGCACAGCTGGGGGCACATGTGGGACACCCCCGATGTTGGTGTTGGGACAGCAACAACCATCAGGGAGAAGCAGGGGTCAGGGCCAGAGAAGTGCGGAGGGGTCAGTGGTTCCAGAGCCTGGAACAGGGAGCCAAGGAGGACCCCTCCTCTGTAACAGAGTGGGTGATGGGTTGGAGATTTGGAAGGTCAGGGGCAAGCCTGGTGAGGAGAGGAGTTGACAGCCAAAGCCCCTTCTCTTGTCAGTCTTGGCCTTTGTCATCATCGTCATTATTATTGTCACCAATATTCATTATCAAAAGATGACTCTGCCCGGTCACTGAGAGAAGGGAGCTGACATTCATTCAGCAACTATTATGTGCTCAAGCCTGTACTATCAGCTTCCATGTTTAGTTTCCCCAAAGCCCTGTGATTGTGGTGTATTGTCCCCACTTTTCAATAGTGAAATGGATCCCTAGACACAGTGACGGGCCAGAACGAAAGGAATGGATCTTGTCAGGGCTTGAACCCAGGGCTGAGTTCAGAGCATCACTGGCCGTCCCCGTGTGGGGTCCGGGGGCAGTGGAAGGGGTGAGGCACACCCTACGCTCGGGTTCAAGGCATCACGGGGACAGGCAGGCACATAATCCTGCAGCCATACAAGTTTGTACGAGGTGCCTCCCTAACATGGGTCTCATGAAATTATTCTCCTCCTCTAAAAAACCTTCCGTGGCTCCCCATTGCCCACGAGAGAAAACCCAGCTTCACCTGGCATCAAACGTCCTCCACTACCTATCTGCCACAACCCTCTTCTCCAGCCTCAGCTTCCCCCTCCAGCCGACCTCCCAGGCACACATCCTCTCCCGTTGGCAGAAAACCTCCTAGATTTCCTATCACCAAACCTTTGTGCGTGCTGTTGCCTCTACTTGGAACGCCCTTTCGTTTGGGTCTGGGTGTGCATGTGAAATGAAACGTCCCCTTGTCCACGTGTCTTTCCTAACCCCTTCCCCCAGCCCCAAACCCAGCTCCTGACAGCCCTGCACAGCACTTGCTGTCTCAGCGTGCTAATCCCTTTGGACCTTGCACCATTTGCTGGCAGCTCATTATCCCCTGGTGGTGGGTCTGGCTTTGTTGGGCGAAGGCAAGGGCGGCCCTTAGGAAGAGCTGTTGGCAAGGTGACCGGCTTCTGGAAGCCGAGGGAGCACTTCCATCAGGTGAGCCCTCAGGGATCTGGCCTGGAGCCTAGGTCAAGGGAGCTGTGTCCTGGGCGCCCCACCACCGTGCTCTCCTACGGGGCTCAGACCCACTCGTTTTCTGTGTGCTTTGATGTTTCAAAACCGATTTTGCAATAAGAAAACATTTCACCCTTGTCCTCTGCTGAAAGGGAGCAGCTAGAGCCTTCTCCACCTGCTGGTCCGTGGGACCTCCCCTGGGGTCTGGGGTCTCCCATGCGATCCCTCCACCAGCTCAGTGATGCACGTCCCAAGCGCCTGTTGGCTAGAGTGACCAGGATATGAGTTCTGATCCAACTCTGAAGCTTAGTCGCTGTGTGGCCAGGAGCGGGTCCCATGTCCTCCTGCCACCTCATTTTCCCAGCTGTAAAGTGCAGGGAGAACCCCCAGCGGGGGCGGTTCAAGAGAGGCCTCTGGGGACAAGTGACTTCACTGCTGAGGCTTGAATGAGGAGGAGTTAGCCAGGATGGGGATCCAGGGGGAGGGGAGGGAGGAGCCTGGGGGAGGAGGAGAGCTTGGGGTCTGGGGCCTGCAGGCCTGGGTTCGAATCCCCGCTCTGGCTGTGGTACCTGAGGAGAGTTCAGTGCCTTCTGAACTTCAGCTTTGCTCCTGGGGAAAGTGCTAGTTGCCACCTTGCAGGAGGGTGGGAGGATTGAGGCCAATGACTTACTGGTGCACTTGGCAAAGTGCAGGGCACGCTGGCAGAGCCGGTGGAGAAGATTGTTTCTCGTGGTTTCGATGCAGGGACACCAGCCTGTGGACTCTCCCAGCCCACGCCAGTGCCTGCAGCGGCTGGTCTCCCAGGTCGCAGCATCTTGTCTCGTTGCCCTCTGGTTCCCAGCCTCCTCGGCCCTGCACTTGGGGTCTAGGCCAGGCTGCTTCCTTACTGGTTTCCAAGCCTCTTTATGGTCAGAGACATGCCACATTTCCTAGGACGTGGCTTCCAAAATCCAGATGCCCTGAACACGCCGTGTTTTCCTAGCTTTGCTGGCTCAAATGTCTGCTCAGCACTGAGGCCCGGTGCCACCGCCACCTCCTCATAAGGCCTTCTTGGTTTGCCCACATCCCTCCTCAGAGCTCCAAGTTTGGGGTCTCTCATGGCTCTTTTACAGTCATCTGTGCTCTTGTCTGCAGATCCCCTTACAGCCTGCAAGCATCGGGCCATGTTTGTTTTCCTCCTGGATTCTAGTACCCAGCACAGTACTCAGCATAGTACTCAGCTCAGTACCCAGCACAGTACCCAGCACAGTACCCAGCACAGTACTCAGCTCGGTACCCAGCATAGTACTCAGCACAGTACTCGGCATATTACCCAGGACAGCGCCCGTCTGGCCGTGACTGTGTTGAGGGAAAGCCCTGACTCACCACATTCCTCCAGCCTTCCTGACCTGCTTCTCCTCCCCGCTGAGGTTTTCCCTCCACCCAACCCCCGCCTGACTTTTGCCCTCACTGGCTCCCTCGAACCAGAATTGCTTTGTGGCTGCCGTTCAATGACCCCTTCCCAGCTGGCTCGTGTCCCTTGCCCAGCACTCCTGGACTGCGTGCTTGCTGGGGTGGGGCTGTAGAAGAACCACGCACCTGCCGAAGAGCGGAATCATCAGGGCAGAGAAGGAAGGTAGAATCTGCTTCTCGGAAGCTGGCTTTGCCAGCTCAGCCCTAGCCTCTGGTCCCACAGCAGACATGCCTCTGGTCGCTGATTTGGTTCTGGGGCAGGGGTTTCTGCTTCAGGCCAGGCGGGGCTCGTGTTCTGCCGGCCTTGGGACTGGCCAGCTCTCCTCTCTTTGTAGGGAAGCAGCAGACTCACTCCCCTGCAAAGAGCGGTGGGTCCCCCCGTCTCCCGTGTTCCCCTGGTCCAGCCTGCGCCTCCTTGGCCAGGAATCAGGAGGGCAAAGGTCCAGAGGCCTAGAGGAGATCACACCATCAGGACCCTGGACTTTGGGAAGGGGCCCTTGTCCTCACGGGGACTTTCTAGGCTTGGCTGGTTCCTTGTGAGTGTGGCAGAGAGAGATTGAATTTAGTTTCTTCCCCAAGCTGCTGTCTCCCTTCATTCACGGAGCTGGATTCCGACTGAGGTTACATTGGGCAGCCCCTATAGAGGAGGCATCATGAACTGCTGCAGAGAATTGTTCTGCAAAGCTAAGGTTTCTGTGCCCCCACTGGTAAAATTAGAATCACCGTGGTGCCCATCTTGCCAGCTTGGGGATTGGGCATGGGGTCTACTCCACAACTCTAGGTGTCAGAGGCATCAGATCCTGAATTATTATTATTATTTCTAATCAAATTAAATCTCACTGGATGGCAAGAAATTCATCCTCAGCCACGCTGGGGGACCCCTGCTTCCTCGTGGTGTGAACTGTTCTGTGCAGAATCTTACTCAGCCCAGAACGTTCCACGGTGGCCCTGGATCTTTGGTCCACACTCGTCACTATGGTGCCTTTGTCTGCCGCTTTGCTGCTCGCTGCTGAGCGGGACTTGGGGTCCCTGCTGGGCGCTTGCTGTCCCCATTACCTTCTAGGGTCCTGCAAGCCCTGCTGCTCGGCGCAGCTCCTGAACCCCAAACTAAAGCTCTTTTCCTCTCCTGGGGAATCTCCCTGCTCCTCCCTCTACCTGCCCCACACCCCACTCAGAGCACAGAGACAGCCCTTGTAAGGAGGTTCTATAATCTCACTCTTTGATAGCACGCGTAGGCAGGGAAGTCCCTCTATAAGCAGGGGTCCCCAAGCCCTGGGCCGGGGACCGGTACCGGTGTGTGGCCTGTTAGGAGCCTGGCTGCACAACAGGCGAACGAGCGAAGCTTCATCCCTGCTCCCCATCGCCCGCGTGGCGACCTGAGCCGTCCCCCGCCCCGCCACCACCCGTGGAAAAACTGTCTTCCACGAAACCCGTCCCTGGTGCCAAAAAGGTTGGGGACCGCTGCTCTATACTATCGTCATCATCATCGTTAACCACTCTCATATGAGGTAACAGAAAGGACTGGGACCACTGCCCATTTGCACGTGTTGGGGGAGGGTCTACTTAACGGCTCAGTGGTTTATAAAGTACGCTAGCATATCAGTGTTCTAATTAACAGTGTTTTTGAAAAGTAATATTATAACCTTATGAGGTAGACAAAGCAGAGATTGTGATCACCATCTCTGAGTGACTGAGTGACCTGCCTGGGACCACAGAGCTATCAGTGGGGCAGCATTGGACACGGCAGGAGGCCCTCCCCGACCCCACCCACAGAGAAGGCTCAGACGGGCCAGCCCACTGGGACATCAGTCTAAGAAAACTGACTGCCAGCCTTAGGGAGACAGGCTGGGGAACAGCTGGAGCTTTAGGCAAATGCTGTGCTGTCAGTAAATATAATCAGAAGGTAAGCAAAAGATAGTAGTAACAGTGAACAATTTTGGAGGGATGGAGGATGCAGTGTGGGCCAGGCCATGTGCTAATGTATCTCGCAATGTTACTATAACCTTGGGTGGCGTAACCATTATCTTCCCCCCTATTTCATAGGCCTGGAGAGTTTAAGTACCATGACAAAGGTCACACAGGTAGTGGGGACTAGCCCTGAAATTGGAGTCTAATCTTATTTTGACTGCAGAGACCAAGCTTTAGTTGCCAAAGAACTAGAATAATAACAGTGAATAATGACAAGAGCTAATGTTACCAGATAACGTACTATTTGCCAGGTGTTGTGTATCGGCCTTGGTCCTCCAAGAAGCCAAGGCCAAGATGAGGTTAAATATGCAAGACGTTTAATAGGGAACCATCTGTGAGAGAAAATGGGACGGGAACCCAGGGAGGATGGGAGGGACATGGTCAGTCCAATGCAGGTCCGACCCTGAGTCCGGGAGAGCAGGGAGAATCTTGGGCTGCCGGGTGGTTCTCAGGGAGTTTGACAAGGCCATGGGGCATCCCGAATCAGTCACCCATCAGAGGAGCCCAGTGTCCTGTAGTAACGGGCCTGCCTTCATGTTCCTGTTTGGTCACTGGTGGGAACAGCTGAGGAAGTGAGGC
The DNA here is from genome assembly GCF_028023285.1 of Balaenoptera ricei. Taxonomy (NCBI): domain Eukaryota; kingdom Metazoa; phylum Chordata; class Mammalia; order Artiodactyla; family Balaenopteridae; genus Balaenoptera; species Balaenoptera ricei. The sequence goes on along the minus strand of NC_082640.1, from coordinate 178,959,040 downwards.
CTTGGTGCCAACTGCAAACTCAGAGATAATTCCGAGCCTCGGCTGGGGACCTGGGCCGAGCCCACTCCCTGCAGTGGGCCTGAGAGGCAGATTCTCGTGGAGCCACACACTGGGACATGCACTTTACGTGCATTTTCTCAGTTAATTCTGAAAAAAAAAAAAAAAATCTGAGAGCTGAGTACTACTATACACCCACTTTACAGACAAGAAAACCAAGTCCAGGGAAGTAATGAAACTTTTCTGGGTTCACACAGCTGGAAACAGGCCCATCAGGGAAGGGAGGGCACTCCTATCATCAATCAGACAGCTCTGGGCGGTTCTGTGCTGATTAATCTCCATCGCTGCTCGCTCCCACGCCAGAGCCCTTAGCAGCCTGCCCAAGGTCCCAGGAGGAGGGGCAAGGGCTGCGATTCGAACCCTAGCTCCTCTGGTCTCAAAGTCCTGCCTCTTTCCATGTCTTGCCACTGTCTTCCCAAGGCTCTGCCTGTTGGCGTGTTGTCTAACTCCTGGGAACTGGCTTTGTGTCCACAACAGAAAATATGCCAGCTAGAGCCAGAGGGCCGCCTGAAGGTGGACATGGTGCTGCGGGCGGCCGAAGCCCTTCTGGCATGCTGCCATGAGGACCAGAAGCCCGAGATCCTGGCCCAACTGAGGGACGTCAAAGCCCAGTGGGAGGAGACGGTCACCTACATGACCCACTGTCACAGGTAGGGTGGCTGGGTACCTTTCCGGGCCTTTGTCTGCAGCTGCTGCCGACCCTCCGTGCCCACCACCACGCTGGCCTGGGGCCTCTGCCCAAGGGACATTTCTTCGGTCCTGGGATTACTGGGAACAGGATGCTCTCTTGGGATGTCAGTCAACCCTGCCTGCCTCTTTCTAATTATAATCAAGCTTAATGAGGATAATAGACAGCGGGAGCCCGTCGTGTTTTGCCAACAATTAATTCTTGGTAGACTTGCCGCGCGTGCACCCTCCAGCAGAACGGCCAAATGGCCCTGGGGGGTAAGAAGGCCTGTCGCCTTGCTAGCACTTTAGCCCAGATTCTCTGCTTGTATCAGGGAGGCAGGTCGGGGGTGGGGGCTTCGCCTGACCTGGGATCTCCTCTTGCTCTGCTGGTTACTTGCTGTGTGGCCTCGGGAAAGTTACTTGACCTCTGAGCCTCAGGCGCCTCATCTGGACAATGGGTATAATCAACTGTTTCTCAAAGGTTGTTAGGAGGATGGCGGGGGATAGCAAACGTCAAGAGCCAGGCACAGCGCTTGGCACACAGGAGGTCCTCAGTGGGCAGGAACTGCCAGCATCTTCTCCGTCTTTATGAAACCAGAATGTTGAGTGGACCGGGGGGACTTTACACAGTGTTTTCTGCTTTTCAAACTCTTTCACTTGGAATTCCAAACCAGGTAGCTTGATGTTGGCTGGACCAATAGGGCCATCTCCATGTTACAGACGGGGAAACTGAGGCGGGTGCGGAGGCAGGGTAATGCAGCGAGTTCATGGCACGCTGGGACCCATGCACAGGCCCCAGCCCTCTGTCCCCGCTGAGCGGTGACGAGCCCACAGATCCTACTGTACTCTGCAAACTAAGAGACACTCTCCCCGTGGCAGTCTTCTCGTGACTGCTAGCAGGCATCCGTGTGGCAAGAGCCAGGGTGACTGTGTGTGGGGTCCCAACACCAGAGAGAAACAACTGGGGGCATCGTCGTGCATCACTAATAGGAGTTTGGGGCTAGAATTTGGGGTCCTGGTGGCTAAGGGCATCAGCAGGCTGGGGGTTCTCAGAGCAGGTCTGGAATCTGAGCCACCCTGATCATTCGCCCCATGGAGCTTGTTTCCCAGACGGGAGGGTCTTGTCTATCAGGACTGGGGTGAGGCCCGAGAGGGTGTCCTTGTGCCCCCTCCCCCAGCCCCCCAGTACCGGGGAGGGGGCAGCGGCACGGCCTCCCCGCCCGTGAGCCTGGTGGGGGGATGCTCATGGCCGTGGCCTCTGCCTGCAGCCGAATCGAGTGGGTGTGGCTGCACTGGAGCGAGTACCTGCTGGCCCGGGATGAGTTCTACCGCTGGTTCCAGAAGATGACGGTGGTGCTCGAGCCCCCTGTGGAGCTGCAGCTGGGCCTGAAGGAGAAACGCTGGCAGCTGAGCCACGCCCAGGTGCTGCTGCACAACGTGGACCATCAGGCCATGCTCCTGGACCGGCTGCTGGAGGAGGCGGCCTCCCTGTTCAGCAGGATCGGGGACCCCAGCGTGGACGAAGACGCGCAGGAGAAGATGAAGGCCGAGTACGACGCGGTGAAGACCAAAGCCCAGGTGGGTGAGGGCAGTGGGCTGTCTTCACCCCTTCATCCGTTCATCTGCTCCCATCTACCCATCCGCCACTCGTTTGCTCCCTCACCATCTCTCCATCCATCTACCCAGCATCTACTATCCACCCACCCGACACCCACTGACCTGACACCCACTGACCCACCACCGTCCACCCATCTCCCCACCCTCCCATCCGTCTACCCACTCACCCATCTATCTCCCCTCTAAACTAACCACCAAATCTCTTATTTACTATCTACCCACTCACCACTCCATCCACTTACCTACCCATCCATCCACCCATCTCCCCACCCTTCTATCCATCTGTTTACTCACTCACCCATCTACCTCTCCACCAACCTAACTAGATCTCCTATTCCTCTCTCCAACCACTTAATCACCCACCCATCTATTCATTCACCTACTCGTCAACCCACCATGTACTCTTCACATACCCATGTACTCATCCATCTCTCCACTGTCTACTGCCCACCGTTTACCCCTTCATCCACTTACCTACTCACTATCTACTTGTCACCCATCTCTTATGCACTCACCCAAGCATTATATAACTACCTACCTGTCAATCTTCCACCTACCCATCCACCCACCCCTCCACCATCCACCCACCCATTGGCACATTATCTACTATCTCTATGGCCAGTGTTTCTCATGCTTAATACACATGTGGGTACTTCGTAAGTGTATGTTGACTGACTGACTGACTGATGGACTTTGAGGTTCACTTCCACTCGGCTCTCCTCCCCTCTCCCTCCCTCCCTCCTTCCTTCCTTCCCTCCCTCCTCCTGCCCTTTAGTCCTTCTCCTTTGCTTTCCTCCTCTTCTCTCTTTTGTCCTTGCCCCAATTCCTCTGCCCATTCTTTGTCCCCATCTCTCACCTCATTCTTGCCTTGGTTTAAACAGTCCATTGAGTTATTAAGTTCAATTTTGTTTCAAGAAATTCTATTTGGTTTTGTATTATGTCCCTCATTCATTTTTTCTTTCTTTCTTTTTTTTTTTTTAAATTTACTTATTTTATTTATTTATTTTTTGGTGCATTGGGTCTTCGTTGCCACACGCAGGCTTTCTCTAGTTGCGGTGAGTGAGGGCTACTCTTCGTTGTGGTGCGTGGGCTTCTCATAGCGGTGGCTTCTCTTGTTGCAGAGCACAGGCTCTAGATGCGCAGGCTTCAGTAGTTGTGGCTCGCGGGCTTAGTTGCTCCGCAGCATGTGGGATCTTCCTGGACCAGGGCTCGAACCCGTGTCCCCTGCATTGGCAGACGGATTCTTAACCACTGCGCCACCAGGGAAGCCCCTCTTTTTTTCATTGTCCTTTTTCTCTTAAACTTTGCACTCCTCTCAGGTATGGATTCTATCTGTAGTCATTTTAATCATACACATTTTATAATCGTCAGGCTGCTCAAGTAGCTGAAGTTCCTGGCCTGTTGCTGCCGTCTGTTGGGTCTCCTGACATGGTGGATCGTTTCCTTGGAGACTTCGTAATTCTGAGCTGTGAGCTCATCCTATTTGGGGCCTTATCTGCAGAACCCCGTGGTTGGGCCTGGCCCTCAGAGAACTTGTGTTTTCTTCAGCCAGGCTGCCGTGGGAATTTACCTTCAGGATTCCTATTGAATGTCCCTGAAATGTTTTGGGGGTTCCTAAATCAAGTGGGTTCTCTGCACTTGAACCCTAAGCCAAAATGATGCAAGAGGCTCCTGGCTCCATACTCTGAAAGGTGACTATCTTTTCATTTGTCTTTTCAGCCAGAGCCCAGGCTGAAACACATATGCTTCTGCCTTGTATGGCGCTGGTGGGAAGGTTTTTTCTCTAGTTCACCCTTTGACAGAGGGGGAGTCCCCTGAGTATTCTGCCTTTTTGCCGTGGTCTCTGCTCGCCTGGGCCCAGAGTCTTACCTTCTCCTCCAACCTGAACATTAAACCCAAGAAGATGTCAAGCGCACATGTGAGTTTAGCATCTTGGTTTCCATAGCATCTTTGCTTCTGGTCCACGGGATATCTCTTACCTTGGTGTGTGCGGTGCGTGCATGGTTCTGCATTTAAATGATGCTTGTTACATTTTATCCAGCATTTCTGGCTGGCTACGGTGGAAGGGTATTCAGCTCTCCCATGTTGCTGGAGGTGGAAGTCTCCTGGGTCCTTCAAGTTACGGGAAATGGTTCTCTAATAAGCAGAGATCTGAGAAACCTTGAGTAGGAATAGGACGCTGGCCCCAGAATGCTTGGAAAGGGACCTGGGTTCCAGCCAGGCTCTGCTGCTTCCCAGCTGTGTGGCCTCGGGGCGCTCACCCTGCCTGGAACCAGGTTGTAGGACTGAATGAGTTTGCATGTGAGCTCTTTGAAATTGGCGAGCATTTCCCCAGCATAAAGGATGACTTGTGCTCTCAGTAGCAGTGAGAAGAAATAGCCACAACAGTGGTGTCTGCCATGCAGCAGGTGCTAGGAGCCCTTCATTGAATGAATGAGAACCCCGCCCCTGCAGCTGGGAGGCTCAGAGGACAGGCAGACGGGGTGGAGCTTGGCTCTCAGAGATGTAGACGGCTGGCCCTCCCTCACCGCATCCAAGTGGCTAGAGCCTGCTTAACAGCAATTCTCTCTCCAGGTCTGCCCCACGGGCTCAGGCAGGGGAGGTGCCTGGCCCATGGCCTCCTTGCTCTGACTTTACAGGAAACAGGTGCTTGTGTCAATCAGCAGAGAGCGCCTCGTGCAGGAAATGGAAAGTGGTTTTGTGTGTGTGTGTGTGTACGTGTACACGCGTGTGTATGGAAGGGGCATGCCTGGGGCACCGGTGAGCACCAGTTCTAAGAAATGATCACCTCAGAGATTCTCATCGTCCCTCCAGGGAACCCTCCCCTCACTGGATCCAAAAATTTATAGAAATCACAACTCTTATTGGCGAATGCTATCTTTTCCTAGTCCCTTCATGTGTTTGACCTCATTTGATCTTCCCAACCTTCTTATGTGATAAATAGAGAAGGTGTGACTGGGCCCTTTTTTTTTTTTTTTGACTTAAAAAACTAATCTACAGATAAACAACAAGGTCCTACGGTATAGCACAGAGAACTATATTCAGTATCCTGTGATAAACCATAATGGAAAAGAATATGAAAAAGAATGTGTATATCTATATAACTGAATCACTCTGCTGTATACAGAAGAAATTAACACAACATTGTAAATCAACTATACTTTAATAAAAAAAAAATAATAATCTAAGGGTCAGATACCACTGGCCCATCAGAAAGAACCGGAAGTCCTAGGCGACTCCCTATGTGGGCTCCTCCTTTGGTGGTTGCCCCGGGTCCTGGGTGAGTCGCTGCGCCTGTGTCCATCGGGGGAGAGCAGGGGCCGCCAGAGCTCCTGTGGGTCCAGCTCAGAAAGTGGAGGCAGTGGTACATGGGAGGTTTTGAGCCCCTGGATGAGGGAGCAGGTTGTTTCCAAGGGTTTTCCCGAGGCGCAGCCCAGCTGGCAGCATGCTGGGGGCAGGAGCCTGGGGGCTCTGCCTGTGATGGAGGGGTGGGGGGAAGTTGCCGCCCTGGCAGAAGCCCTCGGAGTTGCCAGACGGGCTGGTGAACTTTGACCTCAATGTGGAAACTGGGGGGGTGTGTAGGGTGACTGGACCCTATGAGAGAAGGCAGTTCAGTTTGGCCTTTTGAGCTGCTGGCTGAAGCTCACAGATCCTTGGTTTTCTCCTCCTGGCTGCCAGAGGTTTGGGAGCTCTGTTCTAACTCACAGGGAGCCTGGTTGGCTCTCGGGATGGGGTGGCGGGTAGGGGTGGTGAACGGGGAGCTGTTTCTTGTCTCTCCCAGAGCCGGCAGTAGAAGATTGAAAGGCGGTATGGGGGAGAGGCCAGGGCAGGCCCTTACAGAGCCTCTGAAGTTGTACTCAAACTGTCATGTGAATGTGCATTTTGCTGGAGAGAACAGTCATAGCTTCCAGATGATGCCATGACCTTCAGAAGACAGAAGCTACTGAGAGGGGCAAACTTCTATATCACCCTTAGCAAGGGTCCTCATTAGTAAAATAGAATATAGCTTCCCCAACATCAGCCTCCTGGGGCATACCCCATACTGGGCCTTCCAGCCCCAGACGAAAGGAAGACACTCTGGCTCCACCCTAAGCAGGGTGAGGGACACTGCGTGTCCAGTAGCCCTCAGAGATTCTTGGTGGCCCGGATGCCTCCTGGTCACCTGCTCTGTACATTTGATGAAGGTCTCACCTTGCACTGAAGTCAGACGAGAAAGCCACCCTGAGGCAGGCAACTGAAATCCTCCCACCCCAGTGAGAGTAGGAGAGCCATGCAGGGATCACTGGAGGTCCAGGCCTATTCTCAGGGTGGGAAGGGTCCCTGGGATATTGTCTTAGTCTGCTCGGGTGGAAAGAACAGAATACTATAGACTGGGTGGCTTAAAAAACAGGAATTTGTTTCTCACAGTTCTGGAGGCTGGGAAGTTCGAACTCTAGGTGTCAGCAGATTTGGTTCCTGGTGAGGGGCCTCTTCTTGGCTTGAAGATGGCGGCCTTCTCGCTGTGTCCACACGGCGGAGAGGGAGGGTCAGCAAGCTCTCTGGTGTCTGTTCTTATAGGGGCACTTATCCCATCGTGAGGGCCCCACCCTCATGACCTCATATAACCCTGATCACCTCCCAAAGGCCCCGCCTCCAAATACCATCACATCGAGGGTTAGGGCTTCATCGTGTGAATTTGGGGAGGACGCATCTCAGGCCATAGAAGATACTGTATGTATTAATATCTCAACTTTCATCAAGGAGATCCCATTTCATTATTTCTCGTGCTGGTTAACAAGCCACTACTTTTGCCTCTAAAAATCCAGTTTCGACTTCCAGTATGTTAATTAGCAAGGCCTCTGGTGTTGATAGAGACAGGACCACAGAAGCACAGCGGGGGTCACCTCTGGACTGTATCCTTCGTGACCACCCCCTGAAGGGAGATTCTTGATCAGGAAAAGTGGCCAAGCCCGGGAATGAGCAATGGCACAGCCAGCAGAAAGCAACTGAAAGTCAAGAATAGACAAAGCAGGCTGGTTGCCAGTAGGCGGGACCTGCTTGTTTACTTTGCCTGATGGTTTTTAATCCAATGATTCTGTTTTCTGAAGGGCCAGGCAGATAGTAGCATCCTCCTCCTCCCTGCTTCCCTCTGTGACTGTGTTTGTTTGGCATCTCGGCCAGGAATCAGAGCCCTTCCTGCAGCCCTTTGCAGAGGCGCAAATCCAAGCCCGCCCTTGTTAATTGGTTGGGTTTTGACATTCCTGACAACTCTGCCCACACAGATGGTTTAATTGTTTGGTGTAACGAGAGGAGGTGGAGCCCTCTCCCATTTGTCACCCACATTCCTCCGACGTGCCCTGCCCGGCCGTGGCTGAATTGTGTTCTGTGATCTCGTTATGCCTGGCACAGAGCGCGGCTGGATGCCTGCCCCGCTCCGCCGCGTTCCTCTCCTAGCACGCCTGCTCACCATCACAGAGGCTTTGATTTACTCTGGATTTCCCCCAGTGCCAGCACCTCATTCTTCACACACACAGAGCCGCCAGCCGGCACTTTTATTGGAGAGTTTGCCTCACTACAACCTTTATCACCATCAGTGTCAACCAGGGGCCCAGCCCCTATTCTCTGCTTAGTATTCTTGACCCACTTTGTTTCATAAATGAATCTTCCCATGGAGTGAGGAAGCTCGGGGAGGATTCTGGTGGATGCAAATAATCCTGCGGGGAGGGGGAGCCGGCAAGGGAAACGTGAGGGAGATGGTCACTGCGCCTCGGTCCACTTTCTGAATTCAAGCAGCCCCGTGTTTCCCATCTGTCAAGCGCTGATGTTGAAGCTCTGAGCCTTACTCCCATAAGTGAGAGGATTCTCAGCTCTTCACTGAAGGACTTGATCCTGTGCCTTGGTTTCCCCATCTCTGAAATGGGGGTATTTTCTCCTACTTGCCATGGGTGTTGCAAATGTTTAAATGAATTAGTGTTTCTAGGTTTGGTGAGGGGCTTCTCCACGGGAGGGGAAGGCACATACAAACAGCCAGGGAGGTTTTTCAAATCCACGTGTCTGTCTACCCTTCCCAGTTGAGAATTGTTGGCTTAGCCTCGTAGAAGGTCAGGACCCTCCTGAACATGGTCTGGCTCTGGCTCCATGGCTGAGAGCTGAGGTCAGCAAACCACTGCCCGTAGGTTCAATCCAGCCCAATTCCTGACTTTTTTATGACCTGCAAACCAAAAATAGTTTTTATATTTTTCAGTGGTTGGGGGAAAATTAAAAGCAGAATATTTCATGACATGTGAAAATGATAGGAAATTCAAATTTCAGTGTCCATGATTCATTTGATTGGAATACAACCGTTCTTTATGTGTTTGCCTGTGGCTGCAACTTGTGTGCTACAACGTAAGTAGCACACAAGTGTTTGAGAAGTTGCAGCAGAAACCACATGGCAGGCAAAGCCCAGAATATCTACCATCTGCGAGAAAGAAAGATTCTGCCACCCCCTGGGCCTGAGCAGTGATTTTGGAGTCTGAGCTTGGCGTTTAAATCTTGTCTGCAAGAGTTATGTGACCTCCCAACACCCCTTTGGATACTTGCATAATGGGACAGTTTTGGGATCGTTGTGAAGATATTAAATAAGATAATGCTGGTCTATTTCCAGGTGCACAGTAGGTGCTTACTAAATGAAGGTCCCCTGGTTCCTTTTTCTTGGCTCTCCTTGGAGAGATCCCTCCGCCGGCAGACACCCCGCGCTTAATTACTTCTGGCCACTCAGGAAGCACTTAGTCTCAGAGCCTGCCCTGAGCGGGACCAGGGAGATGAAATCAACCCCCGTGTCCTTAGGGAGCGCTTGGTCCCCGCCAGATGACAATTCGGTAGACAAGGCTGGGGGAGAGCCACAGCCTGGGGCAGTGGGCAAAGCTTCAGAGCAGGTGGGCCCTGGAGATGAGCATTGCCAGGTGGGCACCCCTCACTTGGTTGGGTGTGACAAGAGCACAGGGACACAGGTGACAGTAAACAGTGCCTCAGAGTTCTCAAGCTCTTACTAGCTGCCCGGTGCTGTTCTGGGGTTGTGCGAGCCCTGACTCACTTAATGCCCCACCACCCCGGTGAGGCAGCTCCTGTTATCAACCACACCATACGGAGGGATTAATTACAAGCTCAAGGGGGGCCAGGGTCAAGCCCCAGGCAGCGGGCTCCCAAGCCCAGGGTCCTGACCGCTGGTCTGCAGAGCCGCATCGTGGGGTCCTGCCCTTGACCACCAGGCTACAATGCTTGGACCTGGGCCTGGGGGCAGTGGGGAGCCGTGGAGGGGTTTAAAGAGATGGTGCTGTAATCAGGGGTGTGTTTTGAAAATCAGAATCTCTAGGCACACAGTAGGTCTTATAGCAGGACACTGTTATCTCCCCAAATGTCACCCACCCTCAGGACACCATCTTGCCCCTGTGTGGTTAGAGCTTCAGTGGGATTGTCTGAAAATAGAGGCAATTCCAACACATGCAGGCAAATCACCACACTCAGGGGGAAATGGGGGGCAGCCTGCTGTTTGCTCCTATACCCTGTGGACACAGTCGCAATGGAGCAGAGGTGCGTTGGCCCGGTCTTGCCTCCCAGGTTGGAATCTTGGTGCTTTCCTAGCCAGGTGACCTTGGGCAAGTCATTTCACTTTCTGTGCCTTGGTTTCCCCGTCTATCAGACTGGGCTAATAATGGTACCACCTTATGGGGGTAGTCAGGAGCATTCAGTGAGATGATCTTGTACACAAAGTTCTTAGGGCAGTGCTACGGCACCTTGGTAAGTGCTCAAATGGTAGTGTTATGTAGCTGTTACCACGGCCCCATCTTGAGTGCCATTCCTAGGACGTGGCAGGAAAAAAAGCCCACCGTGTGGTTGACAAGCCCAGTGCTGACATGTTTTGGTCTCCAAAACCAAGAATTTCTGGGCTGATTGCTGATAAGGTAGAGAAGAATGTGTGGGATCTTTGTGTCCAGAGAAAGGGCTGAGGGTCAGTTGCGTCCCACGCTCCCTACACACACGCACACACACACACACACACAGATTCAGGCCTGGGAGGCCAAGGGAGGGGCACCCTGGGCTGGGGACCTTTATGGCCGGTGCCTCTCCTCCCCTCCCACAGAACAGAGTGGACCTGCTGGAGCACGTGACCCAGGAGCACGAGCATTTCCAGGTGAGCGTGGACGAGTTCCAGCTGTGGCTGAAGGCGGTGGTGGAGCGCGTGCACAGCTGCATGGGGCGCAAGTGCCAGCTGAGCACCAAGGACCGTCTCTCGGCGCTGCAGGTAACCCTCGGCAAGCCTCTGCCAGAGTGGGGAGGGAGCGCTCATGGCTGGTGGGTCTCAGAGTTTATTTAATAGGATGGGGCTGCGGGGGTCCCAGGAGATACAAACATCCCTATACACAGACCCCACAAGAGGAGAAGCATGGGATGTGGTGTAGATCCCATGCTTGGGGCCTCCGCTGCTTTATGGAAATCTCTGAGCCAGCAGGGCATTTGGAAACCCAAGGCCACAGCAGCATGGTCTAGACCAGCTGCGCTCAAATGGGGGACACTTGTCCATGTCTGGAGACATTTTTGGTTGTCACAGTTGGGAGTGGAGGTGCTCCTGGCATCTAGTGGATGGAGGCCAGAGATGTTGCTAAACATCCTGCAGTGCCCAGGACAGCCCCCGACCACAAAGCACTGTCTGACCTCACGTGTCAATATGTGAAGGTAAGGAACCCTGGTGTAAGCATCAAACCTGCAGCGGGGAGAAGCTGGGTCCACTCTGGGCTTCCTGACTTGCTGTGATCTTGAACGAGCTTCCGACTCCCTCTGTACAGTGAGTGGGTAGATTATCTTCAGTAATTCAAGGACCACTTTATAATTTTTGATACAGCTATACAGCACCTGTACCATTTATTTAATATTTGTATTTAAATTGACTCTCTTTTGAAAAAACCAATGAACAGTGACCACAAAATATCTTATATGACTTGTACAGTTTCCCCACTCTCTGAAAGTAGTGTTCCTATGAAACCGTTCATGAGACGAAATGGTGTAAAGCAGAGAAGTGGGACTTCCCGGGCGGTCCAGTGGTTAAGGTTCTGTGCTTCCACTGCAGGGGGTGCGGGTTCGATCCCTGGTCGGGGAACTAAGATCCCACATGCCGTGCAGCACGGCCAAAAAATTAAAAAGAAAAACAAACAGACCAACAGAAAACAAGCGGAGAAGTAATGACCTTTTCTCGCAAAGGCTACAATCCTCTTTGGATTTCTTTCAGGTAGCGAAAACAGGTACTAATGTAGGTCTTTTGTAAAAGCAAAGTGATATAAATTGAACTTTTGAAAAGTGTGGGTATCTGTAAAAGAATGTTCACAGCAACCTTATTCATAACAGCCCTAAACTGAAAACAACTCAGATTTTTATCAGCAGAGTATTGGATAAACACATCATAGAATAGAATATATGTACAAAGGCATATTAGTCAATAAAGAGGAATGAAGTTCTGATATACATGACAGCATAGAAGAATCTAAAAAACGTTATGCTGAGTGAAAGAAGCCAGTTTTAAAAAATAACATATTCTAAGATTTCAAATAGATGAAGTTCTAGAATCTTCTGGGATGTTAGAAATGCTCTATTTTGATAACAGTGTGGATTGCATGGGCATATATATTTCTCAAAACTCTTTGAACAGTAACACTTAAGATCTATATATAGATTTTTCTCAACTTACAGTAGGGCTACATCCCGATAAACCCATCGTAAGTTGAAAATATCATAAGTCGAAAATGCATTTAATACACCTAACCTACCAAACATCATAGCTTAGCCCAGCCTACCTTAAGCGTGCTCAGAATCATCTTCCATTAGCCTAAAATCATCTAACACAAAACCTGTTTTATAATAAAGTGTTGAATACCTCATGTAATTTATTGAATACCATAGTGAAAGTGAAAACTATGTTGGTTTACACTCTCTGCCACTGCCCAACATCACGAGAGAGCATCGTGCTGCATATCACTAGTCTGGGAAAAGATCAAAATTCAAAATGCAAAGTACAGTTTCTACTGAATGCATATTGCTCTCATACCATCGTAAAAAGAAATCAAAAATCATAAGTTGAACCATTTTTAGTCAAGGACAGTCTGTATTATACTCCATGTAAGTTGTACTTCAATAAAAAAGTGAAAAAAATATTTTGAAGGTATTTTAAATAAAAGACAAAAGTGTTTTTCAAAAATTTGTTTTAATATTAGAAGCCGATGAACACCGATTTAAAAAGAAATTTTATATCATTGTCATAAATGGAATACCAATACTCATTCATAATTAGTAGATAACCATACAAATAGATGTAATGAGGCCAAATGGGGTCGTTAGGTTCTATTTGCTCCACACTTTTGCCAGCTGAAAGCTTCAAGCCTGAGGCTGCCTCTGTCTTTGTTAGAAAAGCAAGATTAACAAATGTCAGAGAGTGTTAAAGACAGAGAAGTACCCAACAGAGACTTTCCCCTCACTTAATCAAACGGCTTGTAAATGACATGGTAAAGGAATTACACCCTGAATGTTATAAAGGCAGGCAGTCCACCCATTGGAAAGGTGCCTTGGCTCTAGCCTGGGAATAGGAATTAGCATTTGGCATGATGTTCCCAGCGGTCCTGGAAAATGCAGCACATGTTTTCTTTTTCCCCTCGTGTTTTTTTCCCACCGCCGCCCTGCGTTAGGACATCGCCAGTGACTTTCCCAGGGGTGAGGCGTCTTTGAAGAGGCTGGAGGAGCAGGCCGTGGGGGTCGTCCAGAACACCTCCCCTTGGGGTGCAGAGAAGATCACCAAAGAACTGGAGGAGATGCGGAATGTTCTGGAGAAGCTGCGTGCACTCTGGGAGGAGGAGGAGGGGCGGCTGCAGGGCCTGCTCAAGTCCAGGGGAGCCTATGAGCAACAGAGGAGGCAGCTGGAGGCTGAGCTGGCAGAGTTCAGGAAGGGCCTTCAGAGGTTGGCGGAGGAGGACCTGGAACCCGCGGCCAAAGCGGGGACCGAGGACGAGCTGGTGGCCCGCTGGAGACTCTACTCGGTAAGCAGTGTTTGGCAAAGCCATGGCCCAGTCCAGGTGCCCTGTGTGCCTCGGGGCGTCCTCTGTGTAGTGGGAGGATCACGCTGTCTCAAGCACACTGGCTCTGGTTTGCCTGGATTTTTGATAATCTCAGTTGCCCGAGCATAGTAGACAAATTGGTTGTTTGTACCTATTTTCTGGATGAGGAAACTGAGGCCTGGAGAGATTTTTTTTTCCCCCCCACCAACATCCCCAGCATCACATGATGAGTTGGTGGGTAAATAAGAGGTGGATCGGCTCCAAGTTTGCCATTCCCTTGCCTGATGGTAGGATGTGGGGAGCACTTTCTGAGCACAGAGCAGGGAGTGTTAGGTCAGAGGCAAGGCTCTCAGTGTAGAGAAGATGAGGAACAAACATAACCAGGCCTTTTAGGGGGCCCAGCACATGAATGCCCATCCTGGGGAGGGTGGGGGCATTCCAACCCAGACACGATGTCCCATCGGAGCACCTCCCCCTTCCCCACCCATGTGTACACTCACGAGAGGTCTGACTTGAGGACAGAGAGATTTTTCTTTTATTTATTTATTTATTTATTTATTTATTTAATTTATTTATTTATGGCTGTGTGGGTCTTCGTTTCTGTGCGAGGGCTTTCTCCAGTTGCGGCGAGTGGGGGCCACTCTTCATCACGGTGCGTGGGCCTCTCACTGTCGCGGCCTCTCCCGTTGCGGAACACAGGCTCCAGACACGCAGGCTCAGTAGTTGTGGCTCACGGGCTTAGTTGCTCCGCGGCATGTGGGATCTTCCCAGACCAGGGCTCAAACCCGTGTCCCCTGCATTGGCAGGCAGACTCCCAACCACTGCGCCACCAGGGAAGCCCCGAGAGATTTTTCAAATAAGGATTAACACCCTTCTCCAGTCCTTTATGTATTATATTAACTCAAAGGGCTAGCTTGTCAATTCCACTAGGGGAAATATCTAAAAGGAAAGCCCCCAGGTCCTACCTCCACTTCACATTGTTGTGTGTTTTCCCTCTTCCTTCTAACGTTTGCTCGTATGCAGAAATACTTGTGTGTAGGTAGAAGCAAAGCATCCGTGCTCCTTAGCACCACTCAGCCTTGTAGGAGACCAGGTTCACTGCGATGATCAACTTTGTACAAAGGGAGTTGTTTCCCTTGTAGGATTGTCTGCCTTGGCATAGGGTAGGGGTGGTGTGGTGCAGTGGTGAAGGGCGGGGGCTTTCGGATCAGACTAACCCGGTTCGAGTCTTGGTTTTTCTGCTTGCCGACTGGCTGGCTTTGGGAGAATTACTTTTTTTTTTTTTTTTTTGGCTACGCCACTTGGCTTGCAGGATCCTAGTTCCCCCAACCACGGATTTAACCCCGGCCCTCGTTGGTGAAAGCGCGGAGTCCTAACCACTGGACCGCCAGGGAATTCCCGGGGAGAATTAGTTTAATCTCAGTTAAATGTGACATGGACGTGATGATAATAAGACCTGCCTTCCACATTCCTTATGAACGCGTGAAAACAAAAGTGCTTAGAACAGCAGCTGCCAATAGCATCGGGACTCAGGGAACATATGGCTCTTACCAGGAGTTCTAGGTGACGGCCAAGGTCAAAGCAAGCAAACGGGCAGGGGTGGAGTGTGGGGAGAGTAAGGCGTGGAAAGCCCTGCCAACACCCCCCTGTCCCGACAGCCACCTGGCCATGCCCGGCTATGCTTCAGGAAGCCTTTCCCGAGGCAGGAGGCTGACCACATCCCTACAGGTGCTGTCTGTCCCACCCGATTCAAGTGTCAGTTATGACCAAGATATGACTAACCGGAAATCAATGAAGGGGAATTTCAGAACTTGTTAGATTTCTGTTCTTAAACTAGCATTTATGTAGTGAGAAGTGCGCCTTCTCTGTACTCGGTGCCTTGTCAAGCGGGGGTGGCCCCGTTTTACCACCGAGGGACCAGGACCGATCCAAGGCTGCGCAGCTCGGAAGGGCTGGAGGTGGGTTTCCAGGCCAGCCCGTGTCCTGCCAGAGCCGGTGCGCTTTCCACTCCCCCACCCTGCCTCCTACTGAGCATGGGACCAGCCAGAGTCAAGGTCAAGATCGAGCTCCACGTTTCCCGGGACAGCAGGAAAAGGCCGCATCCGAAGTACCTGAACATGGAGTGGAGTGGAGTGGTCGGGCGTGCTGGGTGGAAACATCCTCTTGCCGACAACAATAACTGGATTCACAGAGCATCTTTAGGTCCTTGTTTCCTTCATGCTGAAGAGGCAGGTTAAGGGCCAGAGGGCCCGGCTCCAATGTCAGGTCCACCGTTTCCCAGCTCTGCAACTGTCAGAAAACTCTCGGCCAGAGTTTCCTTGTGTATAAAACGGGGACACGGAGAATTCCTGTCTCGGACCACGGCCAGGCTTCAGTGAATGGGACCACGGGGCACTCAGCACGTCATCCCTGTTCCCTAAATATTAGTTGTTTATATGATTAGGTGCTAGTACGTGGCAGTGCTGTGAGGTAGGTGATGATAAAGAGAAAACCCAGCTCATCAAGAGCAAACGTGTTTGGGGTCACGGAGTGGGAGCGAGGGAGAGCAGGGGCTGAGCTCACGGGGCCCCTGTCCCTCCCCTGGGGGACCGTTTTCTCCCAGGCTGACCCACTGCCGCGGGATGTGCTCACCCTGCTGCACACACACCGCCATCCCGTCTCGGAAGCCCACCCATCCCATCGGGTGTTGTCTGTTGCTGCAGGCCACGCGGGCGGCGCTGGCCGCGGAGGAGCCTCGGGGGGACCGGCTGCAGGCCCGGCTGCAGGAGCTCATCGTGTTCCCCCAGGACCCGCAGCCCCTCGCGGACAGTGTGGCCGCTGCCATCCAGGAGCACCAGAGGTACCGGGTGGGCCGGGGGAGGTCCTGGACCCCACGCTCAGGGCCTCTGCCCGTCTCACACCAGCTGCAGAGGGGGCTTGCACCCTCTTGCTGCCTGATAACAAATAATTCTTGCTCCTGTCAACGACTGGCCATTATAGGGTCTCACTGGGCTCAGGTACTGACCCCTTTTCGAAGTATTTTACATTCTGCTCCCAGAAAGAGGCCTGAATTTTGCTTTTTTCCGTGCTATGTGGCCTCTTCACTTATTTCCATCAAGTCTCCTTATGCAGCTTCGCACGGGGGATGGGTCCCCTGTGCAATGGTCCAAGGGGAGGGCTTTTCACTAGGCCAGCATTGTGCCCCGCTTGCTGACGGCGGTGCTGATGTAAGCACTGGACCTGACTTCAGACCAGCCTCTACCTCCCTGTCCGCCCATGGGTTCGGGCACGGCCAGGTCTCCAGCTTCTTAGCCCAGCAAAGACCAGCAGATCAGATATCCACTGGGCACAGTGTAAATTCAGAATCGGTACCTATTTTTACTACATGAGGTTCAGAGGGGTTTGGAATACAGCCCGACTGTCCCCGTCTCTGTAGCACTTCTCATCCTCCTGCCTGATGCAGGGGTTTTCCTCGAGAAGGAACTCAGGGACCTCCTGCCTTGCCAGGTGACTCTCACCCCACAGTGTGCACAGGCCCTACGTGTGTACATCCAGAACAAGGGCCTGGGTCCTCCACAAGGTGCTGAGGCTGAATCTCCCATGCATAAAGCGGGCCGTGGGACAGGGTGGCCGAGGTCTCCCCCTCCTTCGTTGCTCTTGTGGAGGTGGCAGGTGCTGGTTATCTATGGCTGGGTGCTAGACGTTATATCTATACATATATATATATATCTATTTTTGGAAATGTAGTTGATTTACAATGTTTTGTTAGTTTCAGGTGTATAGCAAAATGATGCAATTATACATATATATCGATTCTTTTTCAGATTCTTTTCCATTATAGGTTATTACAAGTTATGGATTATAGTTCCCTGTGCTATACAATGGACAGGGTATTGGAAAAATTATCTGTAGAAATTATTTGGGCCTAAAGTAATGGCATCCTACTCAAGAAAGTATTTTGTTTTGCTTCCGCGAGGTGCCTGGGGGCAGGCAGTACCAGTCTGGGAGCTCCATAATTCCTCTTCCAGGCTTGACTCTTTCCCTGGTCCAGAAGCGGGGCTGCAAGTCTATTCGAGGACTGGCTTACCTCCAGTGCCCTTTTATCTGGACAGCATAGGCCTCAGGGTCCCGTGGACAGCCCAGCAGTCTGTAGAATAGGAGAGTGCCCGCCCTGAGGGCAGCACAAGCCGGGCGCTCTGGGGTCTGGGCAGAGGCCTTGCTCCTGTACTGACCCGCTCTCTCCTCTCTCGGTTCCCCCTCCACGGTGCTCACAGCCTGAAGGCCAAGACCACCAGGCTGCGCAATGCCGCGGGCACGGACCTGTGGCAGCATTTCCAGCGGCCTCTGCAGGAACTGCAGCTGTGGAGGGCTCTGGGCCAGAGGCTCCTGGATGTCACCGCCAGCCTGCCAGACCTGCCCTCCATCCACACCTTCCTGCCGCAGATTGAGGTAAGCATGGTTCTGTCGGGAGGGCTGATGGGTGCAGCTGGGGGAGGCCACCAGCCAAGCATAGCATTTCAGCCTGTCCCCCGCAGGGACAGGCGTGTCTCTGGGTCCTCCAGATGCCTGGGTGGAGCCCACTGTACCCTGTCTGGTGAGTTCTAAGTGCACAGAAAATGTCAACACTTGTAGTTATCAGTGACAAAAGTCACCCTCAGTTCTTGGGAAGAAGGTGAAGCCTGGTGCCTGGTGTAGCTCCAGGACTCTGCACTGATCTGCGCTCAGCCCTTCTCTTTAGGACCCTGCTGCAGGCGGTCCTCTGGTGGAAGCCTGAGCAGTGCTGAGAAAGAGCAAGATGTCAGGCCATTACCTTTACTGTGTGTCAATTGGGATGCACGTGACAAGTGACAGAAAACCTGATCAGTGGTGGCTTAAAACACAGAGACAGGACTTCCCTGGTGGCGCAGTGGTTAAGAATCCGCCTGCCAACGCAGGGGACACGAGTTCGAGCCCTGGTCCAGGAAGATCCCACATGCCACGGAGCAACTAAGCCCGTGCGCCACAACTACTGAGCCTGCGCTCTAGAGCCTGCGAGCCACAACTACTGAGCCCGCATGCCACAACTACTGAAGCCCACGTGCCTAGAGCCCCTGCTCCGCAACAAGAGAGGCCACTGCAATGAGAAACCCGCGCACTGCAACGAAGAGTAGCCCCCGCTCACCTCAACTAGAGAAAGCTCATGCACAGCAACGAAGACCCAATGCAGCAAAAAAAATAAAATAAATAAATAAATAAATAAACAAACAAACAAACACGGAGACTTTCAGGTTGTCCCAGAGCTGGCTTGATAGCTCAGCAGTATCTTCCAGGACCCAAGCTTTTTTCAGCTCTAAACCATGTCTGCCTTCATGGCCCCAAGGTGGGTGCCACCATTGCAAGTGTGCACCCTCACTGTGTATTTGAGCTCATGCTGCATAGTTGTATATTCAGATATTTTCAGTTGACACATATGAGCTTTTTCTCAGCAGCCTTTAAAATGGTCCAATAAAGCCATCACTTTAAATGGCTGCAGAATATTCCATTTGGGGGCATGTCATTATTTTTTTAAAGTTTCCGCACTTAGATTGTTTAGGCTCTTTCCAATTTTCATTGCCATAATTAACATATGTTGATTATCTTTGTACATGGATTTTTGTTTCCATTTCTACCATTCTCCTCATTTTACTGATGAGGGACTGGGGCCAGGGAGAAGTTAGGGAGCTTGTTCAAGGTCAGGCTGCTCAAGAGAGCAGAGCTGGGGCCAGAATGGTGGGTTCTAGACTCTTGTCTAATGTTCTCATCCCTGTCTTCACTCTGGCTCCTGAAAATAGGTTTGCGAGGCATTCAGAACACTTATCATCATTTGACTGTTGAGAAAAACAAGTGTCCCAGAGGGGAAGCCACTTGCTTGATGTGACACAGCCATTAAGTGACAGGGCTGGCTTTAACCCAGACCTGTCTAACTTTCCGCACCGTGTCACAACTATATTTCATCCTGTCCTTCCCACTAAGGCAGAAAGCAAACCGGGACCTCCTTGAAGCAGGAGAGAGGTCCTGTCTTTCTAGAGTGTGACCCAGGACTCCCAGTGCGGGAATTTCACGCAGCAGTGGGCTGGAACACTTGGGGCCAGGACTTTGGTTTATTCACGTTTGGACGCTGTTTTCTGGCTGGGAGTATGTCTTGCATCACTCCCACCGGCCCACCTGGGCGGGATGGATTTCACAGGCCAGGGCTCAAGCTACCAGCCCTCTCTTTTCTTGACTCAGCTCCTGCATCTAGCCTCAGAGCAGCCTGTGGATCTGCAAAGCTCCAGCCGAAAGCTGGGCGTGGCTGGTGTATTAGTTCCCTGGGGCTGCTGTAACAAAGCACCAAAAACTGGTGGGTTAAAACAATAGAAATTCATTCTCTCAAAGTTCTGGAAGCTGGAAGTCCAAAGTCAAGGTGTCAGGAGGGCCTTGCTCTTTCCAGTGGCTCTAGGGGAGAATCCTCCTTTGCCTCTTCTAGCTTCTGGTGTTTGCTGGCAGTCGCTGGTGTTCACTGGCTTGTAGGTCCATCACTCTGATCTCCGTGTCTGTCATCACGTGGCCATCTTCTCCCCATGGGTCTTCATTTTTTTTTTTTTTTCCACCATATCTTTTTTGAAGGACACAATTCAACACATAACAGTTGGTTAAATAATAATGGCTGAGAAGACCTGTCTTTTATCGTGTGTTCACTGTGGGTCCTGCACTATGTTAAATGCTTTTTAGGCATTTAAGCCTCACGGCAGCCCCGTGAACTAGGGTGTGTGACTACCCCTAATTTACCGATGAGGAAACCGAGGCTTGGAATTGCCCAAGTTCTCCCAGTTAGTATGGAATCCAAACTCATGATTGCAACTCCCCAGCCTGAATTCTTAACCCTCATGATATTGTGTCTGAGTCTGGTGGAAAGGGGGTGAAGGTGACTCCCTACAGCTAGAGGCTTGACCTCTGTGTAGCTAATTGCAAACCACACACCTGGGCTGGGGTCTTAGTTCTCCCTCTCCCAGCCCCGTGCCCAGCTCAGCATCTCTGTAACATCATCAGATATCAAATGGAAGGACTCTGGCCAGCTGAAGACCAAACCGCCGGCCTCCAGGGCCCCTGCGCCCTCAGCTAGAGAAGCAAGAGAGGTATTTGTCCCCAACAACTTGTTCATCAGCAGGAGCCTGAAGCGGGGAACAAGGCTTTGGGGGCAGGAAGAGTGCGTGTAGGCTGGGAATGTGGTCAAGGGAGGCTTCCTGGAGGAGGTGGGGCCTGGGCTATGCAGAGTTCAGGCTGCCTGCTTAGGAGCCAGCTGCCCATTACACAGGGCTTCTGAGTCCCCTTTTCCTCCCCTCTCTGCCCGGTGAGCTCCCACACATCATGACTTCACTCAGGTGCCACCTCCTCTGGGAAGCCTTCCAGAATATCCTGTGATCATGATCCCATAGGCCCTTAGCCCCTTCGAAATGTCCCATACACCAACTGGGGGATGGCCCACTGCTGTCGGTGATAGAGGATCACTGAGTAGAGGATCAGACTGGTTAGTTTGGGGTTCGGCTGCAGTGTGGACGGTCGATTTTGGGGGGCGGCTGGGAGGCAGCAGGCAGTCAGGAGCTTCTGGGGCTCAGGTGAGCAAGGCTGAGGGTGCACCACAGTCAGTGGTGGGGGATGGAGAGGGGACGGATTTCCGGGACACGTAGGAGGTAGAATTCTTGCTCAGGCTTTGGTAATAAGATGGATGTGGAGGTGAGAGAGGAATCAGATTGACCCTGACATTCAGGGCCTCCTACCGCCTTCCTGCCAGCCCGTTTCTCCTTACGTTCGCTGCTTGGAAACCAGCACCAAGGCCCAGCCTCCTGAGCAGGTGCAGCCAGAACAGGTGCGCTCCTGGCCCCATCTCCAGCTTCATCCTGCCCTGCGGTTCACGGAGGCCTTGTCTCCCCTAGGCGGCCCTGGCGGAAAGCTCCCGCCTGAAGGAGCAGCTGACGATGCTGCAGCTGAAGAAAGACCTGCTGGGCGGCATCTTTGGCCAGGAGAGAGCCACGGCCCTGCTGGAGCAGGTGGCAACTTCTGTGAGAGACAGAGACTTACTGCACAACCGGCTTCTGCAGAGAAAGAGCAAACTGCAGGTGAGCCCCGCTGGTGGCCCTCAGCCCTCGACCCGGCCCTCCAGGAAGGGCAGCCCTGCATCCTGACCCCAGCTCTGCCACTGGCCACCACGTGGTCCTGGGCATATCGCTTTGTCCCCCATGACCTCAGGGCCCTCATCTATCATCTGGGTAGGATTATGGCGCAATCCTTCTCACGTGTCGGCCTCCCACCTCTGCCCCCAAATTCCCTTCTTCACTGATCAAGTCGAACTGTCTTCTGCAGAGAGAGCTGGGGACTGTCAGATAAGAAGACGCAGAGAAAAACACTTGTAAACTTTAAACCACTGGAGAGCTGGGAGCTAGTATTATTAGGGACACTTCTAAACGG
Organism: Balaenoptera ricei; assembly: GCF_028023285.1. Classification (NCBI taxonomy): domain Eukaryota; kingdom Metazoa; phylum Chordata; class Mammalia; order Artiodactyla; family Balaenopteridae; genus Balaenoptera; species Balaenoptera ricei. The sequence continues at coordinate 178,937,198 of NC_082640.1, read as the reverse complement.
CCACACGAAATCAAAGACATAACATGGGATGTTGTGGCCAGTTTCTTTTAGGTAACAAATGTTTGCTGAGCATCTAATAATGATGATGATGAAAGAGATGGTCTCTGGGGCACTGACCAGGGGCCTGGCACCTGCTAAGAGCATTACATCCCTGGTCTGATCTAATCCACGGAGAAAACATTTAGGAAACATTTGAGGGTTTGCAGGGCAAGTGGTCTCTGTTGCAGCTTCTCAACTCTGCCGCTGTAGCATGAAAGCAGCTGTAAATGAATGGGTGTGGCTGTGTTCCAATAAAACTTTATTTACAAACACAGGCCCTTGGTGGGACTTAGGGTGTGTGGTAGGGGATGTAGTTTGCCAGCCCCTGTTCTAGAGGCAGAACAACTGTTAGGTGAGGACACTACGGTCCTCAAGGAGGGGAGTCAAACACCCTCAAGGGCTCCAGGAAGGCTTCCTGGAGGGGGCGGCACCTGAGTGAGTACGAGCCAGCCAGGAGAAGGCTGGAGATGGAGCAGCTAGTCTGTGAGTGTCAGGTTGTACCACAGGGAGCCTGAGAAGAAAGCTGATTTGTGTGCTGCCTGTTCTGTCTCCGCAGAGCTCACTCGCTCAACACAAAGATTTCGGAGCGGCTTTTGATCCCCTGCAGAGAAGGCTCTCAGACCTCCAAATCAGGGTCCACGCTGAGAATGGGCTTCAGCGGGACCTTCCTGGGAAACAGGCCCAGCTTTCGAGGTTGCAGGTAAGAGGTCTGTCGGGCCTGAGGGACCTCTACTAAGATGCTCAGCTGTGCCTAGAAGAAGCCCCCTGCAGTAACAGTAACCAGCAAAGCAGCCAGCCCGAGCCAGATATTTAGACCCTCCCTTGAGAACTGACCTTTCATGTCAAATGAATCTCTGCTGATATACCTGTTTGTTCCTGGCCTCAGCAAGGCCTTTAGCACCTCCAAATGGCTGATTCTTGAGCCTAACAAAATGAGAGGCTGTCCTTTTGCTTACTCCATGGTTCCAAAGTCTAACATGAATATTTACTTTTAAAGTTGCTTCACTAAGTGTTCCTAATGAGTCCAGAGGCCTTCAGTTAAATAAATGATTTGGGGATTAGGAATAAATGTTTGAAAACACATGGACTGTACGTAGGCCGGTCATGAATAACTGTTGGCTGCATGAGGAGCTTGCCGGTTTTGAAAATGCACGTGAAACAATTATCTTTTTAAAACCCAGGCACAGCTCATACATACCTGGGAGTGTTCTTTGGAAGGTATTAAAAATGATGCATTTGGGGCTTTAAAACTAAAGCTGAGATGTGATTTTTTCATATTAAGAGGTGCTCATCAAGTATGAGTCCGGACGTGAGTTTGTCCCCCAGAGACGCCTCCTGGTCTTCAGCAGTTTATTTTCATGGTGTCTCAGAATATTTTCATCTCATTTTTAAAATTCTCACCAGTCCTGAGAGTGGGCCCATCAGACAGCATATGGTGCAGCGGATGGAGAGGGGGAGTCCCACGGTCCCGGGACCCTCCCAGTCTCTCCCACTCGGAGCCCCCGCCCTGATCAGCCTAGACAAGGAGAAGCAGAAAGCGCGCTCCACTCGTTCCTTCCTCTCCTGCAGGGGCTACAGGAGGAGGGGCTGGACCTGGGGGTGCAGGTGGAGGCCATGAGGCCTCTCGTCCAGGGGAACTCCCACCACCAGCACAGAATGGACCAGCTGTCCTCTGACCACCAGATCCTGCACCGGTCTCTGGAGGTAAGGGGCCAGCGGAGGGTCTGTGCTGTGACAGAGACATCTGACACTCCTGGGGACTTTCTCCCTCTTTTCTTCCTTCGTTCCTTCCAACCCTTCTTGTTCTTTCTCCCCTCCTGTCTTCCCTTCCTCATTCATTCAGGAGCACCTCAATTACTGAGCACCTCCTGTATGCCAGCCAGTGTTCTGGGCTCTAAGGATTGAGGCAGCACGAGCAGGACAGCCAAGGCCCCTGCTCTCCTGGGGTTAAGTTCTGGTGGGTAGATGGACAACGGAGTCAGCAACAAGTTAAGCACACCATTCCACGTGTGCCAGGAGGCCAAAGCACGGACCAGGCCGCACACACGCAGCAGTCCCCGGCACGTGTGCTGCGGTAACGCCAGGTTGAAAGGTGGGTCCTGGTGGCCGTAAGCCCCGTATGCAGTGCCCTCTAGTGGCCACCTGGATCTTGCTGGAGTCCGCGCAGGATCGATGCCCCTTTGGTGGTGGGACGGCCAGTAGGTGTGGGTAGTGGGATGGCTCCTTCAAAACTGGCCTGAGGACAAGTTGAAATGCAGGCTCCAGCCCCACCCTGACACTGATTTAAACGGAGTCCTGGGTCTGCATTTGTAACAAGTGACCCAGGCGTGCAAAGCCAGCTGTCAGGCGGCCACAGCTCAAGAACGCTAGTCTAAGACAGGGTTCTCCACCCTTCCGGACCCTACATGCCCTATGTTAATAACAAATATTCCTGACATCTTCTTTGCAACCCTGAAATTCATAGAGTTACCTGCACAATTTTAAAATTTAATATAACGCTTTTTCTATTATCAAAAAGAGAAATAAGAGTAATTATAATAAAATAATGCCTTATAATAACCTATAATGGAAAAGAATCTGAAAAAGAATATATATATATATATATATACATATATATGTACATATAACTGAATCACTTTGCTGTACACCTGAAACGTTGTAAATCAACTATACTTCAATTTAAAAAATAAATAAAATTTATTTTTAAATAAACCACTGGTGGCGCAGTGGTTAAGAATCCACCTGCCAATGCAGGGGACACAGGTTTGAGCCCTGGTCAGGGAAGATCCCATATGCTGAGGAGCAACTAAGCCCGTGCGCCACAACTACTGAGCCCGCGTGCCGCAACTACTGAAGCCCACACACCTAGAGCCCATGCTCCACGATAAGAGGAGCCACCGCAGTGAGAAGCCTGCGCACCGCAACAAAGAGTAGCCTCCGCTCGCCGCAACTAGAGAAAGCCCGCGCGCAGCAACAAAGACCCAACGCAGCCAAAAATAAGTAAATACATTAAAAGAAAAGAAAAAACCTATGTCATAAAATAACCTTTTAGAAAAATAAAATAAAACAAAATAATGCCTTTTGATGAAGTAGGTGCTCCAAGAAGGCTACACCAAAGACACCGGAGGTGGTCAGAATGCACTCACTCTATTCAACAGCTACAAATGCCTCTAGTGATGAGAGTACTGGAGTAAGACTCTAAGCTCGGGTCACGATAAACAGGCTTTTCACCTCTGTGGACATCAGTAGGACGAGAGAAAACCTTGCGAGGTGTGGGGTAGCTCTGCATTGTTGGCCTTAATCGAGGCATAGGGTCTGGATGAATGCATTTAATTCCATTTAATAAATTAACAGCGTGTGGTCTCAAGGTTGGGGCCGGGGAAGTAGAGAAATAGGTAGGAACCACTGTCCTTGCTCTTCAGGGGCCTGCAGAGGCCACAGAAGCAGCAGACATCAGCTTTCATGCCTGCATCCAAATGATGAGCTAATGGATTGTTATAATAATTAGAAGTATTAGCTGAGCATCGCCAGGATTGCAAAATGGTGATATTCCATTTCTTTCATACTTCTTTCTTTATTGTTTAAATGCTTCTTCAAAGAAGTATTGCCCCTCTTCTATTATTTTGGTGCTCGGTGCTTTTTGAGTCTAGTGAGTTCTAATAAGTCCTTCCCCCATAGCCCAGGAGATCTTCCTGTCCCCCTGGGGGGCACATACCCCACTGAGCAAGGGGGGTGGCTATTGAAGGCATTGCGTCTGATGTTGGTGCACAGGGGACAGGAGGAGACGGTGGTAGCGACAGTGCAGGGAAGTCCCCAGCTTCTAGTGGCAGCCAGTGGTGTCAGCCAGTGCCTGGAATGCAGGAAGGCAGGCCCTACGGTGGCCCAGCAAAGAATCACAAGGACCTAGACTGAGAATCACAGCAGGAGAGGGGACCACAGACCCTGGGGTCTGACTGGCCTGTGGTGGGCTGAGAGGGAGGGGCTTCGAGGGTCTCAGGCTGGGTGACCAGGAGGACAGAGAATGGTTACTCTGCTGGATACAGCACCCACCTTTTGTGGAGACAGAGATGAACAAGGTCCCAGAGAGCTGAGCCATGATTGACTCAGGGGAGGGGAAACAAAGCAAGACCACTTTAAAGACTTTTTATCGAAGTATAATCATATACAGAAAAGTGAACATCTAAGTATGCAGCTCAATGCATTTGTAAAAACAAAAAATCTGCGTTACCAGCACCCAGATCACAACACAGAACAATACCTGTCCTCGTGCCCCCTCCAGTTGCTGCCTGACACCTGCAAGTAACCCTGACCTTCGACTTGGCATGGCATCGATTGGGTTTACCTGATTTTATAAGTTACTTCAAATGAGTCAGACAGAATGTTTCATTTTGTTTCTGGCTTCTAGGTCTCTACATGATGGCTGTAAATCCATCCATAATGTTGCACTAGATTGTTGTGTAGATTGTTCATTCTGGCTGCTGCGGAGGTGAAATATTCCATCCTGTGAATGTACCTCAATGCATTTATCCATCTACCATTGACAGGCACTTGGATAGTTTCCAGTCTGGGGCTCTCACAAGTAACAGCACACATGTGCCTTTTGGTGAAGATATGTTCACATCTGATGGGTTACATGCAGGAATGAAACGGTTGGGTCATAGGGATGCCAGTGTTGGGTTTTAGTAGATACAGACCTACGGTCTTCCCAAGTGGTTGTACCAGTTTACGCCCAAACCTGTGACAGACGAGAGCTCCCATTGCCCAAACCCTCACCCAGAGCTGGTACTTTCCATAAAAGTATGACAGGCTTATAGGCACTTTAAACCAGAGTTGGTCTTTCTGGGGTAAATTCCTTGCTCTGTGAAGAAGAGAAGACCAACCCCTCATGTTCTTGGCTGGGTGGGGAGCCCTGGGGGCCATCCTCCCCTGGGGCTCGGGCAGGGCTGAGGGTCCTGCAGGGTGGGGTCTCAGCCTGGGTCCCCCGGGGCTGTGCTGCAGGACCTTGTGGACACGTGCCAACAGAGCGTGCGGGAACATTGCACCTTCAGCCACGAGCTTCTGGAGCTGCGACAGTGGATCTCCGTGCTCACACAGAAGCTGGAGGCCCACCGTGGGGACACAGGCCCGTGGGATGCCCAGTCCCGAGAGGTCGAAGTCGAGGTAAGAGGGCTCTCCCCACAGAGAGATTCTCTCCCCTGCATCCCCAAAAAGCAGGTTTGGGGAGCCAGTGCTCTCATACTGGGGAGCAGAGACCCCCCCTCCCCAGGACCTTACTCTGTGTGTGTGTGTGTGTGTCCTTCAGAAGCTGCTGGATGAATTCCCGGGGAAGGAGGCGCAGCTGCCCCTGATTGAAGCGCACGGCCGGCTGGTGATGGAGAAGTCTTCTCCGGAGGGGGCTGCTGTGGTCCAGAAGGAGCTGCAGGAGCTGGTGGAGTCTTGGGGGGCCCTGAGGCTGCTGGGGGAAAGCCTGCTGAGGTGAGAGGGCTCCCGGCTCTGTGCCTGGACTCGGACAGCCCCCTTCCCAGCCAGGGAGAGCTCAGCCGCGCTCCTAGAACAGATGGCCGGGGTCTGTGTGCCAGGCGTGGCGCCAGCTGCCCCCGGGCATCTCCAGGCAATTCTAAGTAGAGGCACTAAGAGCAAGGAAACGCCTCAGCTTGGGAATTAGCCTCCAGCCCCTTCTGGCTTGGGCCTCACCTGCATCGATGGGTATATGCACCTTGATGACAGTAACATGAGTCTCTAGCAGGAAACTGGAGATGCAGGTGCCCTGGGGAGGTTCTGACAAACCCGAAGGACAGGCATGGGCTTGTGAAGACCAGAAGTCGGCTCCCATAGCCTGGTGCCCTAATTCTGTTCCTTCTCTCGTGACCCGGGGTGTCCCCATCCCATCACCACGTTGACTGGGCTGATTTGTCTTCTCAGCCTCATCAGAAACCAGCAGCTGCAGAGGATGGAAGTGGATTCGGGGAAGAAGATGATTTTCACCAACAACATCCCCAAGACCGGGTTTCTCATCACCCCCACGGATCTTATTTCCCGACACCACCGTCAGGTGAGTCCGTCTAGTGGGGCTTCCGGGGAGGGACCAGATCCTGAGTCAATTGATGGTGGGAAGCTGTCTCCAGCAAAGTCCCTTCCCTGCCTGGGGCCACATGCTCAGCTCAGGACTGGACCATGTCCCACCTCAGGTGAGCCTGCCCGGTAGTGGCACAAGAGCTCCCTGTGCCACTGGACGAGGAACTCTGAGACCCCAGACCCAGGGGTCCCCACTAGGGAAGGTCCCAGGCATCCCTCGGGCAGACAGGCCCTCACCCTCAGAAACCCCGGCTGCTGCCTTTGCAGGGAGGAGTGTCGGGGTTGGAAGCTTCCTGCTGACCCCAGATGCAAAACTGAAAGCACACAAGATGGGTATTTTTTGTGCCCTAAACTGTATTTTGTAAAAAGAACTAACCTAACTACATTGTATCATCCATCCCTTCCCTTGACTGGCTTTAAAAAATGAAACCACATTGAAAAGAAATCCATTCCTTTTTCTTCAAAGACAACACGTCCGTTTAGTTGTTTTCCCATTCATTCTTTCATTTCCCCATCCAGAAGGCACTTCTGACTGTTACTGTGCTCTGAGGGCTGTGCTTGGAGCTGGGACACAGCTGTCAATAAAACAGAGACACTTCCAACCCCCAGAGGATGTAGAATCCAGCACACAGCTTTTCAGATTGTCATGTGCCGCCGGATCGTGTTAAAAGGCAGATTCTGATTCAGCAGGTCTGGGCTGGGGCCCGTCACTCTGCATTTCTACAAGCTCCCAGGCGATGCTTAGGCTGCTGGGCCTCGGAGCACATTTTGAGGAACAAGGAAATGGGAACCACAAGGTCATAGAATAAGGGTTTACAGAACATGCGTTTCTCGGAGGCAGAGGGGCCAGGTGCTATGGCAGCCTGTTGCGGAGTGATGGGACCTGGGGTAGCGAAGCCCTCCTGGGAGAAAGGAAATGTCAGGGGATCCTCACGGCGGAGTGGGAGTCAAGGAGAGGAGTAGAGGGGGTGCATCCCACGCAGAGGAGGCCACGTGTGCAAAGACCGAGGGAGAGAGCACCGGCGCCAGGGGCCGAGACGTCTGTTGGCTCTGGCTCAGAGGATGCGGCAGGTGGCACGGCTGCAGAGCCAGGCAGGGCCGGGATCTGAGGCTCTCAGGCCACGTCAAGGAGTGTGAGAGGCCACTAAAGTGTATAAGTGGGGCTCAGCTGAGTGGACTTGCATTTTAGATAGATCGCTCTGGCCGCATAGCCTGGAGGGGGACAAAACCGGCAGACGGTGACCAGTGTTATAGACGTCCTGGTAAGGGATGATGCTGGCTGTCTCCAGGAGACCAGGGAGGTGACAGTGAGGAATGTCCTTGGCCCCTAAACATGGCCACATTGAGTAGAGTTGCATTCCTCACACCCCCTCGGCCCCTAGGTGTCTCTTATCACCGTTTGGGCATCCTCAGCTCCATCCCTCTGCTCAGATGGAATCCCCAGGACTTGTGGCTAGTGGACTGTTTTCAGAAACTCTCATGCATTGGTCATGCTGTGCCTTCCCGCAGGCAACTGTGCGTCAGGAGGAGGAAGGCAGCTGTGAAGATTTCTCCCAGCTTCTGAGGAACTTCGAGCAGTGGTTGCAGGTGGATAATTCCAAGCTGGTTAGAATCATCGCCACGAGAACTGCCACCGCCACGGACCTGAGGACCAGAGAAACAAAGCTGCAGGTTTGTTCCCAAGGAAAGGCCCTGCTTCCGAAGGATTTGCCCCCAGAGATGTGCTTGTCGCCAGGGAGTTCTAAAAACAGGAGCACATACATAGCTCTTGAGCTGTTCTGGCTTGTGTATAAATAATAGTTTTAAAACTTTTTTGCCTCAGGGCTTCCCTGGTGGCTCAGTGGTTAAGAATCTGCCTGCCAATGCAGGGGACATGGGTTCGAGCCCTGGTCCGGGAAGATCCCACATGCCGCGGAGCAACTAAGCCCGCGCGCCACAACTACTGAAGCCCGCATGCCACAACTACTGAAGCCCACGCACCTAGAGCCCCGTGCTCTGCAACAAGAGAAGCCACCGCAATGAGAAACCCACGTGCAGCAATGAAGACCCAACGCAGCCAAAAATAAATAAATAAATTTGTAAAAAAAAAAAAAAAAAAAAGAAGAAGAAAACTTTTTTGCTTCAAATATTTTAGAAGAACCATCCATTCATTCATCTGTTCATTCAGCCTACTGCTGTAGTCCCCAACTTGGAAAATATCACCACGAATCACAATTCTTTTATCAGTTAACTCTTGCTATGTAGCAAGCCATTCCAACAGTTTGTGGCTTAAGAGAACAACTGTTTATTTAATTCATGATTCTGAAGTTTGGCAGTTCAGACTGAGGTCAGCTGGGCAGCGCTTCTGATCTTGGCTGGGTGCCCTTGTCTGTAGCCCAGCAGGGCGGCTGTGCTCTGGAGGTTGGTGGGCTGTTCGAGACGCGCATGAGGCGCGCCACGCATCTCTTACCCTCGTGCAGGACAGCCTGGGCTCCCCAGAGCAGAGGCAGGGTCTGCGAGAGCGCGTGGGAGCCTGCAAGGCCTCTTCAGGCCTAGGCTAGAAACTGGCACCACATCGTTTCCCCTGCATTCTGCTGGACAAAGAAAGTCACAAGGCCGGCTCAGGTTCAAGGGCAGAGAAAATAGACTCCACCTCTTGATGGGAAATATTGCAAAGTCATATTGCAAAAGGCGTGGATATGGCAGGGGGCTGGAGGGATAATCCATCTACCACAAGTCTTTCTCCTTCTCCCACATCGAATTAGTCGCCAAGCCCTTCTTGATTCCATCTCCTGGGTTTTTGTTGTTTGTTTCCTCACTACCACTGTCTTCATCTAGGCGTTTATCATTTTTGACCTTGACGATGACAATAGCCTCCAAGCTGGCCTCCCTCCTTCCTGTTGGGTCCTCATCTCAGTAATGGCTCATTCTGTAGCCAGAGTGACCGTTCGGAATCCTCAATATGACCTTGTCTTCCCCCAATGAAAACATTTCAGTATAGAGTTCAACCTCCCAAGTTTATCACACAGGGCCTTATTCTGTTGGCTGCCTCTCAAGTGAAATTTGATTGGCTCCTCCTTACCAACCAGGTGGGACCTCCTCGGCCATTTGGAAGGCACACATGACCCTGTCTTTCTCCCTCTAGGAGCTGGAGGCTCGGTTACCAGAAGGTCAGCGTCTCTTTGAAAATGTCCTTCGTCTCAGGCCAGCAGGGGGGTCCTCAGAAAAGCTGGAGGATCTGCGCTACCGATGGATGCTCTACAAGTCCAAACTAAAGGACTCCGGCCACCTGCTGGTAGGTGCTAAGGATGCACAGGTCCCAGGCCCTGGGGAGACATAGCTGGGCCCGCATCCACTCTGCCCCATGCCTCCACAGACCAGGCTGAGGGGACCACTCAGAGAGAGGAGACGGAGACTCATGGGTGCTAGGCGCTTGACTTGCAATTTGTCATTTGGCCCTCCTGCCACCCAGTGAGGCTGGAGCTCCAATAACAACAGCTTTGCTACTTACCAACCTGAAACCGTTATGTGCCTCGTCCCATTCAGTGCTTACAGCAGCCCTCTGCCAGAGTAATTGCATCTCTAGCCTTCAGAGTGGGGCTGAGACTCTGAAGAGTTAAAAAACTCACCCAAGTCCACATGGCTAGGAAGGGGCAAAGCCAGCACCAAACACACCCTGGTGTTGGAGGCGTGACAGAGGGAACGCCGGAGTGGGAGCTGCGGTCTAGGCCCCCTCCTCCACTAACCTGCTTTGTGATGCTGAGGAAGCACCTCCCCCCAGGCGCCCCCAGGTCGCACACAAAACAATAATAATAGCTAGACTCATAACAGCCTTTATTAAATGCTATGTCCTCATTACGGCCTTATAATGGAGGTACTGTTATTATTCCCTGAGAACTGATAGGGAAACTGAGGCACGGAGGTTAATCCAAGGACAGGGTGGGTGGCCTCCTGGAGCCCTTTAGGCCCTCAGACCCCAGACTCCGAGCTTTGGGGCTGCAGCTTTTCTGGCCCTGAAACAGCCCTGTCGGCCACTAGGTGTCACCCCAGCCCCAGCCAGGTCAGCATGCCCGTGGCCTTGGCCCAGGCCTTCCCAGACAGGATCCCCCCTGGGCCCCATGTGCGTTAAAAAGCTCATTAAATTGAATCACCTGCTGCTTCAGCCGGTCCAGACGACCAGAAGTTTTAAAGAAACACTCCCCTGACAAAATGAATATTCCATTACAGGCTCTGCTGGGATTTAAGTTTCACTCACTTAACTTCTTTTTTTTTTTTTCCCCTTTTCCTCTCCTTCCCTAAAATAACAGATGCAGAGTTCTCCAGGGGGGGAGCCGACTGGATTCCAAAAGGTACCGTGTCTGCCATCTCTTCCACACAGCTAGAGGGCAGGGCGTTTGGAGGGTTGGCGGGCCTGTGACGCTGGGGCAGGACCCCTGGGCTTTCTGGAAGGTTCCATGAGGTCTGAGGGACGTTTCTGGGGAATCGGCTCTGGGCTGCACTGTGCTGGGCCCCGGGGGTCCTTGCTCTCAGGGGTGCACAGAGTTCTCAGCTGTGACAGGACACGGGAGGAGTGAGCAAGGACACTGCCGTGACAGCAGTCGTAAACTGGGACGGTCCCAGGAAACCTGGACCATTCCTGGTCACTGGACCTCGCGGCCACCTGAGTAGTAGACGGGCATCCGGGGGGGACAAAAGAGGAAGGGGTGAAGCGCTCAGAGCCCCTCCCGCGGGGCTTGCAGGCCAAAGCAACGACAGTTAACAGCAGTAATCATAGTAATAATGAGGAATAAGAATTATTACTGCAGATGCTACGTGTTGACCATCCAGTGTGTGCGAGGTTCTGTGCCAAATCGCGGTGAGGGCGTTTCACTTAACTGTCCCCTAGACACCCAGCAGGCATCGTTACCGCCATGTTAAGCATGAGGAAAACAAGGCAAGGCAAGATCGGAGTGACATGTCCAGTCAAGGCCCACAGCTCCTGAGTGGCCTCTGGCCTCTGCCTCCTAAGCCCACACTTAACCATCCACACTGTGCCTTGGAGAAAGTATCCCTGGGGGCTGGAGGCTCTCCCCACTTCTGGAAGAGCCCAGTGTAAATTGGTGTCCCCAGTGCCACCTTTTCTGAGAGCACGCTTGTTGTCCTGACGAGCGATGGCTCATGACGTGAGCCTGCAGCACTCTCTGCTCCAAAGAGCCCCGGGGCCACAAGATCTCTCGGGCCCTGCAGTCTGTGTTCCCAGGGGCTCTGTCCACCTGGACTTCTTGGTCTCCAGCTGGTGTTCATGTCTCCACCTGTGGGACAGCAGATGTCCCCGGGACCGGCTGGGGCTGTCACAAGACCAATGCTGTGCTCTGGGCCTGGCGTCCACCAGCTTTGTGGCCTTGGGCAAGTTGCTTTGACTCTTGGGGCTTACTTTCCCCATCTGTAAAATGGAACCATCAGTGCCGACTTTATTTACTTCATGAACGAATTTTGAAGATCATGTGAACTGTTGTTCGTTCTTTAGAGGAGACCCGGAAGCCCTGGTTTCCCCCCTAATTTAGAAGAACAGAGGGCCTCCTCATGAAGTAGGGGAGCAGATCAGGAAGGCAGGGTGGCCCACACAGCCCAGCCTGTGACTCCTGGTGGCGCAGGGGGGCCCAGGGCCCGGCGTTCAGGCTGTCTCCAGCTCCTGCTCCTGAAGCCACTCTGGTTGGGAGCCCCCATCTATGTAGCTCCCAGGCCAGAGTCCAGGGGCAGTCATGTCTGGGTCCTGTGGTGCTTTTGAGTAGGGGGACGCCTGGCTGGCTGACACCGGCCCTCCAGTGCAGACTCAGGACCCTGGCAGCCTGAAACCGGGTTCATGTGGAGTGTTCACAACCCTATGTTCATTGGCCGGCTCCTCATTCGTTCATTCATTCGTTCATTTCACAGATATGTACTGAGCACTGACTTTGTACCAAGCACTGTTTTAGGTACTTGGGATAGCTCACCAGAGCAAAGGCCTGCTCGGGGAGGACTGGGTGGAGGGGTTTGGGAGAGAGGCTCACACCCACAGCTGGTTTTGCCCGCCCGATGTCGAGTCTCTGGCCAGGGACCGCCGGAGGACAGCAGTGGCTTGAGGTCTTTACAGCTACAGGGTTGATCTTATCTATGGCTGTCCCACGTTGGGCACAGTTTCGTGGGATATGCAAAGCAGGCAGGCTCTAAATGGCTAAAAAAATCTGCTTATTCAGGCTTCATTTAAAAACAAATGGATGTGTGAAAGTTTGAGTTTGGTTCTGGCTGGCTTTTGAGCTCACGGGCCCCCTGTGAAGAAGCAAGCAGCTCGGAAGCCAATCTACAGAGGCCGTCTGGGGCTCCTTTATATGAGCTTATTTCAGCACAGGTTTCTGGGTCCCACATCCAGAGTTTCTGAGGCATTAGGTCTGGGGGGGCCCTAGGATCTGCATTTCCATCGAGCTCCCAGGTGAGATGCTGCTGGCCTGGGGACCAGACTTTGAGAACCGCTGCCGAACGCTCTGGATCTGAGTCCAGCATCCACCATTAGTGTGTGTGACCGTTGGCGAGTCACTTAACCAGGGTTTTCCAAGCAATAAAATGCGGGTCCGCTGAACTAATCGTTCTTATTGTAAACCAGCAGATTCTTTTTTTAAAAAAAAATATTTATTTATTTTATTATTTTTTTAAACGTCTTTATTGGAGTATAATTGCTTTACAATGGTGTGTTAGTTTCTGCTTTACAACAAAGTGAATCAGTTATATATATACATATAGCCCCATATCTCCTCCCTCTTGCGTCTCCCTCCCACCCTCCCTATCCCACCCCTCTAGGTGGTCACAGAGCACCGAGCTGATCTCCCTGTGCTATGCGCCTGCTTCCCACTAGCTATCTATTTTACATTTGGTAGTGTACATATGTCCATGCCACTCTCTCACTTTGTCCCAGCTTACCCTTCCCCCTCCCCGTGTCCTCAAGTCCATTCTCTAGTAGGTCTGTGTCTTTATTCCCGTCTTGCCCCTAGGTTCTTCATGACCGTTTTGTTTTTTGGTTTTTTTGTTCTTAATTGCCATGTAAATGAGGACCGAGGAGAGGTCTGCAGTCACTGCCTCTGCTTCCCTTCCTGATGGCAGAGGGATAATGCCACTTCTGCGGGGAGCAGTAGGGGGGATTCCTCCCGCTGGTGTGGCTCTGGTGTTGTTTGGCTGGGAGGGGTGCGCACATGCGTGTGCAGGGTTCTGCACATACACACGCAGGTCTGTTCATACACACGCAGGTCTGCACATACACACGCAGGTCTGTTCATACACACGCAGGTCTGCACATACACACGCAGGTCTGCTCATACACACGCAGGTCTGCACATACACACGCAGGTCTGCTCATACACACGCAGGTCTGCACATACACACGCAGGTCTGACAGGTAGAAAATAGGTGCTGTTTTCCGAGGTTGTAATCTTGCCAACTTAAAAACATTCCATATACTATTTTTAGTCCAAAGGGAAGGGGGGAAAAAAAAAAAAAACCCTGCCCCAAAGCTAATTATTTATGAACAGTTGGCCCTCCACACTTTTTTTCTCTCCGCGCACCAAGCCACTGAAAGCTCCAACTACGTCAGTGGCTTCAGCCTGCTTGTTTATATAAACAGAATAATTAAGATTTATTAAATTTGCAGCTGCCTACACACTTGCCAGCTCAGTGCCACCGGATATGTCTGCTTGAAGCAATCAAACACATGAAATGTCATTGCTTTTCGAGCTGCTGTTGGGCTGTGAGTCGACTAAATTCCTGCATCGGTGCAGGGAAGCGGTCCTACCTGAGACAGCCTGTTAGCTGAGGGGCAGATTTGCCAATGCTTGCCTTTGCCGGCGTGAACTAGGCAGCGCCACACGCCCGTGTGCAGGCGTAGAGGGCAGATTCCTCCTGGGCCTCCCATGCTGTGGCCTCTGCGAGATGGATCCAGATGGTGAGAGACTCGAGAGTGGCACTTTATTCACTTGCCCATATTTCACAGGCTTTAGACTCGTAATTATTCACATTTTCACCTCTCTGGAATGGGGGTGACCTATTACAGTCTAGTTTTTCCAGCGAAGACTGGGACTTACTTTTTTCCGCCACCCGGGACACATTCCACCTGAGATTTCTTTAAATTAAAATCTCTCCTTGGGGGTTGAGTTTTGTTTTCCATCGGACCACACTGATTGTGTCAATTTAGATGACCCACTTCTGGGAGCTCTGGACTGAGGTTCAAATTCTCAGGGTAGACTTTATTTCCTGCCTGCACCCAGTGCCAAGATAAGACCTGGGATTTCCTTGCTTCCCCTTTCGGTGGGACGGGATTAACCCTCGGTTCCCCTGACCCTGAAGGCATAGCCCCGTGTGGCCCCGGCATTACGTGGGATCTCCAATCAGACGCTCCATCTTGGTTGTTGGGTCTTTTTCTTTCTTAGCGGTGTGTAAGATAGTGCTGCACCTTACATTCAGCATGGTAGAGCAGAAGAAATATTGTAAGACCAAATCTCAGAACTCACTAAATCTCTTAGTGAGTTGTCCACGTTAGGCAATAACTTTCTCTCACAATAGCTATGCTTTTTTTTTTTCTTTCCATTTGTTAGTTCACTTTATTATTCATTCAATAGCTATGCTTTTAAAAAATCATCACTATTAACCAGAGTTCATAGATAACATTAGGGTTCACTTTTTGTGTTGCACATTCTATGGGTTTTGACAAATGTATGATGACATTGCAGTGTCATACAGAATGGTGTCACTGCCTTAACCTTCTCCCAGCTCTTCCTCTTTATCCCTCTCCCCTTCCCCAGAGCCCCAGCAACCACTGATCTTGTTACTTCTTTCACTTAGCGACATGCACTTGAGTTTACTCCATGCCTTTTTGTGGCTGATATTTCATTTCCTTTTACACGGAATAACATTCCATTGTAGGGATGTACCATTTACAGTCTTTTATAGCTTTTTTCCGCAGTCCAGGATCCAACCTAGGATCACACATTACATTCAGTCATCATACCTCTTTAGTTTCCTCTAAGCTGGGACCAGTCCTCAGTTTTTCTTGACCTTGACCTTCTTGAGTACAGGCCAGATATTCTGTAGAATGCCCCTCACTTTGGGTTTCCCCAGTGTTTCCTTGCTCTGCATTTCTGGAAAGCATATCCCAGAAATGATGCTGTGTTCTTAGTGCATCTTATTGGGAGACATGTGATATTGATACACCCCCATACTGGTGATGCTGATTCTGATCACGTGATGAAGGTGGTGACTGCCAAATTTCTCGCCTGTGAAACTGCTCTCATTTCTTTTATAATTGTTAAGAACCAACTGCTCAGAGACCCTAGAAATACAGCGCCTCTTTCTTACATGGTCACATCCACGGGGTTCTCCAGGGCCTCTTTCCCTCTCACGACTCACTCACTCCCCAGCAGTTCCTTCCTGCCGTGCCTTTGTTCCCCGACTCTAGGCCTCTCTCTCTCTCTGGTCCATCGCTGGTCTGGGTCTCCTTCTAGCTTCAGTCCCAAGGCCCAAGCCTGTGGGATGTTTACCCAGGAGACTCCTCGACTCAGCGTGTCTAAAGCTGACCTCCCTGTATTCCCTGTATCCAGCCAAACCCCGGTCCCCCTATCAGCAAAGCATCCTCACTACCCAGTCTTCCAAGCTGGATGCCTCTGGGTCACCCTAGACCCTCACTGACCTTGGTTCTGTCCTAGACTCAAAAGAGCCTGGTCATGGATGGATCTCAGATGAGCAAAGATGAGGGAAGGAAGGGAAGGGAAGGGGGCCTTGTGTCCATACATCTGCTGCTGAATGGGGCTCTGTCATCTCTTGAGTAATAATAAGGTCACCCCTCAGTCTGATCATGTCATCCAGAGGTTCTTCCCATCAATCACCAAACCACCTCCAAAAAGCCAGCTCAGACCGTCTCATCTTCATCCTCCCCAAAACCAAGCCAGGGGGCTGGAAAAACACAGTTCTGTAGCCTGACCATCGCACGCAGGGCTGGCCCAGCGAGGAGATAACATTAACCCTGCCCCACCCCAGCCTCTGCCCTTCTGCGCCTGGGTGGGAGCTCTCCGCCACCTCTGAGCATGCCTGGGGAGTGAGTTCGGGCTCTAACTCAGTGCTTCGGCGTCAGGAACTTAGTGACGAAGATATTCAAGGTGCTGTGGGCAGGGCCCAGCCCAAGATCTGTGATGTCCTGAGACTCCCCGTAGCAGTCAAGGAGACGCAGCCCCCTGCTGGGGGTTCTCGAGGAAACCCAGTGGGAGCAAGCCAGCCAGCATGTGGCTTGGCATCTATCAGAGGGACCTTCAGGGACTGAACTCATTAAGTGAGAGTCCAGTGAGGGGCATTGGTGCTGGTCCATCCTGAATAGCCAGAGAAAAGCTGGCCCCTGCCCATCACCTTGAGCTCTTGGTGCTGGCCTGGAAGCATCTTTGTGCTGGAGAATGAGACCGAACTAGCTCCTGGGAAAGACCCTGCAAGCCCAAGTGGTGTTGCCGTGGGACTTCCATACCCAGGACCCCGGGTCAGGGTGGGACCAGCTTCAACAGAGGCCCAGGGGGACTTTTGTCATTGTTGCTGCTGTTTCTTATGAGAAATGCCACATGGGATGGTGGGAAGACGCTGGCTGTGGAGCTGTGCTGGCAATTTGAGCCTGTCCGTGTGACCTTGGGCCGGTTATTTCCTGTGGGCTCAGTTTCTCCCTCTGAGAAATGGGCACAGGGTACCTCCCAGAGCTGGGCAGGAGCTCAGGAAGCCCGTGAGTGAGGAGACGAGCTGAGCGCGGGGCTGAGACGAGCTGAGCGCGGGGCTGGGGCGTGCTCAGTGTTGTTCATTAATGTGTGGAGCCCAGATGTTCTGGGGGAGCCATCGGGACGGCGTGGACAGTTCACAGACAGGTCAGTGAGTGTCTGCGTGGTCACACCACAGGCACCGAGGGAGGAGCAGGTGGCCAGATGCACAGGAAGGGAAAGAGCCTTTTATTCATTGTTTCATTCTTTCAGTAGATATTTATTGCACATTGCTGAGGATACAGCAATGAACCGAACTAATGTAGACCCTGCCTCCAGGGAGCCAAGGGGAACACAGACTTTAAGTGGTAACCCAAAGGAAAGGTATTGGTGCCATGAGAATGTGTAATGGGCCTTTTTTTGGTTTAGAGGCAGGGAAGGTTCCCCCGAGGAAGAGACTCACAAGTTGAGATTAGAATGATCAGTAGGAGGTAACCAGATGCACTGGAGAAAGGAGGGAAATGGGTCTTCCAGCAGGAGGGATAACCTGTGCAAAGGCCCTGTGGCAGGAGGATGTGAGGGCCTTTAAGGGGCCAAGAGATGGCGTTTAGGGAGAGCAGTGTCTTCCTTTCTGATGGGGCTGAGGAGGTGGATAGTGTCTGATTCTTGGCACCCCGGGTGCAGGGGGAAGCTTAGGGGTCTAGTAGAAGCTGCCCATCTGCCCTGGGCAGTTGGAGGAGTAAAGGAATGAGTATTTGCCAAGGACCATTGGCATCTTGGCTCATCATTTGCATGTTGAGCGTAACCTGCATTGCCCTATTTATCCTTATGACTCTGGCAGGCAGGTGTCAGTCTCCCTTTGCCTTGACAGATGGAGGCACTGAGGCTCAGAGAGGCTGAGTGACCTGTCCTAGGCCACACAGCTGGGAAGTGACAGGGTCAGGGTTAGAACCCAGGACTCCAAGCCTTTTCTTTCCCCCACATCCTTTTTCATCAATGGCAGAAGGTTAAATCACATTTACTGTGATAAACTCATCTTGCCTGAACTCCTCAAAACTGCAGAGTCTCAGGTTCGTGGGAGATATTGGAGAACTCAAGCAGTTAATCACCCTCCGCAACATCACCTGTTTTCTCCCCACCACCATGTGCTATCAACGCTCTGCTTCCACACCCTAAGGAATGGGGAGCTTATCACTTCCCGAGGAAGCCCCTTCTCTCTTTGGATAGGTCTAACAGGGCAGAACACACGTAGTACTTTCTATGGGGAAACTGAGGCACAGAGAAGCTCCCAGATCTGGGAAGAGCTGAGATTGTCAATTTCTTTGTTGGTTTCTTAGACAGTAGTTCATTCCTATTTGTGTGTGTGTGTGCATGCGCGCACGTTTGTTTTCTAAGCATTTGAGAATCGTATTAAAGTGTGTCTTCTATTTTAAAGGGCATTTTAGAATTCAGGTACCTCAAAATGAAGATGTGAGCTCTGTGTGAATAGACATGGGGCAGGCAGCAGGATTCCTTGAAAAAGATCACCCCTTGTCAACACTTGTAAATGCAAACATGCTTTGGACCTTCAGAGTTGTTTTCCCCAGCGGATCGTGGCCAAGGCACAACTCCTCAGTTAAATAAGCAAAGTATTAGCTCTGAGAAAGGAGAAGCAGACAGGACCCTTAGACACAGATCTCCATTTGGGATACCTTTAATTACAGGTTTTCAGTTGTGGTGTGAACCCAGGCTAGGGGGGGCCTACATGTTGCCTTACCCTCTTTCCCTCTCCTGGGTGGGTCAGAGATTTGGAATCGGGCAAAGTCAACATGAAGTGTCAACGGGTCAACTTAGAGCCCCCAGAGACTGAGGCATTGCTACATGAGTCGAGTAGGTGGGTAAGAGCACGTGGCAGCCAGGTCTGACCCAGCCTGGCAACTGTGGGAAGATCCTATCTCCTCTGTGGACATCGTTCAGCTATTTAAATGACTTATCACACACACACACACACCCACACACTCCTGAAGTCACTGCTGAGATAAATGCAGCCAGCAGTGCTTCTCCATTGTGTGGGTTATAAGAAGTCTGTTTTTACAAAGTCAGTGTCTAGGGCCTTTGGTGAATGAGAACACCTGAAGTTGGAAGCATAGGGTCAAGTGTTATCAACCTGGAGGAGATAGTTGGGGCAGGAGAGTGGGTGAGATGACTCAGGTATGAGAGGTAGAGAGAGAGAAGTGCTCAGGTCAGAACCTTGCAGAAACACCTGCATAGTTCCTCTCAGCATCAGCCCCACCGCCGTCATCATCACTATCATCGTCCTCATCCTCACCACCATCATCATCACTATTATCACCACTATCATTATAATCATCCTTACCGTCATCATCATCACTATTATCACCACTATCATCATCCTCATCCTCACCACCATCATCATCACTATTATCACCACTATCATTATAATCATCCTTACCATCATCATCATCACTATCATCCTCATCTTCATCCTCACCATCATCACCACTATCATCCTCATCCTCATCCTCACCATCATCATCATCACTATTATCACCACTATCATTATAATCAATCATCCTTACCAGCATCATCATCACTATCATCCTCATCCTCATCCTCACCATCATCATCACTATCATCCTCATCCTCATTCTCACCACCATCATCATCACTATTATCACCACTATCATTATAATCATCCTTACCATCATCATCACCACTATCATCCTCATCTTCATCCTCACCATCATCATCACTATCATCATCCTCATCCTCACCATCATCATCATCATCACTATCATCATCATCATTATTATTATCATCCTTACCACCATCATCATCACTATCATCATCCTCATCCTCACCACCATCATCGTCACTATCATCATCCTCATCATTATTATTATCATCCTTACCACCATCATCATCACTATCATCATCCTCATCCTCACCATCATCATCATCATTATCATCATCCTCATCCTCACCATCATCATCCTCATCATTATTATTATCATCCTTACCACCATCATCATCACTATCATCATCATCATCATTATTATTATCATCCTTACCAGCATCATCATCACTATCATCCTCATCCTCATCCTCACCATCATCATCAGTATCATTACCATCATCATCATCATCATTACTGTCATCACCATCCTCATCATCATCATTATCACTATCATTATCATCACTTGACTTGGTACCCTGGAAAGTGAACCTTTGGTTCTTCAGGGAGCCAGTAGGTATATTCTATAATAATAGTACTAGTAATAAGAGCATATATACTTTCTTTAAAAAAAATTTATTTGTGTATTTATTTACTTACTTTGGCTGCGCCAGGTCTTAGTTGCGGCACGCGGGATCTTCGTCGCGGCATGCAGGCTTCTTAGTTGTGGCATGTGGACTCTTAGATGTGGCATGTGGACTCTTAGTTGCAGCACACGGGATCTTAGTTGTGGCATGCGGGATCTAGTTCCCCGACCAGGGATCAAACCCAGGCCCCCTGTATTGGGAGCGTGGAGTCTTACCCACTGGAACACCAGGGAAGTCCCAAGAGCATATATACTTTTTAATTGGTGTATAAATGTACTTTGCTTTGAGTCCTCACCACAACCTGGAAAATGGGGGTAGGTGTTTTATCCCCATTTTGCAGAGAAGGAAACTGAGGCTTAGAGAAGTTATTGACGTAGCTAGTGTGCGACAGAGTCTTCACTGGATCCCAGTCGGCCAAGCTCCTGAGAACTGGGCCCCTGCCCTGCACCATGCTGTACCTTGACTGTGGGGCCTCCACTTTACTGGGTGGCCAGCTCTTGGCTCTGCACTCCCATGAAGTTGCAACTCAGCCAGTCCCTCTAGAATTTAGGAAATGTCCTTTGGCTGCTTTCATGGACATCGCAGCAAAGAAACCCATTAGACATTTGGACTTGTGAGATTGGCCTTCAGGTGATATTGAGGGTGTTGATGATGAAGATGTTGATGAGGAACAAGGAGAGGGAGGAAAAGAAGAAGAAAGAGGAAGAGGAGGAGGAGGTGAAGAAAGTGATGATGAAGAACACAGTGATGAACATGGTGGTGATGATGATGATAATGGTGATTATGGTGGTGACGGTGGTGACCATGATTTAGATGGTGATAATTTTTGTTTTCTTTTATTGTTATTTTTTCAAACCCTGTGTCAAGGGCTGATGTTCAGTAGATTGCAGCAAGGGAGCTGCTCTGCTACTTATGAAACCCTGACCCAGAAGTAGGTCATCTTCAAATGGTTTACATTCCCCATGAATGTGTCTTGTAATGTGTCTTGTAATGGGTGAGGGGGCAGCCCCCTTTCCACCAGCACCCCTGTTTCCTGGGAAGAGGGGGGCTCCACACTGGGGCACGTGGTGGGGCCAGAGGGGAACTGGCTATCTGAGGCCAACTGGGGCCCTGCAGTGCCGCTGTATGGTTCTGCCTGTGTGGGATTCTGACTTAGAGGTCTTTAGTCATAATCCCACAGATGGTAGCTTCACCCCATTGGCCAAACACATGCACCAAAGATGGTGATCATAGTAATGATGCATAATAATAACGGCAGCAGCTTTGAGTACCTACTGTGTGCCAGGCTCTGTCTCATTGAATCCTCACAACAACTCTATCAGGTAGGTGCCATTATTCCCCCTATTTATAGATGGAAATCTGAAGTTTAGTGAGATTGAGTGACCTTCTTAAGATTCACACCCAGGACCCTTATAACCTGGCAAAGATTTATGTAATCATGGACAAAGCCTGTAACTTTTTTATCCTCTTCCTTTCTGAGTGGTTTGAGAAAACTAGAGATCTTTGTTGCCCGCAGAACTGACATTAGTCCCACTTCACAGATGGGAAAACTGAGGCCGATGAGGTTGGAGAGTCCACCCGGAGCCACTGCCGCTCCTGGGTCATCCCAGCCCTCTCCTCCCGAGCCCACTCTCATCCGGAGCCCACTCACATCTCCTGCTTTGGTTCTGCAGACCCAGCGGTGGCGAGGGCTCGGCTCCCTCTGCCGGAAGGTGTGCTGCGTGGCGCTCCCCCTGCAGCTGCTGCTGCTTCTCTTCCTGCTGCTGCTCCTCCTGCTTCCCGTCAGGGAAGAGGACCGCAGCTGCACGCTGGCCAACAACTTTGCCCGCTCCTTCACGCTCATGCTCCGCTACGACGGCCCCCCGCCCACCTAGCCCCCCGGCGGCGCTCGGGGGACTTTCTTCTCCAAACTTCCATGTGCCCCAGGCTCCTCCGGAGGACGCTGGGGAAACTGGAAAGAGGGGCAGGCCAGAGCCTGCCGGGCTGCATCCATGTAAATACTGTATTGATGTTCCCAGAACAAAATTACTTTTTCTACAGTGTTGTCTTAGTCTATTTATACTAAACATGTACTATGTGGGACTAGGGAATAATGCACAGCACTTTTATATGCTCTCTATGTAAATGCTCAGTATGTATGATTTCATATATGACCTCTATTTGTCTTTGGGAAAATTCCCAGCAGTGTTTTTGTCCAGTGGGATCTTGTGGCATTTTGGCCTTGGTCTGCAGTCAGCCCTGGAAAGCAGGAGCAATAGCAGGTCGCTTTCACGGCCACCTCCTATCCAGAAGCCAAGCCCTACACCCAGATGTTCATGAAGAGGACTCTGAGATGTCAGCATAGAAGAGCAACACTGGCCCCCACTCAGAGCCCAGTGACTCTTGCTTTAGGTACAATGAGGACAACCACGCTTGTCTGGTTTTTAGAATGACAGCAGATTAGATGCTGTGGATTAGAAGCAGGAAGGGTGCTGACCCCAGGCAGGCTCAATGGCAGCAATGACAAGTGACAAGTGATGGCGTGAAATTAAGGGAGGAAAAGAAGAACTCCAACAAGCAGACCCAGAAGTAAGACAGCACCGCAGAACGGGGACCTCAAGGAGCCCGAAGAGCCCAGACCGGTGATGAAGGGCCATGGTCGGGACAGTGCGTCTTCAGGGAATGGTTAGATCATGCCACGTGTTCTCCGCTCTGTTCAGGGAGAAAATGAAGGAGAGGAAGCTTATCGTTAAGCTCTCCACGCAGACAATGATGAGCACATTCTGTGTGTAGCCCCCACCTGACAGTGCCGGGGACGATGCGTCACCTCCGTTGCTCTTAAGCTGAGTTTTTCATCATCTACGACTCAGGCTGAAGGGACAGAGGGCAGCATCTGCCACGCCAGGGACCAGAGATCGAGGGTCCAAGGTAGAGAGTGGAGGTCCGCCGTGGAGCTCAGCCTGTCTGAAGGGCTCTCCCTCCTCCTCCCAGAAGGGACTTTGGAGAGAGGTGGGTCCTGTGTCCCACAGATGTGCCCACAAGGGACCCAGGGGCCAGGCGCCCCACCAGGCCCCCTCCGCAGGGGCTGGGCAGTGGGGCCCATGAACCACCTGGGCCCTGAGGCTGGAAATACATCCCTTCCTCCCCAAGGAATTCTGGAATGGTTCCTAAGTGCTTCATCACTGGATCATATTTTCCCTAAATCAACACTAAATTTTCCTTTTTTAAAAAATGCTTAGTTCCCACTCTTTACAAATTGATTTTGTCTGTTCAGCTACGCATAGGAGACCAAGAGGGGATGCCTGAGGCCTTGGAAATCACAGTGTTATAGGCCAAGAAAGACCTTTAAACAGAGGGGAAACCGAAGACCCAAGAGGGTCCAGACCCCCAGCACGTGCCGCTCCCCCCTGCTCTCTGGAGCACACGGACCCGTCCTTTCTAGCGCAAGCCCAGCCTCAGCACAGCTCTCAGTGCAGGGACCCAGGTGGCCCTGTAACTAGGAAGAGCTGGACATCCACAGGGCAGGAAAACAGTGTCACTGAGAAGGGCTCTCAGCGCTGACTCAGAAAGCACACTTTTCTCCAGATATTCAGAAACCAAGCCACAAAGCCGTTCTCCACAGGCGATCGCTTTACTGGAAAATCAGGGTCTGTGTGAACCAAGACCTCAGGCCCAGGCAGCTGAGCCCAGATGCCCACTGGGTTGCGTTGGTCCAGCCCAAGAAGGTCAGCGCTGTGGCCAGGGCCTTTGAACATCTCCTCTCCCACTCTCCCACTTCACAGCGAGCAGGCAGCGGCCCAGAGAGGGGAAGCAACTTACCCACAGCCACACAGCAAGAGGTGACCAAGGCCAGAGTTGAGCCTGGTCACCGCTACTCCCAGGTGGCGCCCTGCTCGCTGTCGCCCCAACCCCCACCCCCATCCGTAACTTCAGAAAGAAAAGGCTCAAAGGATGTGAACACAGTTGTGTCCTGCGTGTGGGCTCGGGGGAGAAGTGTAATGTGTGGGCTGGTGGGTGGGAGTGTCTGCGTATATTTTTTAAACTTTGACAATGATGCCATAGAGCTTGTTTGCATAACTTTTTTTAAAAAAGAGAATTGATATTTTCATTACTTTCACATAAATGCGGTTCCGATATGATATAACCATCATTCACTGGTGCTTTTCAAGTGGTGTCATCTCTTGCTTAAAGTGGGTGCAGACAACTGTGATTTTTATGACTTTCTAGCTTCCTGAGCACCAACCTCGAAGAGCTTTAACGTGCCTTTTGAGAAGGGTGTCGCAGTGGGACCTTCGTGTGTTTATTTTTCCTCTGTCCCCCAGAGTGAGAGAGATGGTAAGAAGTGTGAACATCACTGCCCAGCCCAGGGGTGTGTGCGTGCGTGTGTGTGTATGTGTGTGTGAGAGAGAGACAGAGACAGAGAGAGACAGAGAGAGAGAGAGGAGGGAGACAGAGGAAGGGGGAGGGGGAGGGGAGGAGGAAGGGAGAAACACAGGTGAGCCTTACCAAAGCTGCTGTGACCCTACTTAGCTGTCTCTCGCTCCCCTGATGAGGGACACCCCTCCCCCAGGGTGGCCACGTCTGGGGCGGTGGGGAGATGGGGAGAGGTCCCTGCTTGCTCTGTGGATCCCGAGATGCCAGCGGCTTCCTTTGAAGTCTGTTACCTGAGTGTCTGTCACTGGTGGCAGCACAGTGACCCCCAGCAAGCCTCTTGTGTTCCCAGCCCAGTCGGGATTGCACCCTGATTCCCTCTCTCATGGGAACTCAGCTAATGGAGTGGCGGCTCTGCCTGCTTCTCTCACCCCAGTAGGATTGTCACCCGTCTGGGTCAGCAAGAGGAGAGGCGGTCAGGCCATGAGCTGTGAGCACAGGCCCAGCATTAAATACATGGGCCCTACTTTTCAGGAGCTTTCCCAGAAGCCCCACCCAGACACTTCTGTCGACATCTCATTGGTCAGAACTGTGTCACATGGTTCCTCTGCATCTCTCAGGAGTCTGGAAACACATCCTCCAACAAAATGGGCATCTCTTAGCGAAAAGGAGGAGTAGAGTGGATTGGGGTGGCACTTAGGTGTCTCGGCCCCAGTCATCCTGACCCTCCGTGTCTTGGTCTCCTGCTCTGTCAGCAGAATTTGGGGGCGTTCGTCATTGAGGGGTGAAAATGACCTTCCACCACTGCCCCCACCTGCCTCCCCAGGTGACGGGGGTCCCTGAGTTTTTCAAGACCCTCTCCCTCCCCAAGGTGTCACAGCCATTCCCTCCACACTCAGGACACTTCTAGGTCCACCTTCTTGCAAGACTTGGGAACAGGTAAATAAACCAAAATAAATCCAGTGCCCTTCTTGGCCAGAGTGTGTGCAGGGGCAACCCCCCACGCGCCACCCCGTCCTGGCCGTGTAGGCTCAGGGATAAGCTTTTTAACACTTGTGTGTCTGCATCCAGCCCAGGAAATTTATAGTTGCTTTAATTTCTTCTGGAGCATGAGTTACTCCTGGGTGCAAATCCTGGAAAGAGAGGCTCTCTTGAGCGTTTCCAGGCTGCTCCCCTTCTCCCCATTTTCCAGCAAACCGCTGAGGCCTGGAAAGGGAACGTGGGAGGACACAGCCACAGGTGGCTCCCAGGGTCTGACTGACGGAGCCTCCGGCAGAGGAGCGGATTCAAAGGATTTAAATCATCATTTCTCCCTCGGTTTCAATTACAAGAGAAAGGCCTTCTATTCGTCAAAGTAAGCAAAAGGGGGAATTCATTTTTAAAAGGAAATTAAAAAGACAAAAGCTCATGGTTTATAAACAGATCTTAAATCAGAGCACCCAGAGCCTGAAAGAACAGTCAGCCAATTCAGCATCCTCCAATGCCTGCCTTTTGGTTGTCATGGTAATGTGACAGCTGCTTACAGGTTGGTACCCAACCAGCTTGCCCAGACAGGGGACAGTAATCATACAGAGCAACCTCAGTTTCCCCAAGGGTCCCAGGCTTCCTTTCAGGAATGCTTACTTCTACGCTCAGCAAACAGAGCACAGGGTGGCAGCCCCGCTTCCTATTCTGATGGAAATGGGAGGGAAGAAACAAACTGAGGACCCGCCAGATGGCCCTGACTCCTTCCAAAACCCTCGCCATGGAATCATGGTCTTGTTTTTAGATGCTGAAACCAGAGCACAGAGAGGGTTAGCAACCTGCCTAAAAGCAACCAGCTTGTGAGTGAGTGGTTGATTTGGGACTTGTACCCCGGGATGATGGGCTCCAGGCCTCTCCGTGGAACTTCAGCCTCAGCTACTTTTCTTTCCTTGGCAGGCCTGGGCTGCTGCTACTTTGGCAGCCGGTTAGCTAGTTGAGGGTAATGTTCCAGAGGAGGGGTTGCAGGGCTTCTCTCTGATGCCCACTCCCCCAGAGAGCTGACAACACCAGGGTGATGTGCCGGGGGACAGACACAGGGTGCTTACCATCCCCTGGAAAAACAGAAATAGACCTCCTCTTGCAGGGCAGCTTGAGGGCAGAGTTGGCTTTGGGATGTCGCTGCCTGTAGAACCGTTCTGATTCCTTCCACTGGAGAAAAAAAGAGGCATTTCTCTCCAGAGGCAGTGGCCTTGCATGTTCTAGAGTTTTACAGGCAAGGAAGAAGTGGACAGAGGAAGTTTTGTGTGAATGTGGTGTGTGTGTGTGTGTGTGTGTACACGTATATGTGCATGTGTGCATGTGTACTACGTGTTCATCTCCACCCAGAAGCACAGCTACGCAGCCCTTGTTTCCAGCCCTGGGCTTCCGGGCAACAGATATCACCAGCCTGTGATCTCTGGGAACCTCAGGGTGACCATGCTGGACCCAGGATGTTTCCCCTGATTCTGGCATTTTATGCCTCTTATGGAAGCAACTGGTTGTTCCCCCTGCTGTTCTCCACACAAAGGGAAGGTCAGCTGACCCCCGAGATCTCTGCCATCTGGAAACTCCCTCAGGCTGGTTTGGAAACGATGCCCTCCCTTTTTCTCTGGCTGGCATACAACCTGCTCTTAGAGGAGGACTTAGCTAAGTGGGTCCTAATTTGCCCATTTCTCTCTTGCTCTGTGTGTCTGTGTGTTTTAGAAACCAGTGATGTTCAAAGATGCTAAAAACCCAGGAAATGATCATTTAACAGCTTGCAGATAAACATATCTTGGTTTCTGTACATTTTTCTGCTCTCAACCACTATTTCTTAAAACATTTATAATCTAAATATATGTGAATGTGCAATTACTAGCTCTACATTCTCTTTTCATTTATGTTTGATTTTGTAGGACTCCACTGAGGAAGTGTCAGCTTTTATTCTTTTCATTTGCTTATTTATATTCATTCATGTTTTCTTTCAGAAAATGTTTAAGGCAAGATTTGAATGTATACACGCTCAACACAATAATTGTGAGGGTAGAAATAACCTGTTTATTGATGTACACAATCTATTTTTAACCAATAAATGGATTGGCTAGTTTTAAAAGATGCATCCAGAATCAAGAAAGAGAGAGAGAGGGAGAGGGAGGGAGGGAGGGAGGGAGGAAGGAAAAAAGGAAGGAAGGAAGGAAGGGAGAAAGGAAGGAGGAAAGAAACTAGTGATGTTCACAGAATTTGTTGAGCACCTAAGGTACCAGAAGCAGGAAAAATGGCAAGTTTCCAGCTTTGGAGGAATGACCACTTTCCCCTCCATTTCAAGCCCAAAAGACCAGCCCTCTCATCCCAAAGCAGGTGAGCCTGGTGGATTGGTTAGTTTGTCTCGTCACCCCTCTAAAGGGAGGGCTCAGGAACCAGAAGGCACCACACTTCCTCAGAACCCCACCTGGAGGCATCCCTGCGTCCCTGCAGTCTATCTACTGTCAGTCAAGTCCACAGAGGCCAAGTCAGCCCATCTTTGCTCTTGAAGACCTGGTGACACTAACCTAGTACTGACCAGCTAGCTATTCATGTTGGCTGGACTGGTCTGGTTAATGCACGGTGAGCCAGGCGAGGGCATGGTGGAGAGTGTGTGTGTGTGTGTGTGTGTGTGTGTGTGTGTCTGTGTGTCTGTGTGTGTATGTTGATGCTGTGTCCGTGGGCTTTGTTGTCAAAAGCAAACTGAATTTTTGTCATTGTTTAAAATGTTCTATTATGTAAACAGTAGACACAGGGACCATATCCACTCCCATCGTATTATTTGTGATTGTAAAACACACATTTGCAATAAGTTAAGCTTTCTGGGAAGGCAAGCAGAGTGGGAGCCAAATAACTGTCTTGGAACATGTGTGTATTATCTTGGTTCATATCAAGTCCAAAGCCGGCCGAGAACCTTCCCTGCCTTCCCTGCTCGGGAGGGAGGGACTCTAGTTTCTTGTCAGTGCTGTGTTTTAAAGTCACGTGAAGTTTTCATCCCCTTTCTGTTGTTCAAGTTGGAAATAGCCATGTTCTCAAAGATGGTTTGACGGTTTTGCTATTGCTTTATGTTTCCTAAAACGTATCTACTTTATGTTTGGAAATAAAAATCTCTATTTTGGCCTATGAAACATTGTGTGGTTTGGAAGTTCTTTTTCTGAGGGAAAAGGGTTTGTCTGAAGAGGTTATAAGCAGAAAGATGCCATGTGGCTAAGGCCGACTCGTTAAATTATGACTTCCGGGCAGAACGGAGGCCCGGTTTTTTCAGCGGTTGAACTCAAGGCAATTGTGTCTCTCAATCCAATGTGAGCATCAAATCACCTGGGAAGCATCTTCATAAATTTTTCCAGCATCTCCCCAGACCTCCTGGGTCACAGTCTCAGGGGTGAGGGCAGGCCAAGCAAATTTTGGAAATTCCAAAATGCGTTCTGAGTAGAGAGATGGCCCCAGACAGATCCAGGCAGCGGGGAGGTAACAGGAGGCCCGTCTGACACTTTGCTCCCACACCCCTCCCCAGATCAAAACCCCACTGTGATGGTTTGTTTAACAAACTGTTCTTAGGTTTGGGGATCTGGTTTCCCAACTGACAGTGCATTGGAAACTGCAGCAAGGGGACAGCAGAATCAGGAGAAGGGGAGTCCCATGCCCAGGTTCGAGGAAAGGTCTAAGAAACCAGCACGTGAACCCAGTTAAGGAAGGCTCCTAACTAGGGCCCTGGCTTGCCAAGAAAAGGAAAATTTAGGTCCAGAATCTGCTGACAAAGGCACGGATGTGTACTCTTCAGTCTAGAACACGTTCCATGAGAAGGATTTAAAACAGAAAGGGTCTGCCGCTTGCATAATGTATTCCCCAAATTAAAAAAATCTGCCATTGTTTTAATAATGCATGTAATACTTTTTCTGATCTGTTATCTTAAGAAAACTTCCTCACCTTTTGGGAGGAGAGAGAGAAGGACGCCTCAGGCGAGAAGTGATGTGTCTGCAATCCCTTACCCCTAAAATGCTGGGATAAGGTAGAACAATGTTCTAGACTCTGCTTCAGCCTAAGCGGCATCCAGAACTGTGAGTGAGAAAGACTTGGAACTTTCTAGATTCAGGATCAGGTTCCACTGCACATGCCCTGGAGTTCGACATTGTTGAAATCACTAGCTGAGGTTTTTTTTTCCTTCATCTTAACACACCTTACTTTAAATTTATTTTTTTCTTTTTTAAAAAATTTTTATTGAAATATAGTTGATTTACAATGTTGTGTTAGTTTCAGGTGTCCAGCAAAGCGATTCCATTATAATACATACATATATATACACACACATATATTCTTTTTTAGATTCTTTTCCATTATAAGTTATTACAAGATATTGAGTATAGTTCCCTGTGCTATACATCTGAGTTTTTGAGTTGGTGGAGTAGCTCTGCAGACAAAGATCAAAGGATCTGACTGCAGCAAGAACAACGTTTGTTTGCTACAAGGAATTTACAGCTGGAAGAAGGGAGTCACCAGGCATCTCAGGACCATTGACTAAAGTCTCAGCGTAATACCACATGCCCTCAAAGAATGCTTGTAGTCGTATGGCCGGGGATACG
This sequence comes from Balaenoptera ricei, assembly GCF_028023285.1. NCBI lineage: Eukaryota > Metazoa > Chordata > Mammalia > Artiodactyla > Balaenopteridae > Balaenoptera > Balaenoptera ricei. The sequence continues at coordinate 178,907,125 of NC_082640.1, read as the reverse complement.
GAGGCCCCTCCCTCCTAATTAGTTGTCCAAAAAAATAAAGCATATCCTCTGAAGGAAGACAGGACTTTGCCTGCTGGGGTCCTTTGCCCCTTAGGTGAATATGGAATTGGTCATGGTGTTGCGGATTTTAAGCTTTAATTCGTATAATGGAATAGTGTGCCGGGTATCGTCTATGGTAACTAAGCACGGTGTACATGTTTATTTCTACAACAGAGACATCAAATCTTGGGTCAGAAACTTCAAGTGTTAAAACACTGACTCAGTGGGAAAACTAGATTCAGTCTCCTTCGTTTTAATTTCGCACCTTTGGGGGAATCCAACCCACTGTGAAAGTTATATTAAACACACATACGGTTTCTAAATCTTTACAGAGCTCTCTCTCCTACTCCTGGCTGGGTGATTAACTCATTTTTATGACTATGGATTTTTTTTTTTTTTTCACAACCAGGCATGCTATGGAAGTAATTATCTTACCTCCGTTTTCATCTGTGGCTTCCAAGCCCAGCCGTGACATGTTTAATAGGAGAGATTCATCATCTTTCGTGGAAACCCCTTGGTGGGAACATTACTCAGCTACTTGGCCTTGGCCTTTTCTGTCACTGTCTCGCCAACCCTGGCTCCAGCCGCTCCTGCAGTGACCTTTCTCCACTCTGCTTCTCCCAATCGTGCATCAAGAGGGGCCACTTGTTTGAGGCTTCCATCGCTGGGATTTTGTACGGCCGTTGCCCTCTGGCATGCATCTTGGTCCCTGCTCCCGGCTCCCACTTGGTCTTCACTGTGGCTTCTGCTGCCAGTTTCTAACAGGAGGGCTCCTCTACCAATGGGCATCAAGGGAAATTGTTCCAAATTGTCCTGCTGCACAGCCCCTCTCACTTGGAGAGTGCGTGGTTCCCGTCCTCCAGCATCTGCAAATAACGGAGGCCCTTCTGCTTTGGAATGAGGTGATGGGAAGACAAAAAGTAAAAATTTTTAAAAAAGGAAGCCAAATGGAATTTAGTATCCTGGACTGCATCCTAGAACAGTCAGAGGTCATTGGCCAAAAACCCGATGAAATGCAAATGAAGTCTGCAGCCCTGTTAGTAAATCTGTGCCAGGGTTAATTTCTTGGTTTTGACACATGTCCCATGGTGACGTGAGATGTGAGCCTTAGAAGAGATCAGGTGAAGCGTGTATGGGAACTTTGTGCTCTTTTTGCAATTTTTCTAAAGTTTTTCCAAAATAAATTTTTTTTTTTTTTTTAAAGTTACTTGCCTTTCTTTTATTTATTTATTTATGGCTGTGCTGGGTCTTCGTCTCTGTGCGAGGGCTTTCTCCAGTTGTAGCAAGCGGGGGCCACTCTTCATCGCGGTGCGCGGGCCTCTCACCATCGCGGCCTCTCTTGTTGCGGAGCACAGGCTCCAGACGCGCAGGCTCAGCAATTGTGGCTCACGGGCCCAGCCGCTCCGTGGCATGTGGGATCTTCCCAGACCAGGGCTCGAACCCGTATCCCCTGCATTGGCAGGCAGACTCTCAACCACTGCGCCACCAGGGAAGCCCCAAAATAAATTTTATTTTTCAAAACATAGATTTTTATGGCCTTGGAAAAAAAATATGAGTGCTCGTTTTTGCCCTTAACTTGCCCCCTTAAAATAGGGTGAATCTGTTCTCGGAGCAGGATTGGAGTCAGTCTGATCTATGTTTGGCTCCCAGCAGCCGCATCTCCAAGACAATGGACCTTGAGAAAGTTCTTCAGTCTTCCTGAATGATTCAAAGGGATATGGTTGTTCACAAGGATGAATTCACCAGGATGAATGAGACAGTCCTGAAGAGCTTGCACAGGGCTTGGCACAGAATAAACACAACAGTGGGAGCTACTTATTCAACTCCCATCCCAGCGGCTTCCTCAGTCATGCTAGGCAGGTTCAGAAGAAGTGTCCTGTTTTAGCCATCTGAACTTGGAGTTTCTAGACTACTTAGTTTGATCCCAAAGTACTGCCTTGCAAGCACCGCTAGGGGTTTGGGGTGTCCCCTGTGGGCTTGCAAGTGTCCTGGGGATACTTGTTGGGGGAGATTCTAGAATCAGTCAGGGTTCAGTTGCAGACAACAGAATCCACTCTAACTAGTCTGAGAAAAGGATTTATTATGAGGTGTTAGGTGGCTTACAAAATTGTTGGAAAAGATTGAAGCAGTAGGCTGTAGTCTGAGACTCCAGGAATAACTCTGGCCCTACGGCCACTCTGCCTCTTCCATGAGGCAGAAAGGGGCCCTCCCCATGGTAAGAAGCTGCCAGACCAAGAAACCGCTGAGTGAAGAGTCTCCTTGTCTCCACGGCCATCCTCAGCAGCAAAACAAATACCCCATGTCAGGCTGTCTCCTCGGTGCTTCCCTTCCATCCTGAGAGTTGTGCGGGAGAACCTGAGTGGGTGAAATCTGGGTCACATTTGGAATTGGCAGCGAAGGAGTCAGGAAATGTCATTTTAGCTTTACCCTTTCTGCGTTACAGGAAGGCATCTTGCAAGGAGTTTAATGAGCGATGAATGAGCAAAATCCATTCGATGCCCCGCAGTCCACCCCTCTGGAGACTTAGTGTCTGTGCACACTCCCATTTCCATACCTAAACTTCCAAAGAGAAACCACAGCACGAATAATAAGATCACATTCCATGTAATGGAGCTACCTCTGTACAAACAGGTACATGCATAGCAGCGTGTCACTGGTCAGCTTTTTTATTTCTACGCTCTATCAGTTTTCTTCAGTTTCATTCACAATCGTGACTTGATGTCCTGAAGTCTGCAAATTAAATTAAAAGTTTAAGCACCCCCGTCCCTGCCACCATGCCCACGTGATTCATGAGTGGGCACCGGGGTAGCTGGGGAAAGAGACTGTGTGACGTCCACGGGATGGACTGCCTTGTCCACCTATCAGGGACCTCTTCTTCATGGACAGACTTCTGGTGAAAGTTTCTAGATACCACCCACACTCTTACACCCGAGATCCACTCCGAAAGGGCTACCCACAAATCTCTTCCTTAAGCCTCTTTGTTATCAATCCCTAATCTCATTCTTTTCAAGCCCTTGATCATCCTTAAGTCAAGTTAAGAATTAAGGAAAGAATATTTAAGGAAAGAATGTGATTGAACTCCTACCAAATGTCAGGTATAAATGCGAACAAAACACTAACTTCCTGCCTTCCTGGAGCTTACTTTCTAGTACAGGCTGCTGCCCACCAATCCATGTAAATCTGTACTCCCAGCCACTTCTCCCAGGCAAAATGGACCACAAAATGGTGCAGCTGAAACATGTGTGTGGGGCTCTCCCTTCCCCACTATCTTTCATCACCAGCCTTCAGCAGGGTTATAATCCTATAGAACTATACCTCTGGCTGGTTCCATCATATCATCCAAGGCCAAACTCTTTACTCCAAAGATAACTGGTCATACGGGCCTCCAGGTGAGGCCACAGGGGTGTGGGTTGAGGGAGAGAGGGCTGTGCAGATGTAGGTGCCCTGGGGTGTGAATCACACGTGCATTAGGCTCATAGGGGGACCAAATTGGACAGTGGACAAGGACTTCGGGCCTGGACACTCATCCAGCAACTGGACAATGGCATTGGGGTCAGACATTGTGTGACGGATCCGTGGGACAAGCAGCTGGCGGGCTCATGACCACCTGAGCACCGCCTCGCCATGGAATTTCTCTCCATTGACTCATCCTGTGCTGCGGAGATGCAGCCCCTCCTCTGAAAACACTCCATGATAGAGTCTCCTACACCAGGGGCCCAACCTCCCAATTCCAAAAGCCAATCTGTGACCGTTGTTTTGCACCTTCTCACGCAACGCCCACCCTTGTTCTTTGTTCCCTGTTCCCATCTCTCTTCCACTGGCTCTGACCCTGTTGTCTTTGGTCCAGTTTCTGGTTCCATAAATTCAGATTCGTCTGTCTATTTGTTCTGACGCTTATATCCTCCAAAACAGGGGCTACCCTGAGAGTCAATTTCGGTTAATGATTTTTAAATTTTTAAGTGGTTATCTGTTTAAATGGTTATGTAAGTACCTACATAGTATCTTCAAGTTTGTCTCTTAGCCTGTTAAATTCTAAAATATTTCCCATTTGGCAATTTAGAGAAGCATTTGTCAACTCACGCTTATGGTATTCCTTGCACAATTTCCCACCCAGCCCCTCCTTGTATCTGAGCTGTTCACCCCCGCCAGTCCCACCCAGGTCCTTCCGTAAGACCAGCTCCCTGGCAGGCTGGCCCTGACCCCCCTGAAGGGGATCAGGGAGAAAGCACATTGGATCGGGCATCGGGAGAAATTGCTTCCAGCCCCAGCGATGGCCACCAACTTGCTTTGTGACTCTTGGCAACTCAAGTTGCCTCTCTGCTCCTCGGATTCCCTCACTGTCAAGTGGGGATTTGGGTGTGAATGATTCTGGAGATCGCCCATGGCAATCTCTTCAAACCATCCTTCACATCATCACAAGGAACACGCGGAGAGAACAACGCACCAGGCAGGGTCCAGAACCTCCGGATGGAACCCACGATTCATCCTTCATGCCGGGGCCGTGGACGATGAGCCACGCAGGCGCACATGTACACACACACACACACACACACACACACACACACACGCTACACACCCTTGATACATGCACACACTTGCACATATACGCCACACACACCTGCAGGCAGCATACACATACCACACACGCACCAAACACATGCCTAGATGCACACGTACACTCACACCACAAACAGACACATACAGATGCAGACACACACCACGCACAGAGGCACACACCACACCAACAGATGCACAGACCCACATGGACACACATGGCTTTTCATGGGTCGTTAAAGTGGGAACCCCACCGCAGTTCTGGGGCACATTCCTGGGGGGAGCCCTCCTTGACTCTCAGCCCAATTAAGTCAGTTCTTCAAGAAACCAGAAAATTAAATTTGGGGCCATTTCTCTGTTCCAGATATTGTGCATAATTTGAGGATGACTCTGGTCAAGGAAAAGAGAATGAATGGACTTCTGTCTCTTTTTTTAAAACTGGGCTTGAAAAGAAAAACACTGCTGTGTGGACTAAGGAGCGTTTTGGTGGGCGAGGTCCGGAGGGCTGGGTCCCGGAGCCATCAGAGCCGTGAGCACCCGCCAGCTTGCCTGCTGGGGTCGGGGATGGGGGTCAGAAGCGCAAGGGCTATAAAGAAAGAGATTGCATTTAATTAAAGAAACATCTTACAATCATGATTTTGCTGAAAGGTATGTCCAATCCCGACCAAAGGCTCAAGGGGCCAAACACAAAACGTGTAGTCAGATTGCTAGAAAACCTCCCACAAGTTATATTTTAACCCGTGTCAAAACCCCAATTGACGCAGGAGTTGGGGAAGTGAGGGAGGGAGGCCTTTATTTGATGGGTCATGCATACCAGGCTTAATAAAATGAAAATGAAATAGTCACATTTTGCTTGACACTTTTACACACATTATTTGGTTCTTCCAAAAGACGTCAAAGGTATTATTGTGTTTAACCCCGAAGACTGTTTATTGGGTATAAAAGAAAGAACAAGACCTTAAGGTTAACAGGGCAGAACTGGAGAATCTTGGACAAAATCTCTTAGCCCAGAGGTATCTGATAGGTTACTTGAATGACTGCCCAAAGCACTGTGTTAAGAAGGGCTCTGAGGGTGTAATTAAGCAAAGAGCTCCAAGATCTCATGGAGAGGTCTACCATGGTGGGGGTGAAGGGGGTTAGTTATGGGAGGGGATGGGGGGACTCATATTTGCATTCTTTTCTTAAGCCTTAGTTTCTTTACCTGTAAAAGTGAAGGGATTGCCCTCAATCTGGCCTCATAAACTCACGTGCAGAATCCAGACAGGAAGCCCAAGTGAGAGACTAAACAAAGTGTAAAAGATGTCGTGAAGGAAGGTTTTGGGGACTCTGTCCGGTTGTTGTCATGTGGGTATGCAAGCTTTGGGTCCCTGAGTCTGACAGTTTCGAGATCATTCAAGATTTCAGATTTTAATGTTTAAAAAGAAATACAATTTTTAAGTGGCAATTAATCTGAATACTTAAAAAATACCTGTGCAAACTGTGTGTGTGTGTGTGTGTGTGTGTGTGTGTGTGTCTTTCATCTGGATGTGGCCCCAAGACTTCACTTTGCATCCTTTGGTCTAAATAGTCCCAAAGATTCCTTTTAGTTCAAAACTTCTAAAAGTCTGTGGAATGCAGATCCACAGACCATGTGCATGTGATACGTTTCTCAGTGGACCCATTGTTCTAAACCTGGTCCCTCATCCACTTGGCCTGAGATCAATTTGAGCACCTACTACGTGCCCATCACCAAGCTTTTACATACATTATTTCACTCCAGCTTTACAATGGCTCTTCCAGCTAGCTTCTCTCTCGTTTTTTGTGACAGAAGGCACAGGCTCAGAGAGGTTACAAATTTGCCTAAGGTTGCACAGCACATAACAAAATTAAAATTTACTCCTTGGTGATTTTTCAAGCTTTTGGGTTTTTTGGGTGGAAATTCCCTGACATAGTCAGCACTAGTGGAAAAACACTCTTTGATAACTAGCACAAAGCTAGCAAGGACTTGAACGCAATGTCGCATCCAGATGCACTGTGCGTTTCCGGTGCTCAGAGGATTGTAACTTGAGCCTCTTCAGTGAATATCCCTGTAGGCGTTATCAGGGCTGGGCGGGTACCAGGGGCCCCTGGGCAAGCAATCCCTTGGCTGCCTTCCAGCCCATAAATTGTCCTAAACGGCCTCCTGGTTTTGGCTGTTGGTGGAAGGTGGGAGACATAGGGAGGCCCTGAAAGGCAGGATCTTTCCCATCTGTTCCACATTACGATGCTGTGAAATATTTCACGCTCTCCATTGTCCCAACAAATAAAAGCAGAACTAATCTTTTTAAGGTTCCTTGACTGACATCACTGGTGATTAAGCAATGTAGTTATTTTCCCATAACTGAAGAGGACCGGTTCTTCAGGAGGTTTGGAAAGAGAATAGGCTCTCACCCACAAAGCTGAGTGGGAAGCCTCTCGATGCTGACAAGGTAGAATAAAATGACATCTGTAGAGATGGGGGTGGGGATGAGAGAAGCTTTGCAATTGTTTCAGCCTTGGAGATGAGACTTCGAGGAGACAAAAGACTTTCTGGATGTCCATCCATCCGTCCATCCATCCATCCATCCAGCCAGCCTTTTATCCCCATTGCTGGAAGGGGCCCACAAGCCAAGGGATGCACATGGCCTCTAGAAGCTAGAAGAGGAAAGGAGTTGATTCTCCTCTAGAGCCTTCAGAAGGAACACAGCCCTGCTGACACCTTGATTTTAGCCCAATTTTCAAACTTACTTTTAATTTTAGTAAGATTATTAAGCTAACTATTAAGATTAAAAAAATCTGTCTTGGGCTTCCCTGGTGGCGCAGTGGTTGAGAATCTGCCTGCTAATGCAGGGGACACGGGTTCGCGCCCTGGTCTGGGAAGATCCCACATGCCGCGGAGCAACTGGGCCCGTGAGCCACAACTGCTGAGCCTGCGCGTCTGGAGCCTGTGCTCCGCAACAAGAGAGGCCGCGATAGTGAGAGGCCCGCGCACCGCGATGAAGAGTGGCCCCCGCTTGCCGCAGCTAGAGAAAGCCCTAGCAGAGAAACAAAGACCCAACATAGCAATCAATCAATCAATAAATAAATCTTTAAAAAAAAAAAAAAAATCTGTCTTATTTTAAGCCACCAAGTATGTGGTAGTTTGTTACAGCAGCCATAGGAAAGTAAATCACAACCTCACAGGAGCATTAAGTGACCTAATATATAAAAAGCACAGTGCGGGCTTCCCTGGTGGCGCAGTGGTTGAGACTCTGCCTGCCAATGCAGGGGACACGGGTTCGAGCACTGGTCTAGGAAGATCCCACATGCCGCGGAGCAGCTGGGCCCGTGAGCCACAATTACTGAGCCTGCGCGTCTGGAGCCTGTGCTCCGCAACAAGAGAGGCCGCGATAGTGAGAGGCCCGCGCATCGCGATGAAGAGTGGCCCCCGCTTGCCACAGCTAGAGGAAACCCTCGCACAGAAACGAAGACCCAACACAGCCAAAAATAAATAAATAAATAAATTAATTAAATCCATGAAAAAAAAACAAAAAATAAAGTGTACCCTGCTGATAAATAATAGATCAGAAGTTTAAATCCTTGTCTACCGATGTTCAAACACAATGTCATTAAAAAAAAAAAAAAAAAGCACGGTGCCTGACACATAGCAAGTGCTCAAAAAATAGTTTCTCTTGTTTTTATTGTTACCACTTTTAGGACGTGCTGTCCTCCAAGGAGCACTCAGCCTAGTGGGGGACAAGAGCACATGCATAACTTGATAAGACCTGGATAAACGGAAGATAAAGAGAAGCCCTGAGGGTGAGTAAGCGTTGCTGCCTGAGACTAGCCATGGGAGCTCCGGGGCTACAGAAGGGTGAGGGGGCGCCTTATCCTCTTATCCTAATGTCATGGGTGATGCCTGAGCATCTTAGCCTGATCCAGAGCAGCTCGCAGGCCTGATGGAGAAAAGAACTCTTCATACTCTGCGGGGGGGCTTCTTTCTGGGCAAAGCATCCTTCCACACTCCCTGCAGTTTACAATGCATTCCCTCATGCGCTGACATATTTAAATCACCTTTAATCCTCAAAATAATCCTCTCTTGTTTCCTAAGCACTATTTTTGTTTCAAAGTGGAAATAACACGTTTTTTTTCTGATTAAAAATGTAATGCATGATCATGGAAACAAATCTGGTAGACAAAGAAGGTGCAGTTCTGTTATTTTCTAAAACAATACTCGCTATAGATGGATTGAGTGTCCCAAATCATCACTCTCCCTCTATCCTCTCCCTCGGGCATGTCACTTATCAGGACCCTCCCACTCCCACGCTGGCTGGGTTGCCGTCCATGCCTTGGTTCTCAGCTTGGCCAGGTGACTTGTTTTGACCACTGGGATGGTAGCAGACGCGATGGTAAGCAGAGGCCTGAAGTACTTGAACCTCTGCCATCTCCGCGGGAACGTGCCTAGGCTAGCCAGCTGGAGGATGAGAGTCTTGCGGCCAGGGTCCCGCGTGGTTCCAGCTGACAGTCAGCTGACATTGGGCCTGTGAGTGAGCCTAGCCAAAACCAGAAGGACCACCCAGCTGAGCCCAGTCTAAGTCACTGACCCCACATATGCACCGACTGTATAAATGCTTATTGTTCTGAGCAGTTGGAGCTGGGGGATAGTTTGTCACATTCCATTACTGTTGTAATAGATGATACAGAATAATAATTACAACAACTACCAATGATGTGTACTGAGGACTTATTATATGCTGGGCTGGGTACTAAATCCTTTTGAAACATCAGTGTTTCTTACTGACACACCTGGGTGATAATCACCTAGAAGCTTGTCAGAATGTCCCAGAGCCCCAGTTTAGTCTTACTTAATGAGAAAACAAACAAACAAACAAAACCTAAGGGGCCTGGGAACCTGCATTTTAACCATCTCTCCCTTTGATTCTTGTGCACCCTGATGTCTGGGAACCATTAACACTCATCATCAGCTCATTTCAGCTTCACAGCCTCCCCACAAGGCAGAGATTCTCATGCCCATTTTACAGACGAGGGAAGTGAGGCTCAGAGAAGTTACTTTTGCGAGTTTGAGGTGGAGCCAGAACTTGAACCCAAGTGTCATGACAGTCAAAGGTAGGCTCTCCATCAGGCAGCACACACCACCATGGGGTGGCTCTGTGCAGCCCCGCCCTCTGCCTGACACTCTGGGGGCCGCCCCTGGGGACCAGGGATCAATGTTGTTCTGGGTCCCCCTGAAGCTGGGCCTGCTCTGGGCAGAGGTAAGAAGTGTCAGGGGATTGATGAAGTTGGCTTTCTTTACTGAACTGGAAATCGCTGTTAAATAAAAGCATAAATGTTTAATTACCTACCGTGACTACTCTTTGCATAACAATTTGGGGTCCAGATTCAATATAAAGTGGGCTTAACACAGACACAGCACTTGGGTTCACGTCCAGTGCCTCCCTAACTGAAGGCAGCTGTGCCCGCCATCCAAGACTGGCTTCCCAATCCGCCCTGAAGAGAAGACGCCGTTTACTGTTTTATCCTCACCTGAGGTGCTTCCAGGTGATGAGAAGTGCCAGGTACCTGTCTACAGCCTTCTGACACTACTCATGGCTCCGAGGTTAAAACTCTCACCTCTTTGCTATGAAAGACCCTTCGAGAAAACAGCCCCCACTGCCAGAGGTGAGAGGTGCTGGTGACACGGTCCCTCCTGCCGTTGGTTGCTCCTCATCGCTCCCCGCACAGCAAGTTTCCGGGAATACTCTGAACTGTTCTCTCCATCACTCAGGACCCTCTGCCTAGATTTTCCCTCTTCTAAGTTCAGGGCAGAAGAGACACAGCCACCTTGCACGACACCCATCTCTGCCTGGCACAGGAGGGCTGCGTCTTGCCCGCCTGGGATGCTTTTCCTGACCTGCCCATGAAATGGTTGTAGGCGACAGATCATTTCTCGGGAGAGCTCTCTAGTGTTTAACACTCAACCCCTCCTCTGAGAACTATTTCTGGGGAACCTGCTATTTCAAGGGGCCTGTCTCCTCCATCTAAACACTTGAAAGACAGCAACAGAACCGTAAAACAAATTCCATGGGAGTTTCTTCAGCTGGGTGGAAATATGAAATGGTTTAGCCTTTGAGAGACGGGAAGTTGCCTTGGGGTGGCTGGCGTTTTGGGGGCAAGACGATAACAAGACACAGAAATGGAAAGAAAGACAATGGCCAGGTCACGAATAGGGAAGTGACAAACAGAAACCAACAGCAGTAATAGAAGAGCTAATTCTTTCACTGTGCTCACCATATGTCAGGTATGTGTATTAACTCAGTCAATCCCCACAATGCCTCTGGGAGGCAGGCACTGTTACTATTCCCATTATACAGATCACAAAACTGAGACTGCCTTGGTTCCTGCCCATTTCTAAGCTAGATCTTCTAGCCTTTTCTTATTTTTAAGGAATGTTCCTCCACCTCTACTCTATCCCTCCTATATGTTGCCTTTTTGGGGGAATGTTAGCCAGAATTGACTTCCGTCGTTTGCCACCAGAGGTCCTAACCAGTGTGGGGCAAGCTGAGGAGCTGCCACTTGTTCCAATAATTGGATCTGTGTTGATTCTGCAGCATCTGGGTCTGCCCCCCAGATCCCAGACCTGTTCAGTCTCCAGGTCCCCCGAGCCTCAACCAGGGACAATTTTGCCCCTCCCGGACCTGGGAGCATTTGGCAATATCCGTCTGGAGACATTTTTAGTTGTCACAACTGGGGCCACTGTATTATGGACTATTATGGACATCTAGTGCGTGGAGGGCAGGGACTCTGCTAGACGCTCTGCCACGCGCAGGACAGCGGCCCACAACAAAGAATGCTCCAGCCTTGAATGTTAACAGTGCCAAGGGCGTGGAACTCTGCTCCTGCCTGACTTGTCTCGGTCCCTAGTGTGACAGTCTGACTTCCGAGTCCCCCCCTTTGATTAGACCCCTGAGAGCTCTTTTCCTGCCTCCACTTATGGTTCCCCGTCACCCTCATCGCACGCCATGGATCACGTGGATGTCCTCTCACCACCCACAGTGGGTCCCCTCGCAGCCCACCTGCCCTCCCCCAGTGCCAGCCTTGCCACACGGGCCCGACTGCGCCCAGGTCTTGGCAAGACCAGCTGCAGTCACCAGGCTCTGCCCAGACGCAAAAAAGACCCCCCACCAGGACGGGGTCTTCTCCCTCCAGGACACAGGGTCTGGCTCAAGACAGAGTGACCACCCACCCTGCACACTGCTGCTGCCACTCGCTTCCCAGGTATCCAGGGGCCCAGTTCCCTGGAGTTCTGGTGCGGGGGTGAGGCCGGCAGTAGAATGAAAAGACTCGGTGACCCATGCCTAAAAATAAAAATATTATTCAGTTGTCATGTCTGACAGACAGAGCGCCTGACGCAGAAGGCAAACCCATGGCAACGGGATAAACACACTGGAAACCTTTTCTCTCGGGGGAATTAGAATAGATCTCAGCTCGGCCTTCTGGAGACGGAGCCCGAACTGGCCGCTCCACAGCTCTCTGGTTTCTGGGCTTGGGTGGGGTTATGGTGGGTACGGGGGAAGGAGAGGGCAATGGGCCCCCTCGGCTGGCCCCATTTGTTGGGGATTCCACTGCTTTTGGGTGGAAAGCAGCTTCGGAAGTGGATTTCCATTAGAACAGGGAGGACCTGGATGGTAAACACGGACATTCCATTCTCATCCCCATTAAAGATACCGTCTTCCCTTTTATACTCATGGGGATATTTGGGCTCTGGACTAGCCAGACAGAGGTCCCCCTTTGTTCCCCCCAAATACTCTCCTGCCTTTAGGTCTTGCTTCTGTTCATTGCCTTGTCCAAAACATCCTTCTCTGCCATCTCTGCACAGTAGAATCTGACCCATTCTCTGGACCCAGTTAAAATGTCACTTCCTCCAGGAAGGATTTCAAGATATTTTCCCTCTGCCAGCCCCACCGCAACCATCTGCAGATGGCCGGGGCCTTTATCCACCCAGGCTTCCCAGGGCACTTTACAAATCTTTATATTGTGCCCCTTATCTCAGCAGGGTGGAGACAGGCCAATCAGCTCAAATCGCAACTCTGCTCCTAAGAAGTTGTGTGACCTGGGACATTTAGCCTCTCCATGCCTTAACTTCCTCACCTGGAAAATGGACCCATGCCTACCTGGTAGGACTGTTGTGATTTTAAAATGGCAAAAGGTAAGGAATCACCTACACAGAGAAGCACCCTGAAAATGCCAGCTGTCATTATTAGCACCTTCAGGCCGAAAGAGCATGTGCTCTGCAGTCAGACCTGGGTTTGAGGCTGGTTTCACTACTCAGTGGGTTCTAGGAGTTAAATCATGCCACCCCCTAAAATACATGTTGAAGTCCTAACCCTCCGTACCTCAGAATGTGACCTTTTTTTGGAAATAGGGTCGTGGCAGATGTAATTAGTTAAGATGCATTCACGATGGGGTAGGATGTGTTCTTAACCCAGTGGGCCTGGTGTCTATAAGAAGACGATGTGAGAACACACAAGAAGATGGC